>NC_040077.1:73108866-73411896 GCF_003369695.1 Bos indicus x Bos taurus
GCTGACAAGCTGGGACACCAACATCCAAGGCCTGTTCAGACAGCAAGAAAGACCAGCCCAAGGAGGCAGCATTCTGATGCTGGTCCTCACTCTAGCTTTAACTGATTAGTTCATCCAGCCAAGCTCAAAAGCCCAATGCTAACAGTAAGCATGGTTCGAAAGTAAAAAGTAAGTAATTTTCACTATACTGTTAATCAACTATACTTCAATGAAAAAAATTTTTTAAGTAGGTAATTTGTGTATAAACTTAAATGTGACAGCAAAATGAAAGCTATATATAACAAGGACCCAAAACAGTCTAAATTAGGGGATGGAAGAGAAGGATAAAGAAATTTATCCTTATAAATTTATTTTCAAAGCCTCAGGGAGCTAGCTAATCTTGACCATTGACTAATTCGGTATCTTACAAGGTTTCACAAGGAACAATCTTACTTGCAGGAACAAAATACATTTTAAAGACAATTTAACTTCTAGACAATCTCAGTCCTGAGACACAGAAATTGGCTGATATCATGCAAGTATCATCAGGCATGGCAGGAGCCCAAGGCCATTAGGATACCATGAGCTCTGCTCCGTGGTGGATTCACACACCCAAAGATTCTGCCCCAGCAAACATGCAACACAGCAGCTCAGACGTACATTCTACCAGCTTATCAGCATCCATAGATGAGAACCAATTTACTTAAGGAAGAGAAAGTGGACTCATACTGCCCACAGAATTACTGCACCTCTAAAGGACACAGAAGGTGAGCAGCATGCGCATCTGCTTTAAGCTCCTACACAGCGGACCACGCAGCACTGTGCTTGGGCTTGGTCTTACCTGAAGACTTAGATCCAAGAGAGGAGGAGCCGAGTCTACGGGTGGTCCCCATTCCAACGTTTCTCCGTGAGCTTGCTGGAGCTTTGGACGACGTAGAGCTGGCGGAAGAAGGTCTATTACCATCCACAGAATCTTCATCATCAAAGTTTTTATCTAAAGAGTAAGCAAAGAAATTTTTTCTTTTTTTTTTAATTTTTAAGTACTTTTTCATCTCAAGTGAAAACAGCAACTAGTTTTATTTAAAGATTAATGGTTTGCCTTCTCTTCTGGAATCTGAGATGTCCACCCAGGGTCTAGAAAAGCCTTAGGTGAGTCAAGAATGCAGCTACGAACACCCTGTTAACTTTCACATATCAGGAATGCTTTCCACTCCAATTTCAGAAAACAGAAAAATCATAAAGAAGAAAGCAACCTCTCATGAAACTATCATGTAGGAACAGTTACTTTAACAATCTGGTATATTTCTGGCCATTCTTTCATGTACTTTTTAATAGTTAATGTACGCCTTATATTCCATTTTAGAAAATTGCTTATTTCAAATGTACATTTTACCACATGATGAAATATTCTTCATAAATGCCATTTTAATGGTTCCATAGTACTTTGCAATTGGAAAATGCTACAAATAAAAAACATTTTCATTGCTAAGACAGTTAGGGATATTCTAATATCTTATGCTTAGAAATAATACTGCAACAGACACCTTTCTACATGCGTTTTTGTTTGAATATTTAATAACTTTAAGAAAAATAATTTCTAGAAGCAATATTACTGAGTCAGAATATAAAAGCTTTTGATGTATACTACTCAAGTTATCTTCAGTAAGTTCATATAAATACATACTTTTCCTGAAAATTCAGAGTTTCTTGCCACATTCTTGCCAACACTGAAAATACTACCATATTAAAATTTCAAACAAAATTTGATAGGCTTCTCCCCCCAAAACAACCTCTTCTTCAGTGTTGCACTTTAGCGAAATTAAGCTTTTTTTTTTTTCTTCAATAAATTCATTAACTTCTAAATTTTCTAGATAGCAGTAGTGGTGGTTTAGTCTCTAAGTCATGTCTGACTCCTGCAACCCCATGGACTATAGCCCACCAGGCTCCTCTGTCCATGGGATTCTCCAGGCAAGAATACTGGACTGGGTTGCCATTTCCTTCTCCAGGGGATCTTCCCAACCCAGGAATCAAACCTGGGTCTCCTGCATTGCAGGCAGATTCTTTACTGACTGAGCTATAAGGGAATTCCTTAGACAGCAGTAGATCCCATCAATATTCCTCAAGTTGTATTAAAAAAAAAAAAATATATATATATATATATATATAAAGAAATCATCTTTGAGCATACTGATGAACAGCATTTTGATGACAAAAAAGTTAAAGCTATCACAGTGCACTATACAGAGCACTAGGGGCTTATGTAGCATGTGTGGGTCAGTCAGGAGGATATATAAAGAACTTAGGAGTTACTAAAAACAAACAAACAAAGAAAATTAACATCCATAGCTGGCGATATTCATGATTTCTGAAAAAGGGCTTAGTTCTTTACCAGTAAGTCTAAAGTAAGTAACTGTTGACCAAAAACAGATAGAAATAATCTGTTTTTCTTGATCTAGTTGCTTCTCAGCTGAACTATCCACAGCCAAGTTTTGTGTCTACCTAAGACTCTAGTGTTAAGTGAAAGTGAAAGTGAATGTTCCTTACAGCTCACCAACAATCTACTTCAAATCATAGGGGTCCTTTTATTCAACAGTAAGGGAGAAACTGGGCTTCTAAGGTGGCTCAGTGGTAAAGAATCCACCTGCCAAGCAGGAGATGTGAGTTCAATCCCTGGATTGAGAAGATACCCTAGAGAAGGAAATGGCAACCTACTCCAATATTCTTGCTTGGGAAATCCCATGGACAGAGGAGCCTGGTGAGCTACAGTCCCTGGGGTCTAAATGAGTTGGACTCAACTGAGTGACTAGTCAACAAAACAACAACAAAGGAGGAATCACATCCTCACAAATGCAGAATCCTATGCAGATTAGCTTCCCTCCACATGCCTTTACACTTCTGACCACCTGGCAAGCTGTGCTGTTTCACAGATGGCTTCTTCAATCCATGCATCAGTGTCTTACTGATTCAGATGTTCAGTGGTCTTTTAGCACAGACTTCCCATACAGACTCAAAAGTGATTATTAAATTGCAGAGCACACTAGTAAGGCCCCTCCAAGAGTAAAAAATGAGAAAAAAAAAAAGTGAAGTCACTCAGTCCTGTCTGACTCTTTGCGACCCCACGGGCTATAGCCTACTAGGCTCCTCCGTCCATGGGATTTTCCAGGCAAGAGGACTGGAGTGTGTTGCCACTTCCTTCTCCAGGGGATCTTCCCAACCCAGGGATCGAAACTGGGTCTCCCACACTGCAGACAGATACTTTACCATCTGAGCCACCAGGGAAGCCTGGACGCAAGAGTAAAACCTGGTCTTAAAATACAGAAGGAGGTCACCCACTGAGCACTGACAGCAGAAGCAGCCTGTCTGTCCTCGGGGAGCCCAAGAGCACAGAGGCTGTGGAACTGTGGTCATCACTCCTCGGAGATCAGTGACAGCTCCAGACGGTGGGGAAGGTAAATTATAAGGGATGCGACCACAGCTACGCTTCACCCAGAAACACATATAATTTGCCTTTAGTTCTCTAACACAGGTAGGCATGCTGTATGGAACTGCGTGCAGTTACTGAGAATTATTTTCATGGGTCAATTTCACTGAATCCCAGGGGCTTCCACCTGCAACAATGATGGGTTAGCAAAGACCTAACCTCTTCCTAGAAGCCACACAGAATATATAAAACAACTACTTTCAGAAGACAACAGGCAGTATAGAACTGTGACATCTCAGAGAAGGGAAACAAACAAGGTGAGCTCTTTAATCACTCCAACTTCCTGCCTGGTGAACATTTCCAGGTCACCCCTTATGGGGAAGAGGAACCCAAAATGAACCTGGCAGTCTTGCGAAGCGGAAAAAATGAGGATCAGACTTCAGGGAAGCTGAGGTGGCTGGAAGTTACAGGGTGGAGTGCTGAAAAAGAGGAAGCCCCATAGAAAGAGAGCTCTAGAAATGTCCTAAGTTCTGGGCCACATATATGTGAATGAAATTCCCTAAGGGAGGGTACAAAATGACCAGGAAACTGTAATTTGAACAACTTGCAAAGTTTACACAAAGGGGAAGATTTTCGAGCACCAGAGTTGGGGTGTTTTCAGCGACTCACCGAATGCATTCAGTAGAGACCCCAGAGACAGCAGGCCTTAGTAGGGGGGCTGAACTAATACACCAAATTGTCCTCTCAGAGCTTAAAAACAGGGCTTAAGGATATTAGATTTGCAAGTGACTTAACTGCCTTGCCAAACATTCTTTAAATAAACACAACCAACCATGGATCCTCAATAATGTAGCAGTCACGATACATAACATACTAATCAAAATTTCCTGAACAGTTGAGAAGCAGAGCAATGTGGCCCATAATCAGGAGGGAAAACCATCAGAAAATAGTGACCCACCAAGAAATGACAGAGACAATGGAACTCTCAGATACGAACATGAAACCTGCTATATCCATGTTCAAGAATTAAAGGAACTCACAGGTGTAATGAAAGAAAAGGAAGCTAGTTCAAAGAACCAAATGGAACTTCTAGAAATTAAGAATATACAGTAGCCGAAATGAAAATATCATTGAAATGGGATTCAAAGCAGGTTAGGCACTGCAAAAGAAGGGGGAAAATGAGAGAATTTACACACACATGGCAATAAAAAATTAATCAAAATTAAACATAGATATCAAAAGGGAGGGTGGAGAACTAAGAGGAGTAGTCTCAGAGACCTGTAGGATGATACTTGTCACCAAATTCAAGTGTCTGTGTGTCACACACAGTGAGGCCACATACCAAAACGCTGGAGTGTGGAGCGCAGAAGCGTTAACAGTGGCCTCCCCAGACCAAACCTGAGGCATGGTGGGCCCTTCCCTCCTCCGTCCCTGGTGCAGGGACCACTCCATCGCCACACGTTCTGTGCCCAGCCCACCAGACCAGCCTGTGTCTGCCACCAAGCAGGCAGGCAGGAGCCCCGCTCTGGGAACACCAGCTTCTGGCCACCTCATCGGTCAGGAGCTGACCAGTGAAGCCAGTGGCAGGCTGAGCCCATGGCACCCGCCACCTCAGTCAGCGATCCCAGTAATAGTCATGTCAACCACCTCTGCTTGACCACCAAGGTCAAGGTCTTCACACCTAGCTCCACCAAGTACCAGAGGATGACGTTGCTAGAGCAACCTGGTACTTCTTCAGACCCGGCATCGGTCAGGAGTTGCACCTTTCTTCTCAGGATGAAACAGCAGCAAGGCAGGCATGAGCTGTAGCTGCCCTGCTCAGCCACTGGCAGGCGCCATAGTAGGCCCCTCCCCCAAGCAAGGGACCCTCAGTGAGCCAACTGTCAGCTGTCCTGCTCAGCCACTGATCAGCACCACAGTGGGCTCCTCCCCCTCCCATCTTGTATATAAAAGGAGCCCTAATTTGGAAGGAGGGAAGATGGTTTTCGAGATGCTCAAGTCTGCCATCTTCTCAGTCTGCTAGCTTCCCGGTTAAAGTCATTATTCCTTGTTACAACAACTTATCTTCCGATTTACTGGCCTGTCAGGTGGTGAGCAGAATGAGCTTGGGCTCTGTAACAAAAAGGTTTATTGTGGGGCCCTACAAGTGAACTCTGGAGAAGGCAATGGCAACCCACTCCAGTACTCTTGCCTGGCAAATCCCATGGATGGAGGAGCCTGGTAAGCTGCAGTCCATGGGGTCGCTAGGAGATGGACACAACTGAGCGACTTCACTTTCATTTTTCACTTTCATGCATTGGAGAAGGAAATGGCAACCCACTCCAGTGTTCTTGCCTCAAGAATCCCAGTGATGGGGGAGCCTGGTGGGCTGCTGTCTCTGGGGTCGCACAGAGTTGGACACAACTGAAGTGACTTAGCAGCAGCAGCACAAGTGAACTCCAGGAGTTGGTGATGGACAGGGAGGCCTGGCTTGCTGTGATTCATGGGGTCATAAAGAGTCAGACACAACTGAGCGACTGAACCGAACTGAACAAGGAGATGTGTGGCTCATGCCTTAAAAACCTCAGACTCCCTAAAAACTTTCAGCAGAATCCTTTCCCAAGGAAGGTAAGGCAGGGGCATGGTGAGTTGTTTGCTAACTTCTTAGTTTCAGATCTTTTGTTCTTGAAGTCAGGTCAAAGTCAGGTAATGATGTTCCTGTAAACCTTCACCAAACAAATGTTATTCTCTGTTCTGACAAGAAAGGGCTCACCCCCAAGTTACAACTTTCTCCCTCTGAGGTCCAGGTCCTGCTAAGAGGAGGCAGAACTTAGCTGGCAGCTCCCTCAGGGCCAGGTCCTCGGACCCCGCCCAGCTGTCATCACTGAGGGAGCCAGGCGCCCAGGACCCAACTGGCCCTCAGGCTCCTCAGGCTGCCCAGACAGCAGGGTACACGTCCTACAGACTGCATCCTATGCAGATGGCCACTGCCATTAGGTCACAGAGTTGGGGATGGGGAGAGGTTCACAGCCTCCTCAAGGCCTGGGCCCGGCCAGTGGGCAGCCATGGCCAGGGCTCTGGAGCCCTGCAGGACACAGCTGCCAGCCTGTTCCCTGGGCCCCTCCAACTCAACCACTGAGATGAGGCTGAGTGAGAGGGCCCTGGGGAGAAGGCCAGTATCCACCTCTTACCTCACTCTCTGCCTGAAGACCACCACCCCTCCCATCACTGGTTGAATGGGCCACTTAAGGTCGTTCATGGACAGTTGCTCGCTGGGGAAAGAGGCGCACTGTGGCACCGACCAATGGCTGAGCAGGACTCCACTAACGGTTCAGCAGTAAGCAGTACCTGGTAATAGGGTGCACAGCACATGCCAAGGGAGACCTGTGAAGGACTGAGCATGGCTGCATTCTATTACCATATCCACAAGTCTGACATAGTGAAACTACATCATCAGCAGAAGCCAGAGGGAAAAATACACATTCTATAGAGGGACAAAATGACAACAGGCTTCATCAGAAGTCCCGTATGTAAGAAGACAACAGAATGGCATCTTTAAAATGGCAAAAGAAAGGTATTAACCTAGCTACATCCAGCAAAAATACCTTTTAAGAATAGAGACTGAATGAAAGCAGAACTCATCACCAGCAGACTCACTCCAGGAAACGCTGACGCCCTCCAGGCAAAAGGAAAATGGTATGAAATGGAAACTTGGAATTACACTAAGAAATGAAGGGTACTGGTGAGAGCAAATGTGCAAGTAATGTAAGGCTTTATTCTTATACTTGAATTACTGCAAAAGATAACTGTTTAAAGCAAAGATTAAAACACTCAACATTTGGTTTCTATCCTCCTCATATTCTCATGTTACAGTCAGAATATCCCATGGCCAGAGAAAGCATCCTTGTTGGCATGTGGGCACGGGGTGGGGGTGGGGCATTAGGACATATGTTGCTGGAGGGGGAGCTACACAGAAAAGGGGCAAGTAAGAAGGGAATGGAAGCAGTTCAGGGTCTGTCCTCAAAGAGCTTGTAGTTTTAACAGCTCATCACAAATTGTTCACACTCATTGCAGATGTTACGCTGCACATGCTGCACCAGGCGGCAGCTGCTTCATCACCAGTGCCCACATGGAAACGGCTCCCAAGGAAGGGAAGGGGAACAGGCAGCCAGTGGAGGGATTTTAGAAACCGAGCTCCATTAGTTCCAACTTAGCCTCTTTACTTCTCTACGAAAACAAATCTGATGGACTGACTTACCTAAATTTCTAACCAGGTCAGAAGTAAATAAATACAAAAATAGAAGGGGGCTCAGAACACAGTAGTTAAACACAGTGATGGGAATGAGAAGTGATGGTTGAAAGCCCAACAGATAAACAGACACGATAAAAAGCAAACACGCATTAAGAAAAATCCTTGAACCCGCCTAGAACACCAGTGCCAGCACAGGGGTCAAGTCACACGTCACAAGGCCACAAGCTAAGAGCACGATACCAAGCACTCATCACCACGACGATGTGATAGCAAGATTACATGGCTGCTCGTGTGACTCGTGCACCAACAAACAAAGTGATTCACATTGTCTATCTGAGTCCAAAATTCAGGGGAACAAGGAAAAGGGAATATTCATTTACAAGATTAACAGTTGGACACACTGCTTTAAGTTTAGAGATGCTTCGCCCAAAAAGGTGTTTGGAGGACAAAAGTCAATTGAACCTATTATTTGAAAACTAGTACACCATCTACAAATAAGTATCCCCTATGGTTCCTAGCTTCTGGGACACCCAGAAATTAAAATCAAATTCAGAAGGGGGTTAGGCCCTACAAAAAGTATTCATCCAGTTTCAGTTAACTGGGGTTAAATTTCTCTGATGTAGAAGATGCCGTTCCTGACCTGGACAAATAAGCTGTGTTGGCTGCTGTGCTGTGCAGAGGGCGTCCACTATGGATCCAGTCCAGGATGAGGGGCCTCATGGTCTAAAATGTTTCAGTATCTTTCAACTAAATCAATCCATACTGAACTCTACAAGTCCCTTAAATTCCCATTTTCTTTAGGCTTTTCAGCTAAGCAGACATTTGTTAGAATAGAGGCTCTTTTTCTAGAGCTTTAACTAAGGCAAACACATGTGTGAGAATGAGTATTTTTAGCTATGCGAGCTTGTGCTATTACATCAATTTAAAATTTTTCACACATCAAGACAACATCTGTTACATAGAAAATGTTCTCAGAGAAGGATGGGTTCTCTCTGAACCCAAAGAAATAATTAATTCTATCTCCAGACACCACTGCAAGGCTGTCATTCTGAGGGTCATTTCTCTCACGTGACAGCTTAGGATAAGCTCTCGGATAAGCTCGGATAAGCTTATTGGCACCTTCAGTTCCTCCAATGTTTTAAAAATCACCCGACTTCTACTCCCCCTTTTACAGAATTGGGACAAGACATTTAAAAATTACACATGAAATTTCTACAGTGTCACAGTGTACTTTTCATCCAACTCTCAATCACTCCTGATAACCCAATTAGCAGGCACAGGGAAATGCAAATAGCAGTAGAATAGCGTGCCCAAAAGAACTGAAGATACAAAAGAGATTTTAAAACACAGGAGAGACGGGACCTTTTGAAAAAATTAAAAGTCCAGAGTAGTACAGTCATTTGTGGACTCAGCAGCAAAGTAGCATAATTCTCAAAACTGAGTAAGTTTGTAAACTTGCACTGAAGCCCTGAACAGCGGTCCAGATGCTGGACAGACGCTGGTGATTAGCCTCAAGCACAGGCAGGCAGAAGCAGCCTCTTCACCAGCCTCCCAACTCAGATCTGAACCGCTAAGGAAGGCCCAGCAGAGCCCCAGCAGCCTCAGGACTGAACTGCAATCAGACTGGATTGGGACAATACAAAGCAACAAGCCACACACAGACTCTTTGGGTCAAAAGTCATCAAAGACCATTACACACCACTGTGACTACAGTTTCAGGTACCGAAGAGACAGAAAAAAAATACCACTCTAAAGACTGACTTTGAGTTCGGTGTATAGAACTTGGAATTACAAGTTCTGACATATACTGTCCACTTAGAAATGTATACACACATCTGTGAGGACAAACAAAATGTCACAGAAACTAAGAGACAGTTGTTCTCCATTATCCATCTGCCAGGGAGGCCGGAACCTAAACCACCAAGCTGTTCCTCTCTTCACTCCTGAGGCAGACTCTGACCCACAGAAAGCCAATGGAGAGAAAATGCCTCATTTCTACACAAAGACAACCCACTCTGTCTCCCTACATGAGGGAGCACCCTGTGGAAGCTGATGTTGCTAACAGGCTCTCAGTTTCACCCACTCCTTGTTACTGAAATTCTCCTCCAAGGGAATGAGAAATGTGGCAGCCTAGTAACTGGAGTATAATTAGTACTCCCAAGAGGGGGCTGCACGGAGCCACGATAACAAGCTCAAAGGCAGGCTGCTTTTTGTAAATCCCCAAGTTTCTTGTCTTGATCTGTCACAGCTCTAAGCCACTGCTGATGACCCCATATGCCAAGCACACTCCTATGTAATTGTGAATACACCATTCTCTGTGATCCTGCCCGACTCTGTCCTGCCCTGGGCTGCACAGCCATGCATGTGCCTTTACTCCGTCTCACCCTGCAATGATCTGTGTGGAGATCTGTTCTGTCTCTGTCCCTGGGGCAGAGACCAGCTGGTACTTCTCTGGTATTCCTAATACCCACAACGGAGCCTGGGCCAACAGACGGTAGGGCTATCAAATATTTAACTTTGGCAGTCCACAGGAAAGAAGTCAAAACTTCCGAATGAATGCAAACCATCCTTCATGTATCTTTTTCAGCTTTCATGACTTCTAAAAATGCATAAGCCTTCACTGGATAATAAAATCAAATAAAGTTATAAAAATGTCTGAGGAAGAGAGTAAGGTAAATACAACCCTGAAAAGTCAAAGTGTTAGTCGCTCAGTTGTGCCCGATTCTTTGCAACCCCCATGGACTGCAGCCCACCAGGCTCCTCTGTCCATGGGATTTTTCAGGCAAGGATATTGCAGTAGTTTGCCATTTCCTTCTCCAGGGGATCTTCTTGACCCAGGGATCGAACCCGGGTCTCTTGCACCACAGGTAGGTTCTTTACCTACTGAGCTACCAGGGAGGCCCCCTAAATACAACCCTAAATGTTTTTTAACCTTCTTGATTTTCCACCAGTCAGAAATATCTTTATTTTTTTTCTGATAAAGCATAAACCTATTTAAAAATTAAAGTCAAAGTACAACCCCCAAAATAAGACTATTCACAATGATATATGAGATATATACATGCATTTCTAGACTTCAGTGTATATACAAACCTGTCAATATACACACACGTGCACAAAAACCATTCTGCCCACTACCAATATTTAGCATTTTTCTATATCAGTCTAATCCATTTTAAAGACTATTATTACACTGCTCACATCTATAATATTTGATCAATCACTTACAAATAGCTTGATTATTTCAAATCTTTCACCCTCAAAACGCCACTGCAGTCATGTGTCTAAAGTGGCAACAGTGAACGCATACTTATGTCTATACATACCTGTGTGCCGGGCCCTGTGTTGGGGGCCCTCGTCGGATCCTCCTGACAACCCCAAGAGAGAAGCACCATCATGACTCCACATTAAAGATGGAAAATCTTAACACATCCAAACAGCAGTGCCTAAAGTCACACAACTAATAAGTAAGGGGGTGAAGGAAGAGTTCAGGTCTATGTCTGTCTGACTCAAGATCCTAGGATCAGAGTCGTGATGATAAACGACCACAAAAAACAGCAACTCACATAAACTAGCCACTGTGTGATGAGCACCTCTGCTCAGACCTTTCTGTGCATCATTTTATTTAATTCTTGTAACAGATGCTTGCTTACCTAAGAAAATTACTTAAGATAATTTCCTAAACACAGAGCCATCAGTATCTCTTATGACTATAGACACAGAAATCCTCAACAAAATATTAGCAAACCAAAGCTAGCAACATATAAAAAATTATCACTATGGCCAAGTAGGATTTAGCCCAAGAATGTAATATTGGTTTAATATATAAAACTTAATTAATTTATTAATACATCATATTAACAGGCTAAAAGACAAAAACACATGTTCAACAGATGTACCAAAATGTATTTCCAATATTGGGGAGATGCTTTCATGCTAAAAATACCACAAACAGGGACTGGAAGGGAACTCCCTTGACCTGATGAAGACCAGCTACAAAATACAAAAAGCACACTATTAAATCTTATTTAACAGGGACAGACTATATGCTTTCCCCTTAAGATCAGGAACAAGATAAGAAGCCTGCTCTCACTACTTCTATTCAACAGTATACTCAAGGTTCTAGCCAGGACAATTAGGATAGAAAAAACATCTGGATTAGATAAGAAGAAATAAAATTATCTCTCTTCACAGATGACATAATCTGCATATATAAAGTTCTAAGGAATTCACTAAAAAACTAGTAGGACAAATAAATTATTTCAGAGAGACTGCAGGATTAAAACCAATACAGAAAAACTCATTGTATTTTTATACATCAGCAGTGAACAATTCAAAAATGAAATTAAGAAAGTAATTCAATTAACAATAGCATTAAGAAAAATAAAATAGTAATTTTAACAAAAAGAATGTTTGCATGTTTGCTGAAAAATATGTAATGTTATTGAGAGAAATTAAAGACCTACTAAATGGAAAGACATTTCACGTTCATGGATCAGAAGATTGTGGCACAGAAGTAATTCAGATTATACAGTGAAAAGAAATGTATGAACATTTTTTGAGAAACAGAAGGCGGCCTTAAACCACCTTCCCTACAGATGGTTCCAAAATGAAAGGATCTACCTGCTCCCTTGTCAAAAAGCTCTGGGATGGTCTCAACGACAACTTTTTCAGGGTCACGAAAGAAATGCATTATTTACAAAGAAAAGAAAAAAAGCTAAATTAGGTATCTGCTTCCCCCAAGAGGCATCAACTTTTAAATTCTTCCTAAACTCTCTGTGGCCTCCCTGTGACTTGGAAGTTCAAGTTCAGGGCACAGGGTCACCTGAGAGGTGATCTGGTCTCCGTATTCCCTTTGTTGCTTCTAAAATAAAACTGGATGCATGCCTGGGAGCAAGTCTCCTCTCTCTGAGAGGGTGGGGTGTGGGGAGGGGTGTTACTGTACTGAACACTAAGAGCACAACACATGCAGCTTCCTTCCCTCATCTCTTCACCATCTATTTACCAAGTACACCTCTGTGCCAGGTACTCTGCAGGGAACTGGGAGGAAGGTAGAAAAGCGTGGCTTTTATCCTGGAGTTCACAGTCCAGCGTGGGAAACAGACACACACAACTCACAGCAGCCATGACTCAGTGTGATGCTTTGCTCAAGTCACGCACAGGATGTGCCAAGTGAATACAGAAAAGGGGCACAGAGAACAGAGACAAGTAAACTCAGAAAGGATCCACTGTGCCCTCCCACCCACACTCTGACATGACTCACTCCATTGCTTGGGTCTGACAGTGGAGGACTTATCATGAACTGGGACTGTGAAATGCTCTAAATGGGCACACAGCCTACACAGTGCAGGCACATGGTAGACAGCCCCGCGGAGAGAGCACACAGGCAGAGAGAATACATTCCAAAGACTCCTTGTGGACAAATGTAGGAGAGGCAAGGGACTTCTGACAGGGACAGTGAACAAACCAGCCAGGGGCCAAGGCTCACAGATGTGTCCAGGAGCCCCAGAGTTCTGGGACTGTCCCCATCCTGGGCACCAGGGAACAAAGGACTGAAGGCAAAGTCTCCAAGTCATGTCCAGAAGTTTGAGTTATTCAAGTTGGCATCTCTTGACCTGTTTAGATGCCCAACTTAAACTAACCATGTTAATACAAAGCCTTCCCCAAAGAAAAGAACCCACAGCAACACAGCAATAGCAGGTACAGAAGATCAGTCTTGAAGAAGAGTTATCTCCCTACACACCTCAAAGAGACTATAAACTTCTTCGTGGAACCAGTCAAAAGGGAGGGCACAAAGAGATGGCTACTTTATCATCCTGAGTATCAGAGGGCTCTCAGGGGAGCAGCAGGGAAGACCAGGATGGACCAGCCTTTCTGCCAGAAGAGCTGGCCATGGAGCTCAGGGAAGACTCAAACTGTCTCTGTATTAACATGGACTGGTGAGCCCCACAAACTCTGGCCAGATGGAAGACCTGGCTTTACATTCTATCAGGGCTCTGGACACATCCAGGGTAAGAGAAACGCAGGAGGAGCCACCCCAGGGGGTAGCTCTCCCTCTCATGCTCCCATCGCCCATGAGGGTCCCGGAGCGGGGACCTGGGACCATCCTGCTGCTCTTTCACCAGCCACCCAACCCCAGGCCAATCAGCCAGAGGAGGAAAAGGGACAGGAGGCTTAACTCACTGGTCACCTAAGCCACGCTCTCTCTTCTAGATGCAACAGGTGCTCTGGGGTAGAAGACAATCCTCATACAACTTGGAATCCATCGTGCTTCGGCCCCTACACACAGTCTGGTAGAAAATTAAAGTCAATTCACTACTGACTCATATTCATCAGGCATGAATTTTTAACTCCTTTCAAGGCTTTTCTTCTAGGAAACAAGATTGTCAAAAGATTACCCTAAATCCTATGAAACACAGATCAGTCAAGCTCAAGATAGTTCGAAAAGAGATTCCAAGAAAGAATTAACCACCATAACAAACAAAAATCCACCGTGTTTTTTAAAGAATTTGGCGCTCTTTCCTAGAAACTATCTCTGAGTAAATGTTTAAGAGTTTGAATCTGTTACATTTTCTCCAACTATTATTATGTCTTCTTTCTCTAGTGCAATTTTCATTCAAATTTGAATTCCTATCTCACCATCTGAAAAGTTAAGTCACATTATAGGTAGTTGATGGTTTTCTATAGTTTTTGTAAGAATACGGCCTTTGAATAACTATAATACACACAGACTTAAAACCAATTTACTGCTGCTAAGGCCCTAGTATATTTCATTGAACTTATTCTCATAGCTACTTGGGAATTCACAACGCTGCAATTATTTACATGATTACAAAGCAGTTGAAATGCTGCTGTGACCGCCTATCCTAGCCACACTCAAACCTACTTCACACTTTTGTACAAAGAAACCCAAGTAAACTAAAGGTACCAAACAAAGACTTTAGGATTAAAAAAGAGGATCTTTTGATTGTTTTCTTTTCCAATTTCATTTTTATAAAAATCAAATGTATACACTTACTCAGCCCTTGAACCTGGCTATAAGAAGAGCTCGTGAAGCCCATTCCAACTATTTTACTATTTTTTCTGTCTTGTTCAATCAATTCTCTCAACTCCAAAGACTAGTGAGTAGATCTGTTTTCAATGTCTGGGCATCTGTGCCAGAGGTGGCTGTGTGCAGAGGTGGTACACTCATGCGGGCCGCTGGGTGACGGCGGAGTCTAGACCCAGCCTCTGTGCACGTCCACCAGGAGGATGGGCCAGGGAGAGCCTTCTGACCTCACAGTCAATGATTTCATGCTGGATAAAGGTCTGGCATTTCTAGCACAGCATAAACCAGCTACTATGTGGTCACACTGAGAAAACCAAACAGTAAATGGAGTTCAATCTTCCCCATGTGACTCTAGCTTTGGGAGGCAGCGCGCAGAGAGGTAAAATGCACAGATTTCAGAGAGTTCTTCTCCAGACTTCAAAACCTGGCACCATTTCTTAGTTTGGACAAGTTAGTAAACTTCTCTATGCTTGTCTTTCATCTATAGAATAACTATCACTCACACACCCATGATCTGTGTATTCAGAAGATGTTCACGTGACCCTGAACCGGATGCTGACAGTTCAGAGACTGAAGCACTTCCACTCTCAGAGCTGACAGCCACGGTGAGGCTTCAGAGGCCCAGGGAAGGGACCCTGAGAAGTCTCCGCAAGGTTGCGTGTGGAAACTGAGCAGATGTTAATTAAGCTGGGTGACAAGAGCGTGGACTCCAGTGGGATCCACATGTGTGAAGCCCTAGTATATCGGCCCCTGGGCTGAGACAACCCAAGCGGCAGTCAGAACTGATCCCAAGATAGCACAGGCACATAGACTGCCGTGATTACTAATTATAACGACCTTAATTGTCTACATGGTAATAAGTTATAGTAGGGGATTTAACTCGGTAGTTACTTCTCACAAATCCACCAGCAATGCTGGAGACTGAAGTTCGATCCCTGGGTTAGGAAGATCCCTTGGAGAAGGGAATGGCAACCCACTCCAGTATTCTTGCCTGGAGAATCCCATGGACAGAGGAGCCTGGCAGGCTACAGTCCATGGGGTAGCAAAGAGTTGGACACAACTGAGCAACTTTCATTTCACTTCTCACAAAAGTGCTCAAAAACTAACTACAGTGAAGACATTTATTTTCAGTGAACATATGTGGACATGTTTACTATTTCATAGGAAAAGGGGGACGTTTTAAGCACCGTGAATTGCTGTGAACGAAGTCTGCATACTGATGACTGAAAACTGAACTTCCAGAAGTGGCAACTAATCTTTCAACACCTCGGATAATCTCTGAATGTCACAGTGACAAAAATCGCAATGGATTGTTTCACTGATTCAACATTCTTTTCTCCTTTTGACTATACAACTTATGTTACCTTTGAACTTGCCCTAAAGGGGTACTGTGCTTAATTAATGTCAGAACCCAAACCCCACAAATATCAGACCTACATCTTGCATTCATCTGGAAATGTCATTTTAATTATCACTGTACCAACCCTGACCCAATTCTTCTCGACAACCACTACACAGGAGCAAAAGCAAGTCAGCTGGAAAAATCCAGAGCCAAATTTGGAAGAGGTTCCCAACCAGAACATCTTCTCATATTAAAGTGACTGCACCCAGAGCTGTCTGCCTCTCATGCAATAATCCTTCAAATCCTCCATCCCTGATTTAATGACTGCATTCTCAAGAAGCCAAGAGAAGCAAATGTCACATTCTAATATAAAAAGACAGAAAAATAAGATGACAACTGAAAAGAAACACCTACATTCTAATAAATTATAATCCTCTAATACCAGCTCCATCCCTACTCTAAGATACATATCAACTTGGAACTCACGTACAAATAGAATTCTAAGTTCTAGTGTCTAAAACTACAATCATTTCTCCATCCTCAAAACTGCTCACTCCCCAAGTGCCCTGCTACAGCCAGTCCCAGCACCACTCAGTCAGGCAGCCATCTCCCCCCACATCATCCTGAAATGTGGCCAGAGAGCCCCCCTGGCTCTCACCTTCACCACCACTCCCACCACGCTGAGGCTGTCCTCATTCAGGTGTGCCTCACCTCTTACCTGGATTTCTGCTATTAAAATAGTGTCCAAATCAGTCTCTTTGCCTCCAGTCTTTTTAAAAAAAAATAACAACAGATGTTTCAAATACACAGAACATTAACCATTAAGAGCACCTAGTCTCACCACCTAGACAGCTTTGTGGTGCAGTGGTAAAGAATCTGCTTGCCAAAGCAGGAGACATGGATTTGACCTCTCAGTTAGGAAGAGACTCTGGAGGAGGAAATGGTAACCCACTCCAGTATTTCTGCCTGGAAAATTCCATGGACAGAGGAGCTTGGAGCCTGGTGGGTTACAGTCTTTGGGGTTGCAAAGAGTCGGACTCAACTGAGCACGCATGCAGAGTCAAATAAGAGGTAAGATTCTGACAATACAATGAATTCTACCCCCTAGACAAACTCTGCTGCTGCTGCTGCTGCTGCTGCTGCTGCTAAGTCGCTTCAGTCGTGTCCAACTCTGTGCAACTCCATAGACGGCAGCCCACCAGGCTCCCCTGTCCCTGGGATTCTCCAGGCAAGAACACTGGAGTGGGTTGCCATTTCCTTCTCCAATGCATGAAAGTGAAAAGTGAAAGTGAAGTCGCTCAGTCCTGTCCGACTCTGAGCGACCCCATGGACTGCAGCCTACCGGGCTCCTCTGTCCATGGGATTTTCCAGGCTCTTTCAAAAGAACAAAATCAACAAATGTATAAACATGGTTAAATAATTGAAATATTAGAAGAAAACAAAATGAGATTAAAAAGCTTCTCTAGCCAACTCCCTTACTACTTTCCAGCATTTTGTTTTATTTTTGTTTTGTTTTGGCCATGGAGGCTTATGGAATCCTAGTTCCCCCAAACCCAGGCCCCCTGCAGTGGAAGTACGGAGTCCCAGCCACTGGAGCATTAGGGAATTCCAGGTTTGGGTTTTAATGAAGCTTCTGTTTTGGAATAGGATCCAAGTTACAGAAAAGTTGTAAAGACAGTACAGAGGGTCCCCTATTCCCCACGCCCTGTCTCCCTGTTGTTAACATAGTCTGGGGAATTGGTTATAATTAATGAACCAATATTGATACATCATTATTAAAGTCCATGAGCAGGTTTTCTCAGAGTTCCCTACTTTCCCCACCATCCTTTCTCTGTCCCAGGACCCTATCCAGGACACCACATGACATTTAATCACCACCACACTCCTCTGGGTTGTGCCATTTCTCAGACTTCCTTGTTTTAGACGACCTTGACAGTTCAAGGAGTGCGGGTTGGGTAGTTTACAGAAAGTCCTTCAATTTGGGTTTGCCTGAGGTTCCCAAGTGTACATAGAGCTTATGGGTTGAGAAAGAAGATGCTCAGAGGTAAAATGCCATTCTCCTCACATCTTGTCCAGAGTACACGTGGTCGACAAGTCTGCTGATCTGGCCTCAGTCACCTGGCTGAGGCGGTGTGTGCCGGGGACCAGCCCCGGCTGATCCAGGGTATTTGAAGGAGAGACGGCGTAGGCGAAGATCAGGAAACAATTGCTTAATTAAACGTTAATTAAGGATATAAAGAGTGATAGAATGAGGATAGCTCAGTAGGAAAATTCAGTGGAGAAAAGAGGCTGAGTAGCTTGGTTTACTCGGGAGACCAATAAAACTTCAAGACAAGAAGTTTGCACCACTTACGTAGGCCACAGGCGTCCTTCCGTTCTCCCGAAGGAGAGGAGACACTGAGGCCTCCCCGGTCGGATCTTAGAAGCCCAGGCATAATTAGTAAGCATGGTGGGTTCCGCGCTCCAGATGGAGACTCAGCCAGAGTGAGAGAGAGAGAGACATGGGGAGACCAGTATTTCGAGAAACTGATCCCAATTCTTTATTTGCCATGGTCTACTTTTATACACTGAGATGTTATGCAAAAGTCACGCGGGGTCAGCAGTCCTGACTTTTATCAAAGTCAGGTGCTTCATACAAATGTATACAGAGGTCTTAGGGGTGTTACATCATCTTCTGGCCAGGGGGGCCTGCTGACAATTTATGACCCTCTCCTTGTGACAACAGTCAGTCAACCAGGAGACTTATTTCTCCAGGGGTGATTATTCTTAAAACAGACACCACCCAAATAAAGTTACATTCCTATAGGGTGACGGTGTAGTGGGTTTTAGTTAAGGAAAGAATTTACTTAGCCTAAGGTCTAACGTGATTAATATCAAATGTTAATACTTATTTCTTCTATATATTCATTAATGTGTGTAAGGGCAGGGGATGTGGAGACATAGCAACAAACATTGGCTCAACAAATGAAAAACCCTTCACCAACACAATTTCTAATCAGCCCACTATACTTATAGTTTTCTAACTTCTCTAAAGAACCTGTTTTTAGAGGGTTTAAAGCATCTCGTGCCTCTCACGGTTGGGAGGCTGTAAGCAATCATATGTGGCCGGACGCCTTCAGAGGAGTTTGTAGGTTAAAACACTCTTATCACGCCCAGGAATTATTATTAACTGGAGCTCTAGGTTAACTCCTTCTCCGAAAGAGGTGGTGGGGGACAGCCCCCGGTAAAGTCAGAGATGTAGGTGAGAGCACAAAGTAGTAAAGTAGGCGCAGGCTCTGGTTATGGGGGTAGATGCTTGAGGATTTCCAGGGGGACTCCTGAGGCTCGATCCCGACTTTGCGTACGTCGAGCCTCCTTCCTCATGACCTTTGTCAAGGGCGGAGTACCTCACTTTGGCCCCCAACAGGTGTGTGTCAGGTTTCTGCTCTGGAAGGGCGCTGTTCCCTTTCCCACACCGTCTCCTGTGGAAGGCAACACCATGCACAGCACACACAAAGCCGGGAGTCACGCTCCCCTCCCCTGGGGGGCTGGCCACAGAAATGATTTACATTCATTCTGCATGGAGACTTGCTTATAGACTTATTTTAACTCTTTCCCTTGTTTATATACTTAGTCAGTCATTGATATGCATCATTACACCCTCATCAACACTTGTGCTCTGGATTATAATCCAGCACCACTTCATGGCTCAAACTGTTCTTGCTCTAGTCTGTGGCACTTTTCAGCTGCCGCCTGTGATCGCTGACAAACCATCACTTTTGTTTTGTCGGGGCACGTTCTTACTGTCTGGCTCTACAGGACACCCAGGCTTACTGCATACACTCCTTGTTCCAGCCCTAGGATCTGCAATCCCTGTGGAGCTTGGTGGTGGTAGAAACCAAGACAGGGGCACAGAGTGGCAGATTCTTTTTAAGATACCTTATTCTCCATCTGCTTCTGTATCTTGTTTCTCTGGAGGGAACTTTCACATCTAAACAAGAACATCAACTGCATCATTTCAAAACTTAAACCCAACTTTCCCCTCCCATTAGATTGTGTCCCCATAACAGGTTTGTGTGTGCTCAGTCACTAAGGCATGTCCAACTCTTTGCAATGCCATGGATTGCAGCCCACCAGGCTCCTCTGTCCATGGGATTTTCAGGCAAGAACACTGGAGTGGGTTGCCATTTCCTCCTCCAGGGGATCTTCCTAACCCAGGAATTGAAACTGAATCTCCTGCGTCTCCTACACTAGCAGGCAGATGCTCCGCCACTGCACCCCCGTAACACACTAGACAGTATTCACGGGCCATACCAACTGGTTACGTGCATCATTCACTCCTCGGAGTGGCACAGGAGTCACTAACCGCCCCCACTTGGAACACAAGGAAACCAGGGCTCACAGACCAGCCACCTGCCCAGGTCCCCCTACACACACACACATACACACACTCAGACAAAGGGATTCTGAAGTCCACACACCTACTCACACTTCTCCACTTATGATTCAGTCACCTAGACCCCAAACCTACTTACAGGACAAGTAACAGTTTTTGGATAATTTAACCAGTCTGCGCCAAACTGAGAACTTTCAGGAAAAACTTCCAAATGTCTCAGAGGTAAATTTATTTCACTTAAAAGGACAGCATTTATTCTAAATTACATCATTTTAATTTTCTTTTTTTGTAACTGGTGTTAAGTGTCCCTTGTTTTCTGAAACAAGAGAGACAATGGAGCTGTTTGGCTATTGTTATGTTACATGTGGTAACATTAAAGTTGGTCACCCTGCCTCAGTCTCTGCCCAGTTGAAATCTGAGACATGAACAGCCTGCAACAAAAGCCTCAGCTTGTTAGAATGGCCCAGAAGGCCCCTGCCATCTTCCCCTGCATGTTCCCCTCCAAGAAGACCACACTGCGTTCAAAAACAAACTCACCATGTTCGTATGATGATTTCCAATCCCAGAACACCCCACTCACCTCCTACCCATCCATCACTGAGCGAACAACTGATTAGGGATGGCATATTTTCAAACTGTCTAAAATACTATTTGTCTAAATGGGCTAATGCCTATTTTAATAATATTTCTTTGAATGCTTACAGTTTTTAATTATTCCCTAAGGCATCTATATTAAAAATGGCACAATTTCAGAATCAAAAAAATAAACTAAAGTCAGGATTTTATCACAACAGCTGGGTGACACTTGCTGGCAGGAAGGTAGGTCTAAGGTGGCCAAGTCCAGGGCCACCAGCCCAGCTAGAGAACTCAAACCTCCCGTCCCCCCACCTACTTCTCATGGGGCTGCTGGGAAAATCTGAAAATAAAAACAAAAGACATTTGGAAAAACACTTTGAAAATACTAAAATACACACCACCATAGTAGAAAATGGTTGGCATTATATTTTGCAGACTGTTGTGGGCTCCTTATTGAACATGGGCAGACAGAGGAAGATTCGAATATGCCCTGCTACAATAAACAGCATTTAACTGTTGTTTCCTACTGCATCTGCAGCTCCCTAGGGTAAAAGGTACCAGTGCTTTTAAAGCCTGCATTCCAGATAACAGTGACTATAGAGGTAGGTCATCTGAAAGGAATTATCAAATGAGAGAATAGTCTTTATTTTAAACTCAGAGCCATAAGGTTTTCTCCATAATCTTGAACATAAAATCACCTACTAGATAATTATATTTACCTGTTGTTTAAAAAAAAAAAATGTAAAATACAACATAAAACAAATGCTACTTCTAAGTAACACACTTCCAAATCCTCAAATGATGGGTTCTGAAAGAGGTCACTTCAGCACATGAATTATTTAGCTCTCCTTCCCGGGTATTGATTTCCTACAGCAACTTAACCTGATTACAGAATACTGTAATAAGGAGGAAAATAAAAATGAGCACTAGCAGTATATGCTTTCAATTCTCAATTTTAAAATATAATTAACAAGCATAATCCAGCACTTCAGTATGACTGTTTTCAGCAAACTCAACTAAACTAAGTTTCAGAAGACAGATACACACCTTCACCATCCAGGACAAAAGAACACAGAGCAGATGAGCTGCATGCACGCCAGCTTCCCCACAGGGAGACAAATGAACACTTGTTACTGTGCACAATTTACTCTGCTTAATACCTGCTTCAGCTGAAGGGTTTGGAAACATTGAGACAACGAATTAAAAGCCTGCCAGGAAACCCATCCCACAGGAAAGCAAGACATGGAGCATTCTTCTTCCAACACAAACCTTGTTCACATGGAGCTCTTTCACATCCTCTCAATGTTCCCAAAACCTGGGCCAAACCTCCGTGGAAAGACCGAAGGCTAATCAATTAAGACCTGTGATATACAATGCCTCTTTCATAGTTTTCCAGTTCCATTTTTACATTAAAAAAAAAATGCAAATCTTTAAAAAGGAAAAATTTTTTATACAATGATTCTCAAGACAGATTCAACCCCTCCACTACCCTGTTTATATGTACTTTTTTCTACCCTCTGTTGGGAAACTATAGTAGATTCCTTTCAAGACAGCCTATACTAAAAAAAAAAAAAAGACAGCCTATACTTACTAGCAAATGTCTTGTAATTGCAAAAGAATTTATTTTCATGAGCCGTTTACTGTGAATACAAGAGACAGGGAAAAAGTTAAAAAGCACATAAATACCCAGAGGCTGATGAAAACACAGCTAATCTCAGCTTCCTATGCCCAATTCTTCTCTCCTAGTCCTTGTGGGTCAACATAAACATTAACATAGCCACAAGTTTCAAAATTTTTCCCTGCCTCAATGCAAACAGTCATAACAATTATTTGCCTGTTTCACCCATGATCTTTAGTTATCAAAGCAATGATAAAATACCATAAATATCTTTTTTCTGAGTTAAACAGCAGTAATTACAAACACTTTCCAGAATATATTAGAACAGCCTACCTTTCCCAGCGGTCATGACTGTCAGTGATGGAGGCACAAGTGAAAACACTGCTCTGAAAGCTACACCTGCTCACACACAGCCCCTGACGCCTCAGCAAACTCTCCACCCACAGGCTTCTCCAGTGCGATCCAAGCACCAAGGACAGCGGCCGCCCTATTCCAAAATAAAAGCCTACCCTATAAAGAACAGTGACTTGTTTAAGGGGCAGGGGCCTTTCTCTAGCTGACGTTACTCATGTCAGAGAACCTTCTTTAAAACTGGTGTGGAAAAAAATTTTAACCAACTACTTGCTCAACCCCCACCCCATGGAAAAAGAGAATTTCTTAACATAAACTTTAAATAAAAATAAAGTACAAAGGCTATCTTATTTCCACCCGGAGGATGATAACGTAAGCTGTCACCTGCAGCTTGAGCTACTGAAGCTAGCATCAGGAAACAGTCTCTTCCAGGCTGTTCTAGGGGGTGGTCTCCCTGGGCAGCACAGCAAGCTTGCCAGTCTTGTGATATATCATCCCCACAGCCGTGACTATGGAAACACTTTTCTAAGACACTGAACCAGAATCCCAAGCCTTGTAATATGCAGACTCTAATAAACAAGCAGGGGGAGCCCATTATCAGCACTTGATCCACTTACTCACAATCACTGTTTTAAAATACTATACAATAATGGTTTAGCTTCTTAATAAAGAAAAGACCATCAATTTACCTTTAAATTAATGCTTTGTCCTAGCTACACTGGACAACAGTTCAGAGCTTACCTAACAATTCACCGTTGAGTCTATCTGCTTTCACACTTTTATTTCTCATTTCCAACAACTTAGAAATGATATCTAACACTTTTCAAATAACAAATTATTTTAGTAAAACAAAAGAAGGCAGGCTGCATTTTACAGCAAAGTGATACCCTAGATACATTCATGGGTTAGGGTCAATAATTTTATGATTATTATCTAGTTTATAGTTTGTCAGCAAATAAGTACTTTTCTTTAGCTACAGATTTATTATAGAATTTTCATAGATTTAACCAGCATGACAGTTTCATTCTTTCCTCATAAGCATGTTAGCTTTCCTCAAGAAACTCAAAAGCATGCACATTTTTAACCAAATTAACATCTATGGGCCTCATTTCAATCAACCCCAATTAAAGATCATTAAGTGGCTGCAGATAAAGGACAATGACTAGTCTATAATTACTGGCTCTTTCATGCTGAAAATCCAATTCTCCCATGAGCATACGCACATCTGCATGATTTAAAAATGTACATAGAAAATAATTTGCTTTTTGAAACCCATAGAAGGAAAAACTGTAATTTTTGCTTCAAGGGGTTTGCTAATTACATGGAGATGGAAAAAAAGAAACATCTACAAAACAACGTATTTTTAACTCTCATATTCCTGCCACTCAAAACTCAAAGGCCTTCAGGTAACCTAGCAACAAAAAAGAATCACACAAAGATGAAGTATTCCATTACAGCCAGGTCACTCACCCCCAACTGCTGCTCAGATGCTTTTTCACTGCTGTTTTCGTCACAAGTCTAATACTTGTGAAAAATGAAGTCTTTGGCATTTATATAATCAATTACACACCTTAAAACATAGTTTTGAACATGTCAAGAGAATTACAACCCAGGACAAAACCCATTTCTTCCCTAAGTGTATTGCTATTACATTAATAGTTCCTTTCAACTTAGCTCAAATCCAGAGCTTTTATTTCTTACTTAAAGGAGCTTTATTGTTCACAAGCAACAACAACAAAAAATAGATAAATTAGAATTCATCCAAATTAAAACCTTAGATGCCAAGAAAGTGAAACACAACCAAAAACTGGAAAAAGAATATTTGTAAATCAAATATCTAGTAAGAGTCTTATAATCTAGTATATGAAAAGAACTCTTATAGCTCAACAATAAAAACACAAGTAAACCAATTTAGAAATGGGCAAAGGACTTGAATAGAGCTTTTCAAATAAGATCGTTTGTAGAAACAACCAACAAGTACATGAAAATACACTCAACATCATTAGTCATGAGGGAAATGCAAATCAAAATAATGAGACACCACTTCACACCCACTACAATGACTAATTTTTTTTAAAAAAGAAAGAAAACAGTGTATGTTTTGTTTTGCTGGAGAGGATGTGGAGAAAATGGAACCCTCACACATCGCTGGTGGAAATAAAAAATGGGGAAACCGTGATGGGAAACAGTTTGACAGTTCCTCAATAGGAGGACTAATTCTGTGAACACAGAAATGCCACAGGATCCAGCAATTCTACTTCTAGGTATATACTCAAAAGGATTGAAAACATATGCTCAACAAAAATGTGTAAACTATTCACCATACCAAAAAGGAAGAAACCATCCAAATGTCTGCTGAACACAATAAACAAAATGTGGCCCAGCCAAGCAATGGAAGAGAGGTACTGATGCACTCCACAACATGCACAAGCTCTGAAAACGTTCTGTCAAGTGAGATAAGCTACACAGAAATCAACACTGACTGTATGTTCCATCCACCTGAAATGTCCAAAAAAG
Source organism: Bos indicus x Bos taurus (assembly GCF_003369695.1). NCBI lineage: Eukaryota > Metazoa > Chordata > Mammalia > Artiodactyla > Bovidae > Bos > Bos indicus x Bos taurus. The sequence goes on from NC_040077.1 coordinate 73,134,325, forward strand.
ACAACAAGTCCAAAATAATCCAATACTCCACAAGAAACAGAAGTATGACAGTTATTCTCAAACGATGTTCTTTATAATTAAGAAAAAATGAATATACCCAGAAAATGGAGCAAGAGAGGAGAAACCTATCACTTTGAGTACCAACCCCCTTCCAGGCGCTGTACTGGGAGATGTGACATCTGATCTCACTTACTCTGCACAACGAAGGACCAAGCTGGCTCCCAGGAGTGAAGCAATGTGCTCTCAGTCACACAGCTGAGCTGGACAGAGTGAGAAGTGGTGAACTAAGAGGAGAAAGCAGAGTCCTATACCAGGATCTTAAGAGGAAGGATAAAGAGGACAGGGAACCACAGGCGGCCCAAGGGGGTGGCCAGACTGAGATGAGGCTGCAGGGCTAGACAGTGTGGCTACAGCAGACTGGGAAGGATTTGGGTTACCTTGAGAGCAATGAATTGAAATAGTAAAAAGATTAAAAAAGGAAAAAAGTAAGCAGGAAGGGCAGGAGGCAGAATCTGCCTGCAATACAGAAATGTTCTGAAAGACTCTTCAACTAACCCCTTTATGGGACTGAAGCCTACCCTCTCCAGCTACCATCACCACAGAACTAACATGGCATTATTAATGTCTTTTCCTTTCTCTTGAAACAGAGTAACCAATTTTAACTGTTTTTCTCTGTTCTTGGAAGCTGATGGTAACAATGGGCTGGATATTTTCAGGAGATTAATACTTGCACAATTTCTAAAAAGAATATACCTAATCTGGAACTGATGCTTACTTTCTATTTTAATGTTTCTACTAAAATACACTCAATATAAAGGGCCATGCTCGCATCTTGAATCTGACTTGAATGACATAATGTATTCTAGCTCTTCTTCATACAGCCCATTATTTCTGACAGATGGGAGATAAAACAAGACAAGCTGTATGCTGACAACTGGTGAAGTTGGCTGGTGGCCACACGGGGGTCCATTACTCTCATCTATCTACATTAATGTACACTTAATGTTTTCCAAACAAAGAAATGAAAAGGGAAGGGTGGTCAGAAGACCTCTTGCTCAGCAGCACACACTCTACTGTGTGTTCATAGAGTTTGGCTACAAACTGTGTCCACCTCCAAGAAAGTGCAGGTCTGATCTGCTCAGACTTCGGAAAAGTGAATACTTCACAAACGAACATCAAAGTGACAGTGCAGGTAATATTTAAATGTTTTTAATACTGTCCTGGGTGAAGGGAACAGTAGATCTTCTGGCCTCAGTCTCTTCCACTACAAAACAATTTTCAAGAGAAAAAAGTTGGTTCTCCTTTGGGCAATGTCCTACAACAAATAGAACAGACTTGGGGATGGGGGCAGGCAGGAGGAAGGCAGAAGGACAGTGAGCAGGTGGTTTTAGATAGATGGGATCAGAGTGCTGGAGACAGTGAGAAGTGTCAACAGCCACAAGAACCATTGATGACACATACAGGCAGGAAGATGAGGCCTTTGGGACAACAGGCAAGTTCTGATTTACATGCCTGGACAGACAGTGGAAGACGTACAGAGAAGATCAAGGATAAGGTTGCGTTTAGGTGTCTGGGGTTTTGTCTTTGAACAACAGGAAGAATGTGAATCTGGATTTAGATACCATGTCTCCAATACAAGAAAAAATGTCAGACAGGCAGCTCCTTCACATCGCTTAGTAACACTAAGACAAGGTGTGGGCAAGAGATGCATTATCTGGCTAGTCAATGAAGTTCTGCTGCTGCTGCTAAGTCGCTTCAGTCATGTCCACTCTGTGTGACCCCATAGACAACAGCCCACCAGGCTCCCCCGTCCCTGGGATTCTCCAGGCAAGAACACTGGAGTGGGTTGCCATTTCCTTCTCCAATGCAATGAAGTTCTAGTCATACATAATTACCACCCAAAGGAGAGCACTGCCTGAGAAAGAAACAGGCCTAGGACTAAGCTTTCAGAATTTAAGTGGCAGACATTAAACAAAGGAAGGACATCTAGAAAGAACAGCCCAACAACAGTAACAAATTAGAATGAGGTGAGGCCAGAGGAGCCAAGGAGGAAGGATGAGGAGGCAAGGTGAGTGACTCGGTTGGGTGCAGACTGGGAAACGTCAGCGGGGCGAGCAGCACAGAGGCCACCTGGTGACAGTGCCAGCGGCTGCCTCAGTGACATGACGGGACCACGAGACTAGAGGGCCAAGGAGTGATTACAAGGTGAAGAGACTGAGACACAGAATACAGATGTTAAAAAAAAACCCACAGGCCCAAAACACAGGCACTTACACTACGCCCCACCACCAGAGTGCAGCGCCCACGTTCCCTGACTGCAGTGTCCTGTGGTGGGTCAGGAATTTCCCGGCCTGCACCAATGAGCTCATCTGTCTCCGGGGCGTCCTCCAGCCCCCAGAGGAAGATGAGGTCACTGCCACACAGCCCCATCCCATCCCCCACAGGGGCATTACTTTAGCCTGAAATAATCTTTTCTGTTTATGACCTCCTTGTCTTGCCTTTAAAAATCTTTCCTTTTCACACTCACCAGATGGGATGCCGCCCAACTCAAGACTCATTCAATAAAGCCAATTAGATTGTTAAAATTTACTAAGCTGAATTTTGTGTTTTTTGACGCAAACCACTCAGGGTCTGCTGTACAGGGGAAGAGAGAGGCAAAGCAACGAGAAAAACTAGATGAAGACATATAGATATGCCTGGTTTTACTGAAAGACACTCAAAATAGGCCAGACAAGTTGGGGGAGGAGAGTGAGAAAAAGTGTGGGCCAACCTCTTTCATGAAGTTAGATGCAAAATTCCTCAACATCGTAATGACAAACTGAACTGTACACAAAGAACTGTACACTATGGACCAAGTGGGATTTATTTCCAAGTATGAGAGAACAGTTTACCATTTAAAAAAAAAAAGCACTGTAACTCACAATATCATCAGGCTCAACAGAAGCCAAAGAAGCATTTTGGGGGGGGAAAAACCCCAACAACCCTAAAAGGCATCCAGATTAGAAAGTAAAAAACAATCTCTATTCACAGATTAAATGATCTTGTAAATAGAAAATCCTAAGGAAGCCACTGAAGGGGAAAATCAAGAGAATAAACAAGTTGAACAAGACTGCCAAATACAAGATCAAATATAAAATTCTACTATTTTTCTATATACTGACATTAAACAATCCAAAAATAAAATGAAGAAACAATCCCATTTACAATACCACCAAAAAACAAGATATGTAGGAATAGAATGAAACACCCAGGAATAAATTTAACAAAATCAGTGCAAGACTTGTACACTGAAAACTACAAAACACTGTTGAAATAACTTCAAGACCTACATAAACTGAAAGGTATCTTATGTTAATGGACTAGAAGGCTGAATGCTGTTTAGATGACAATATTCCTTAAAAATGGTCTACAGGTCCAACATAGTCCCTATCAGGATCCTACAATCCATATGGAAATGCAAGGAACCCAGAAGGGTCAAAACAATCTTGAAAACACCACAGCTGAAAAACTCAAACCTCAACCCAAATGTCCTTCAACTGATGAGTGGATAAACAAAACACAGAATAATTATAGAAAGAAATATTATTCAGCCATAAAAAGAAATGAAATACTGATATATATATACACACACACACACACACACACACACACACACACACACACACACACACACATACACACCAGGCGGATGAACCTTGAAAACATTATGTGAAGTGAAAAAAGTTATAAACCATATGATTCCATTTATACAAAATGTCCACAACAGGCAAATCTGCTGTTTTGCAGAAGGTAGGCTGTCAGGGACCGGAAGGAAAGGGAACTAGTTAGTGCTAATGGGCACAAGGTTTCCTGGGGCTGATGACAATATTCTGGGATTAGATAGTGGTGATAAGTATAAGATTTTCTGAATATATGAAAAACCACTTTTAAAAGGTGAATTCTTTCGGTATGAATTATATCTTAATATTCAAAATCGGCGGATGATATGGGGAAAAATTCTAACACCTAGCTATGATAAAAACTCAGATGAACAGGAATCAATGAGCACTATCAAAAACCTACAGTTAACATCAAACTTAGTCATAAAAAACCTAGGACTGGGAACCAGGCAAGGAGCTCCATTCTCACCATTCTTACTTTAAGCTTCCGGCCAGTGCACTTAGGCAAGAAAAGGAAAAGAATACACATCTGAAAGACTTCAAAACTGTTCCTGCTTGTAGATGACAGTGAGTAAACATCTTACTGATCTCCCAAAGTTACCGATGACAGACTTAAATTATTTGGGTTAGGAATTCTAAAGCCTTTATACATATACCTTAGATTATTCTATTCTGGCTCTAACAATTAAAACCGTAAGAATATGAATCAACAGGTATCTCTCATTTTACTGCACTTTGCAAACACTGCAATGTTTTTTCCTCCCTTCCTTCCTTCCTTCCTTTTTTTTCACTTGAAGGGTTTGTGGCAAACTTGCAACATGCAAATCTACTGAAGCTATTTTCCCAAACAGCACTTGCTCACTTCGTGTCTCTGTGTCACTTTTCCATTACTAGTACTATTTGTTATGGTGATCTGTGATCAGTGATCATTAAAGTTACTATCTTAAAATGATTATGACTCACTGAATGGTCAAGGTGATAGTTAGTATCCTTTTTTAGCAATAAAGCATTTTTTAATTAAGGTACATACATTTCCTTTTTTTCAGATATAATGCTATCACACACTAAAAACAACTAGTTTGGTGTAAATATAACTTTATAAGTGCAGGGAAATGAAAAACTTCATATGACCCATTTTATTGCAGTATTTGCTTTATTTTAGTGGTCGGGAACCAAACCCACAGTATCTTCTAAGTATGCCTCTACAGTAAAAAGCTGAACAAGTCTCTAATAAATTTTGCGTTAAGGCTTTCTCACAAACTGTCTGTTTTTAATATAGATGCATAACAGAACTGTTTTCACCCTCAACCCTACCTCTATACCACATACATACACATACACGGACATACACACACACCCACATTCCACAAAAATAAGGAAACTGGGGGCAATATTCTTACTGAGACAATTAGATTAAAACATTGCTGAGAACTACCCAGAGCCACAGGATTCATATTGTCATGTTCATTAAAACTCATAGAATAGGGACTTCCCCAGCGATCCAGGAGTTAAGACTCTGTGCTTCCAATGCAAGAGGCATGGCTTCAGTCCCTGGTGGGAGAACTAAGATCCCCCATGGTATGTGCAGTGAGGCCAAAAATAAATACATAAAAATAAATTAAAATAAAAAAATCATAGAATATTCAAAGTATACATGAATCAATCCACCATGCTGTATGCCTTAAACTTATATAGTCCTTATACAATGTATGTCGATTATTTCTCAATAAAACGGAGGAAAAAATACTCATAAAGTGTGTGTGTGTGTATTAATATATGTATGTATAGGTATAGATATACATACAGAGAAGCCTGGTGAGGGGAGCTACAGTCTATAGGGTTGGAAAGAATTGAACACAAGTGAGCACTACCTTGACTTGATAGATACAAAATCCTCCAGGCAGGCCTCCAATGTGGATGTGGTCTTTGTCCCCAGTGTCAGCATTATAATGAGATGCTGTCTCACATACAATAAAGTCAGGAAGCACAAACTCAGCTTCTGCCACCCCTCCTACCTCTTTGCCCAGTACTTTATATCTTGATGCCAACAAGTTTTAAACTAGAAAACCACACAAACTACACAGACACACACAAAATATAAAGTATGCCATGGTTAAATATAAGTTATAGAATTACAGGAAAATTAATTAGAAAAGAAAAATAACTTTGTTGGTGATAGCTAAATCATAATCTTTTTTTGAATGCTATGTTTTTACAAATGTACAAAAAAGAAATGAGGGTTATTAAAAGTGTTTTATAAGAAACAAGCTATTTAAAGACAATTCCTTACTAACAACAATGGGTATGCAAGCTGGAGTATGAGTCACAAGACCTGGATTCTGTCCCTACTCTGCCTTTAGGTACCATGTCACTCTGGGAGAAAACACTCAAACTTTTAAAACAACCTCAAAATGTAAAAACTATACTATGATCTAAGATCCCCAGCAATTGTGAAATGGCTATCATACAACGAGGTATCCAAGACTAGAAAAGTTCTTGATGGCAACAGACTTTTTGATGATTCCCAAAAGGCACTAAGGATAAAGAAGAGAATAAACAAAATTCCTACCCTCATGAACAAACAAAAAGATATTTTTGTAATACTATAATACATTAAGAAAGAAAATCAAGCAGGGTGAGTACAGAGTGCATTCCCTCACAATACTGGGTACGCTGTTCTTGACATCTGTGTAATGAAGGGAGCCTGCAGCTGAGACCTGAATGGAGTAAGAAGGCAGCCCTAAATGACAGCCAGGGACAAGTGTCTCAAGCAGAAGGAATCATAAGCACAGAGGCCCTGAAGCAGGACAAATGTAAAATGTTACAAATTAGCTAGGAGGCCAATGGGCTGGAGCCAAGAGAACTTCTGAGAAGAACAATACAAGATGATCTCAGAATGGGGGAATGCACCAGACCACACAGGCCCGCAGCACACCGTGAGCCCCTGAGCTGGGCAACCTTCAGAGGATTCTGAATGAACAAAGGACTGACATCACTTGCACTGCATTCTAAAAGGATCACTCTAGCTGCTGAGTGAAAAGCAGGCTTTGAGAGAGTAAAACCAACCATCCTGGTTAGGAGCTGCCACAAGTGCGCAGGTAAAATGCCACAATGCCCTGAACCAGAGGAAGAGCAGTGGTTACACTGGGAATCTTTGGGATTCTGGATGCATTTTTAAAATAAGCCAATAATTTAGCTAATGGATTCAGTGTAGGTTGTGGAAGAAAGTCAATGACAAGATCATCTTTTCCAGCCTGGGAAGGTGGGTAAATGGAGATTAAATGCTCACACCCAGAAACACTTAGCACAATATCAAATCCAGCTGTTCAGAATCAGAATATAGCATTCCTTAGGCTAAAAGCAAACCTGGAAAAGCACAAGTAGAATGGTTGCTTTTTCTACTCACCATTCGCAGACTGTATCATGTTTCCAGATTTTTGGACTTCATCAAATTTTGTAAAAATTACATTCAACCTGTATGAAAAATATATATATAAACTATTAACCATCACTGTTTACAATTATATTTTATACTAATGTGAAGTTGAGTCTTACTCATTGAGACCCATCTAATAACAGTAACTATGCCAACAAGAAATGAGCCATGCTTAAGCCAAGCACCGACCTAATGGCTCCAACTGAAAGATCTCCTTTAATTCTTGTAACAGCTGTATAAGAAATTATAAATTATCATACCCATTTTACAGATGGAGAAATCCAGACCCCCTTACTTAAAGTGATACAGCTGGTCAGGGTGGTGATGCCAGCCCCAAGAGTAAGAACCAGAGGCCAGGCTCTCAGACATTATATTAAACTGTGACATCTCCAAACAAAATGCATGCATCATGAAAAATATTTGTTTCTCCTATTTCTAAGCACATACTGCTGATAACTTGGAGTACAGATTTTCAGAATGCATTGATACTACAATACAAAGCCTTTTCTGTGACTTCTGCTTATTTTTAAAAAATGCTATAACTTGTCTAAAAGTAAATGTTGTGACTGGATAATCTTCAGCTTAAAAATCCACATGATACATATTTTCTATTATTGGATCACTTTAACTTTGACATTTTGAAAGCAGCAAAACTCCTTAACTAGTCCAAATAGTCCATCCTAGTGATACCAAAAATGCGAGGAACTGGGATGGGTTGGAATCCTACCTTGTAGGAAAAGTCAAGAAAAAAAGAGGCTTTTCCAAGCAAAATACAGATATATTGGAATAAGCATAAAGGCTGAGATTACAAAGTCATGCATTTTTGCATTCAAACTTGCGCTACCCATTTCAGCGACCAGACTAGAAATGTTAGCACTTTCTTACAAACCAGCCTGTCATGCAAGTTCTAATCACTTCAAACAGGTTTGATTTCCTTTCAAATCAGGATGGAAGCCCTTTGGGAGCAGGGATGGGACCTGTATCATCTTTGGTATTCTGTGCACACCAAGCATCATCATGCAAGAGGGTGATGTCACCACAAAAGAGGGCTGGTACCTGCTGCTGCCCCTCACCCTAAAGGTGGAAAGCCAGGTAGTTCACACACTCTAGTGTCAACTCACACGTGCATTCATTCACTGGGCCAGCACTGAGCTAACTGGGTGCTGAGACTGGAAAGTTCCCACCATCGAGAGCACCTATTTACCTCTACTTCATTCTAGTCTACTTACACTGTGACATTCTAAGATACAGAGGACCCAAAATACTCAGCAGTAAACAGAGGTAAAATGAAGGAGGTGAACCAGCCTGATGCACTGCCTCTCCTGCTTCCCATCTCTTGACAGATAGTGATCTTTTCAACCCATCTCTCCAGGTACCCAGATGTACCCTCAGAATCCTCCTCAGAACTGCTCCAGACAGCTATCACCAATGTGTCACAATGGGCACTGAATTAAAGATTTGTCACTCCTGGACCAGATGAGTAACACTACCACTCACTTTCTACTCCAGGTTTCACTGAAAATCTGGCAAGATGTCTTAGAATCAAGTTCTTAAGATGTCCATCGCCTTCCCTTTTCTAAGTACAAAGACTCCCAATGGCTTAACAAGCCCATAAATAATATCCCTATACAGGTTGCCGGGGTCTGCCCTGACCAAGTTACCACTTTGTTGAGTCACAACTATACCCTCTGACGTGAGCAGGCCTGCAAGTCTGCCCAGCAGGGACAAAGGAGATCTCCAGCTGGTTTTCCCTGAAATCACTGGGAGGGGGTGAGTATTTCTTCCATTCCTAGGAGAGTATTCACCATTATCCATGGCAACAGTGGAAGCATCTGCAAACTCTATGCAGACCTCAGGTGATATCTACTCACAGTGGCCACATTACCCATAACCAGCAGGCCCAACAACCAGGCCTGAAAATGCTAAAATGATTACCATTGTTGGCACCTGCACCTTAATTCAGAGTTACTTCAGGCAGGCAGGCATGCCTTCCCCCTGCTTTCATGTTCCTGTCTCACAGCTGCCTTGTTCACTGCTCAGTAATGCCTAGACCATAGCTCCTGTCAAGATGGTCGCCTTCAGGGAGCAGTAATCTGGCTTCATGACAGTTCAACACCAATAAACCTCCCTTAAGAATGGCTTTTGTCTACTTGCTCTGAGTACAGCTATACAAAACGCCTCTTTTGGAACCTATCAATCTGCACAAGTCTAACAGGTGAGTTTTATATGTTCAGAGACACTGAATACATAGCTAATGATTACCTGCTGAAGACACCAATTTTTTGCACTTTTTAAATTTTAAATCTGTGGATCTCAAATATAAAATAAATTTCTTCACTAGTTTGACAAATAATCCAATACCATTTTTACCCTGGTTTTTCTGAATTTAAATTTTATATTCAACTCAACACAATTGGTGTTTATTTTACTGCAAAAGTGTGATCAAATTATCCCATCTTAGAATAGCTTATAATTTTAAAATAATGTCCTAAAAGCAAATACTAGCAGTCTCATGGTAAACAAGCTCTACCTATACATTCAGCTTATAACTGGCTTTTCAGTCTGCTACTCTTAAATATGAGCAGGTAACCAAGGATTATGATACATCAGCAAAACTTCTAATATGAAAAAGATAGACTAAACTGAACAGACAGATACCCCAAAACTTCAATTTAGAGAAGAGACTTTACAGTCCATGGAATTCTCCAGGCCAGAATACTGGAGTGGGTAGCATTTCCCTTCTCCAGGGCATCTTTCCAACCCAGGGATCAAACCCAGGTCTTCCACACTGCTAGAAGATTCTTTACCAGCTGAGCAGTGCACTAAGGAAGCCAAAGAACACTGGAGTAGGTAGCCTATCCCTTCTCCAGCGGATCTTCCCGACCCAGGAATTGAACCAGGGTCTCCTGCATTGCAGGCGGATTCTTTACCAACCGAGCTATCAGGGAAGCTCCTCAATTTAGAGGGGAGACTATGAACAGTTTTTTTTAATACATTATTTACATCTCCAAATAAATGAGAAAATATTATAGTCATAAAAGCAAACAAGGGAGGATCCTTTCAAAAAGGTACCCTAAGAACCTTTGAAAATTTGGTCCTTCAAGGAAGTAAAGAAAACATCAGCAAAATCAGACAAAATCAAGTTTTCCAAAACTCTGGAAATTAAACAAAGGCTTGTAACAATCCAAGCATTTTTCAAGCAAAAAAGGCTGAATCTTGGTAAGAACAGCAAGCTTTCCATTGCTTTGGAAGGGCCCTATTTCCATTTTCAACTCAGGCTGAAAACGAACAGCCTCACAATCATGGCAGTTTGAAACCCAGCAGACTCACAACCACTAGAAATTCTGAATTGAAGAAGCCTGGAGACCCTTAAAAAATCCCCATTCCCAGTTCAGTTCAGTTCGGTCGCTCAGTTGTGTCTGACTCTTTGCGACCCCATGAATCACAGCACGCCAGGCCTCCCTGTCCATCACCAACTCCCGGAGTTCACCCAGACTCACGTCCATGGAGTCAGTGATGCCATCCAGCCATCTCATCCTCTGTCGTCCCCTTCTCCTCCTGCCCCCAATCCCTCCTAGCATCAGAGTCTTTTCCAAGGAGTCAACTCTTTGCATGAGGTGGCCAAAGTACTGGAGTTTCATTTTTAGCATCATTCCTTCCAAAGAAATCCCAGGGCTGATAACTGTCATTTTCTGATGATCTGTCTGGCATATTCCTGAACCCCCATTCACAGGGCTTGTCTTTACCTGACCTCATTCAGAGCATGCTCAGTGAGAGATCTTTCTTCCTGAGGCCACAGTCAAAAAGAATTCACAACTGTTTAACACGGCAGCTGCCTGAGATGGCAATAACATTCCAGGCAAAGAAACTGTCAAAAAAACTTACAAGGAAAAACTGGAAGAGGAGATGTTCTCAGGAAACTCTGAAAAGCTCTGACAAATTCCTGGGAATGTACAAGATCACATACATGGGCAAGGCTGTGTGCATGCCCACGAAGGACTACGGCACTAATGTCTCACCTCTGGTTGACCTTAAGACTCTGCACAAGCAGCAGTAAAGAGATCTAAAGGCAGAAATGTATAAACTGCCTGCCAAAACACTGAAAGTATGTTCCAACACAGAGAGCCTTCAGCAAAGACAACGAAAGGGAAACTTCTAATCATCAGCTGAACACTAACCCAGCCAAGCAGAGAAGACAATAGTAGCCACACACAACCAAATATACAGACTTTATAGAATTATGAAGTCACTAAGTAAGCAGTGAGCAACAAAAATGATAAGCACCACTAACAGCAAGCCTGAGGAGAGGTGAAGAATGTGATTCTCAAAATTGTCACAATGCATAATCTTAAGTGTTCAGTTTCAACAAAGTACTTATGAGACACATAAAGAAACAAGTAAATATGGCCCATACACAGGGGAAAAAAATCAGTCACAGAAACTAACCTTAAAGGACTAACTAGATGAATACTTGAAATCAACCATTATTAATAAAGGAAAATATAAGAACCAAGGTCTCACCAAACAGAGAATATCAATGTAGAGACAGAAAAACCCAAGAAAGAATCACGGAAATTCTCAAAATTCATAGACAACTGAAATTAAAAATTCACTAGAGGCTCAACAGTGACTTGAGTGATCTCAGAGAACAAAGCAGCAGCAAACTTGAAGATGAGTCAATTGACACTATCATGTCTGAAAAACAGAAGAAAAATGAACAGGAAAAGGTAATAATAAACAGAGCCTATGAGATTATCTTCTTATTATACCCACATACACTCAATGGGAATCCCAGAAGGAGAGGGGAAAGGAAAAAGGACAAAAAGAATATGTGAAGAAATAATGACCAAAAATGTTCCAAATTCAGGAAGTTCAACAGGCTTGCAATAGGATAAACTTAAAAGAGATTCCAACCCAGACACATGAAAAGCAAAGTGCTGAAAAGAAAAGACCAAGAGAAGGACTTTCCTGGTGGTACAGTGGATGCAAATCCAACTGCCAAAGCAGGGGCACAGGTTCAGTCTCTGGTCTGGGAAGATTCCACATCCTGCAGAGCAATGAAGCCTGTGCCCCTCAACTACTGATCCCTTGTACAACAACTACTACAGCCTGTGCACCCAGAGCCTGTGCTCTGCAACAGAAGAAGCCACTGCAATGGGAAGCTCACGCACCACACCAAAGAGCAGCCCCCTCTTACTGCAACTAGAGAAAGCCCAAGTGCAGCAATGAAGACCCAGCACAACAAAAAATATAATTGTTTTTTAAAAAAGACCATGAGAATACTTTGAAAACAACAATTAAGAAGCCATCTGTCACAATACATGGGCTCCCCAATAACACTAACAACTGATTTTTCATTTAAAACAATGGAAATCAGACAGTTGTGGGAATATAAGCCCTAAACCTAAAAATCTCAGCCAAGAATTCTATACCCAAGAAAATTACCCTTCAAAAAATGAAGCAGAGAAGTGTCTCTGGACCAAAAGTATTTCAGTCTTTACATGAAGCCATACTGCCAATATAATAAAGTGCAGACCTGGGTAGTAGAAGAATATGAAGGAGAATTTCAGACATTTCTCAATAAGCAAAAAATAAAATAACAGACTCCTTCAGCTTTAAATGAACGAACACAATACAATAGCCCAGATTCACATGAAGACATAAAGAACACCAGTAAAAGTTCAGTCAGCCTTCTATGTCTATGGGTTCTACATTCAGGGAGTCAACCAATGGTGGATCAAAAAGACTTTTTTTTCATTTTAGACAGTTCCAAAATCAAACATCCTGATGCTGGGAAAGATTTGAGGGCAGGAAGAGAAGGGGACAACAGAGGATGAGATGGTTGGATGGCATCGCCGACTTGATGGACATGAGTTTGGGTAAACTCTAGGAGTTGGTGATGGACGGGGGGCCTGGCGTGCTGTGCTCCATGGGGTCGCAAAGAGTCTGACATGACTGAATGACTGAACTGAATTGAAAACGAAAACTTGAATTTTCCACATGCCAGCTACTATTTACATAGAATTTACACTGTATTAGGTACTATTATAAGTAATCTAGAGACAATTTAAAGTATACACATACGTTATACACAAGTACTACCCCAATTATATAACAAACTCACATATCAATGAACTTCTGACATCCACAGTGGGTCCTGGAACCAATCCCCAACAGATAACAAGAGGTGACTAATACTACAAATATAAATATAAAACACGGGCTTCCCTGGTGGCTCAGTGGTAAAGTATCTGCCTGCCAATGCAGGAGACCTGGATTCAATCCCTGGGTCAGGAAGATTCCCCAGGGAAAAAAATGACAACCAATATTCCAGTATTCTTATCTGGGAAATCCTAAGGACAGAGAAGCCTGGCAGGCTATAGTCCATGGGGTCACAGAAGAGTCAGACACAACTTAGCAACTAAACAACAACAAATACAAAACATAGGTAAATATAAAATACAGTACAATTTTTTTTTAATTGTTTACTGTCCTCTGGTCCTACATGACTTAAAAGGACACTTACACAAAGCAGTAATTAGAAAACTATATGCTGGATAGCTTATAATGTACAAAGATGTAATATGCATTAAAAAGAACAGCAATAGAGAAGAAAACAGAGCTATGTAGGAGTAAAGTTTTTAATTCTAAAATTAATAATAATAATTCAAATTAGACTGCTATAATTTAAGATGTAAATTGAAATTCCCAGAACAAACACTAATAATTCCATAAAAAAATAGAAGGAAAATTAAACTGGCATACTAGAAAGTATCTGCTTATTACAAAATAAGGCAGCACTGGAAGAACAGAAAAATAAAAAAGTCTTGGCATATAAAACACAAAAAGCAATGTAAGATAGCAGAAATAAAGTCTACTTTATCAGTAGTACATTAAATATGAATAGAATTAAATACTTCAATTAAATGACAAAGATTTTCAGGCTCAATAAACAATCAAGACCCAACTGTATGCTGTGTACAAGAGATTCATTTCAGTCACAAAGACAAAAGGGCTGAAAGCCAAAGGATATAAAAAGATAATCCATGGAAAAAAGTGTTCAAAAGAGACCCAGGGTGGCTATCAGACAGTATAGACTTCAAGACAAAAAGTACTATCAGGGACAAAGAAGGACATTTTACATTGACAGAAGGATCAATTTATCAGAAAGACGTAATTATAGGCATCTAAGAACAGAGCCCCCAAATATATGATACAAAAAGGTCAAGACCCTGGTTTGATTCCTGGGTCAGGAAGATCCGCTAGAGAAGGGATAGGCTACCCACTCCAGTATTCAAGGGCTTCCCTCATGGCTCAGCTGGTAAACAATCTGCCTGCAATGTGGGAGACCTGGGTTCAATCCCTGAGTTGCAAAGATTCCCTGGAGAAGGGAATGCTACCCACGCCAGTATTCTAGCCTAGAGAATTCCATGGACTGTATAGCTCACATGGGGTTGCAAAGAGTTGGACATGACTGAGCAACTTTCACTTTCAAGAACAGAGCCTCCAAATATATAACACAAAAAGTGACAGAAGTGAAGAGAGAAATAAGTCACCCGTATTAAGAGACGATTTCGATATTGCATGTTTCAATAACAACAGAATACAGATTCCTATCAAGTGCACCTGGAATATTCTCTAGGACAGACCACATACTGGGCCATAAAACAAGCTCCAGTAAATTTCAAAGAACTAAAACCATGGAACACAGAAATTATGATTTATGACCATAACAGGACAAAAGTAGAAATGAATAACAAATAGAAATAATGTTGGAATTTAATAGAACAGCCCTAATAACAAACAGGTCAGATGAAAATAAAAGGGAGATTAGATAGTACCTTGAGATGAATGAAAATGAAAGTATAACATACCAAAGGAAATAAGCCAGTCAGAAAAAGACAAACACAGTATGCCATCACTTATGTGTGGAATAAAGATAAAACTAGTGAACAAAACATACAAAAAACCAGACTCACAGATATGGAAAACAAACTAGCAGTTACCAGTGGGAAGAGGTAAGGGTGAGGGATTATATGTAGTTGGGGATTAAGAGGTACAAACTCTCTCTACTGGCAGCTGACATATCTTGTATTAAAAAATCCCAAGAAGTCCACAGTAAAACCATTAGAACCAGGGAGTTCAGCAAGGTTGCAGGATTCAAGACCAATATAAAAAAAACAAACAAACTATAATCTATATACATTAATGATGAACCATCTGAAATTGAAAATAAGAAAAGAAATTCTACTTAGAATAGCACCAAGAGAAAACACAAGGAATAAATTTAACAACAGAAGCA
Source organism: Bos indicus x Bos taurus (assembly GCF_003369695.1). Taxonomy (NCBI): domain Eukaryota; kingdom Metazoa; phylum Chordata; class Mammalia; order Artiodactyla; family Bovidae; genus Bos; species Bos indicus x Bos taurus. The sequence continues at coordinate 73,149,722 of NC_040077.1, forward strand.
CAAGTCATGTCCTCTGGACACTACTGAGCAATCATTTAAAGTAATTAAACACTTCTAAAAATGGAAAGACATTCCATGTTCATGGATTGGAAGACAATGTTATTAAGATGATAATATTGCCCAAACTCATTACAGATTCATTTCCTACCAAAATCCCAGGTGACTTTTTCAGGCAGAAATTGACAAATACAACCTAAAATTCACAAGGACATGTAAGGCACCCAAAATTGCCAAAACAATCTTAGAAAGAACAAACTCTGACTTCAAAATTTTCTACGCAGTTACATTAATCAAGACAATGTACTACTAGTAGGACAGGCAATGGAATAGATCAATAGATAGGTCAATGGAATAGAAGTGAACAGAAAGAAATCTTTACATTAATGGTCAGTTCATTTTCAACAAAGTTCCAACAAAAATTCTATGAGGATCAAAACCACAATGAGAAACCCATTAGAATGGCTATTTATCAAAATAAACCAGAAAATAACAATTTTTGGCAAGGATGTACGCTGCTGACAGAAATCCAAACTGGTGCAACAGCTACAGAACAGAATGGCAGTTCCTCAAAAAACTTACACAAAGAATTACCACTTGCTCCAGCTTCTCAGACTATATACCCAAAGAACTGAAAGCAGGGAATGGAACAGATATTTACACACCCAATTTCACCGCAGCATTACTCACAGGGCAAAACTAAGAAGCCATAAATGGGAGAGAAAAATAAGAGGATGAGAGGATCAACTAGTCCAAGAGGTCATTATAAAGAAACCTGCCCTGAACTAGACAACATGAGGGTCCATTGTGAAAGGCCCTCCAAATGCATAAGAAACTAGTCTCACATAAGGTCCACTATCAAGTTTCAGATCAACGATGAGAACAAAGAGAAGCAAAGTGACAACATATGACCAAAAAATCAGAGTGACTATGGACTTCTCACTAGAAACACTGAAAGCTGGGACTTAATTAGGGGAGGGAGGCACATTAGCTTCCACATTTTGGATGAAAAAAAGGACTTCTAGATTTCTAGACCCTGACAAACTATCAATATCAAGAGAGAATAAAGATATTCTCAGACTCAAAAAACTATTCTTCTCCACATCTTTCCTCAGAAAGTTACTGGTGAGGGAGAAAACCAAGAAAGACGATGTCTCCAAGAATCAGTAGGTGCACCTGCCAAGAAAGATGCAGTGCAGCCCCAGGAGGATGATAAAACAAAAGGCAGAAGAGGTGGCTGGTGAGGACGGGAAGGGCAGGCTCAAGGAGACATACCTGACCTGGCAGTATGTAGACAGCCAAGCGCAGGAGATGCATACAGACAACTACCCAGGTGAAAGTCAGACAAACCCCGGGAAACCATGGGGTGGGGGTGGGGGGCGGGGAGGTAAAGTCATCATGGTTCACCAAATATAAACAATGAGCTGTGAACGGCATGCACAGTGACAGAAGAAACACAACGGTGTCCTAATCAAAATGAAGACATGACTAGGTTTGGTGGATGTAGAGAGGGTAAGTATACCTGAGGGAGGGTAGGAGGAAAGAACTGAAATTCACCCTTCATAATGTGAAGTAAAATTCTTAAGAGTGACAAAAAACTAAGAAATAGCATAGTACTTAGAGACAAAGCAACAGATACAGAAGAGTCAGTAAAAACAGGAAAAGTGGCAGAAGAGATAAGAAACTGCCCTTTTTTTCAATGTATCTTGTAAATCTAGTCAACCCTCTCTGTATGAATGACTTGCAGAAAATAAAATTTAGAAATGAGAGGGGTGGACTTCACTAATGCTCTAGGGCTTAAGAATCTGCCTGCGAATGCAAGGAACATGGGTTTGATCCCTGGTCCGGGAAGACCCCACATGCTGCGGAGCCAACAAAGCCTGTGAGCCACAGCTACTGAGCCCATGTTAGAGCTCATGCTTTCCAACAAGAAAAACCACTACAATAAGAAGCCTGAGCGCTGCATGAGTAGTCCCATTCTCCACAACTAGAGAAAGGCTTCAAGTAGCAACAAAGACCCAGTGCAGCCAAAAACAAATTTTTTAAAAAAAGAAATGAGAGGGGTGTTACAGAGCACATTTCTCATCTGCTTTTGCCCTGGGCCCTCCCTGTTAACACCAAAATTTTAGCAAGCAAATTAAAACCAAAAATAAGAAAGCTTCAGTTCTCCCCTTAACAATACAATCATTAGATAATAACGTCTAGTGAATGTTTCCAAGGTTTTTATAAACAAATACTATGAGAGCTATATTCAAAACTGCAGGCTCACAAAGAAAGTTCTCCAAAGAGTTAAAATGCATCCAACGGCATGTTTTAGCACTATCTAGAATGGCACCCCACTCCAGTACTCTTGCCTGGAAAATCCCATGGACGGAGGAGCCTGGTAGGCTGCAGGCCATGGGGTCGCTAAGAGTCAGGCACGATTGAGCGACTTCACTTTCACTTTTCACTTTCATGCACTGAAGAAGGAAATAGCAACCCACTCCGTGTTCTTGCCTGGAGAATCCCAGGGACGGGGGAGCCTGGTGGGCTGCCATCTATGAGGTCGCACAGAGTCGGACATGACTGAAGCAACTTAGCAGCAGCAGCAGCAGAACTTAAAACTATCATTAGATTTAAAGCAGCTGCTGTTTCAGGAGCTTGGTTCCCAAATGATGGTTCCAGAAGAAATTTCACACCAGCAATCATTTTGCCAAAGCCTCACAAACTAAATCATACCACATGGAATAGAAATATTTTCTGGCATACACAGTGGGGTGACAGTGAGTATCCACGTGGGCAGACAGCATCTGCCTGTGAAGGGACGCCTTGGAGAGTAAGTGACAGGAATCTACCGACATTTTCTTTAGATCCAGAGACACCTCACAAATATCCTACTGCGATATGGCCTCTTAAAATGGACAGTGAGAAGTGAATCATGTAGTACTTGGTTTCTGAACACGTCATGCATGTCAACTGTGAAAACAATACATGTAAAACAACAGAAAATGTCCAAATACTATGCTGACTGACATTCGCAGCTCAGCTGTGCTGAGATCCCACATAGGGGACACCTAAGATGGAGATTGGGCTGAATATCTCCTCTCTCCTCTGGATGAAAGTGACTTTAGCCAGTAGATGACATACTCAAATAAGAATTGAACACATGGCCCCAGAGGATGATTCCAGCTCCTTCAAAGTGAAGCTGAAGAATACGCAACTCTCTCTCCTTTGTGAAATGAGCAAAGAAAACTGCTGCCTAAATCAGATCACTCTTACTACATCAGTTAGCTGACATGAGAAAGGCATCCTTTTTCATCATGTATTTATTTCCTAGAGACACAATTAAGCTTCTCAAATACAGTACTCACTCAATGAACAAACTCATAAGAAGACAACATTTTCTCTTTTTCTGCTGCATTGCACGGCATATGGGACCCCAGTTCCCCAACCAGGTATCAAAATTGTGTCCCCTGAAATGGACTCGTGGATTCTTAACCACTGGACTGCCAAGAACAGCTGCTAGAGGACAACATTTTTTATTCCAGGACTAAAGGCAAGTTTTAGAAAACCTTAAGCAAATTCCACAGTATTTTGTTAGTGCTATGGAATCTTGCCAAGCTAAAGACTCTTCTATGCTCACGTAACAACAACAAAAAACCTATAATGATGTAAAAGAAGTCTAGGATACTCAAAGTATCCAGCTGTAAAGCTGTGGGTCACTTCCTTAGGCTTACCCTCTCCTTTTGGTCCAGAATTTGAGGAAGGATTTCAGCTAACATGAGACAGTGGAAACTCTCATTCCTAATCACAGAGGCACTAACTCTTCTGTTACTTCTTTTTAATCTTTTTTTTTTTTTAAGGAAGTAGGGTTGACAGTGGGGAAAAAACTATGACTGGGAGTCTGCAAGAGAAGGCTCTAGCCCCAGCTCCAGGACCGTACCTAACTCACTCTGTGGGGTCCCTAAGACCAGTCCAGGTTCCACAACTCACCAGGAGGATTCAGGGCCTTGGCACAGAGTCACACTGACAGCTGTGATTATTACAATGTAAAAGGACAGAAAAGAAAATCAGCAAAGGGGTGAGGACCAGAGGAAACTAGACTCAAGATTCGTGGAGTTTCTCCTGGTGGAGTCACACAGGACATGCTCAATTCCCAGCCACAAGCAGGGACAAGACACATGGAATGCTGGCATTAGGCAAGCTCATTACATCTGAGGGCCAGGGTTTGTGGGGGCTGTTCACCCAGCACTGCCAAAGGCTCCACAAATGCCAGAGTCCCAACAGGAAGGCAGGTGGGCAGCCACACCCAGGCCAGACTTCCGACCCCGCTCTGTGGACGTAACGGGCAGCTCCACATTCTAGTGTCCAGGCAGAGTCCAGGCCGACCCCACATGCAGGCCTATGTAAGGATGCCTCAGTCTACAATGTGAGTTACCCTCTGTGCCCACCAAGCTAGACCTTGGTTTCACCATGTCACATTCCCAGCTGTCAGCTGCTGTAGCGACCGCTGAACATGACACAGGAATCCCATGGGGAAGACAGGCCGGCCATGGCCTAGACTCACCATGAGGCACTCAGCATGGTGCCACCAGACCTTGGGCAGGAGAGGTTCTCACGGCCCAAGACCCATTTCCCCAACAATTATGGTGACATCATCACTAACTAGCCCCTGCTTCCCTGCAGTCTCCAGTTTTCCCTAGAGCCTGGTCAATACTTTGTAGTTCATCTCCCTCCCAAGTGTTCTCACCATATATTCAGAGACTACAAGGTGGAGGTTCATAAAATACAGGAATTAAAAACCCGTTCTCACAGATTACCTTCATGTAAAAAACATGAAAAGTAGTTGTATTCTTGTCTGTTGACCCTGTCCACTGAAAGGCTTCAGTGGAAATGGCTGGTGTCCACCACACTAACTGCTGACCCCTCCCCCAGGGTGCATGGATCACGTTGTCTGCTAGCACAGAGTATCCCCAGCACCTTCTACTGTTCTGTAGTGCTTTAAAAAAAAAACAAAGGCCCAGGGACCATGATGAAAGCAACACTGGGGTCAGATGTGACACTCAACAAGGAAGGATGTCCGCCCTCAAATGCCACTGGCACCCTGACTGCAGGGTCAGTCGCCCACTTCCATCACACCCAACTGAGGGACGTCAAGACAGATGGCTCCTGTGTATCTCAATATTTTGCCTCAGATGGAGATGCCCAATACTCTGCAAGCTCATTTGTGGAATGGATAGAAAAAACGAAGCACAGGATATCAGCCTGAGCCCTGACTTTCTAGCTGGGTCATGTCTCCAGTCACTTCCTGTCACTGGGTCTCAGCTGTCCCCATGGGCACAATGACAGGTCCAGATAAACCACTTGGTGAGTCCCATCCAGGCCTAACTTCCCAGGGTTTTCATATTACTTTCTCCCAATTAGACAGTCAAAAGGTTTAAAATTCATTTGGTATAAAATTTGTACATCATAGTTAAAAATCATAGATAACTGATTTTTCATTATTTTTAAAAGTTTGACAACAGAAACATCTGTGGACTCAAGGGGACTCTGGATATGGTAAGACAATAATCTCCTTCCACTGGAGACTTGGATGTTGAAACTGGCATTACTAGCCAGAAGGCTAACATCTCAAAGATGTCCAGAATTCTCACTTATATATTTCTATCCAGATTTATCTGGGAAAGGCTGCATTCAAACAAATACATTCTAAGCCCCCAAGATACCAGGTTCCATGTACATACGAAATGTAGAACCACATGAACCCAGAGAGTGCAAAATCTTTCAACACCGGTCACTTTTAAATATGCTTCTAAAAACAGTCTGTGGCATGGGACCAGGTCAGATGTCTGGGTGAGAAAGTCTTACTTTTGAGCAAGTGGAATGAAAGGGGACCCCTGAGACATGATCTGGACAAGATCGCCATCCATCAATCTTCTCACCATAGAGTCTTTCAAAAAAATTACCCCATAACAAAATAAGCAGTGCAAACCATGATGTTAACTGAGAAAGAGGAGGGGAAACAGCAAGAGAAAGGAAAAAGTCTGAACTCACCGGGACTGTGGCAATCCTTTTTTACTGAGATCTGCCCTCACACGTTCTCCTACATGTCTGTAAATTTCCACTAAGCTGTTTATTGCTGCATCTCGAACCTAGATGTAAAAGAAGAGATCTTACAGCTGCTCTGTGTCATTCCCCAGTGCTTCCTGCTGCGGACACAACAGGCTATCCAACACCCCAAGTTCATCACCCACTCACCAACATGACTCTGAACACAACCCCTTAGAGACATGGGATGAGACAAAGCCGTACTTTGACAGCTCTGACTCTGTGGGCACAACTCCAGAGAGTATGGAAAAAAAATTCAGATCCCAACCCTGTGTCCATGTTAAAGTCTATACCCCTTAGTTCTTTTCATCCTTTAAGATGATGTATGGAAACTAGAAATTTCAGACCAAAGTGGAAAACACTATAAATAAGTGAATTATTCTTAAAACAAACAAACAAACAAAAAAAACACCATGTAAAGCATTCTGGATGTAGGCCAATTAAATACTTAGCAACAGAAAAGTGTGGTAAAGGTTACATAGCACCTGTATTCAAGAAGTGCAAAGTTCTAAAAGGTAGATGGGAAAAAAGTCCATAAATTCTACATTTAATACAGGACAGGATGTAATAAATGTTATACAAAAGAGTAGAGAGCTCACACAGTAGAGGGGAGTGGGCACATCAGAGGATACCAAGAAACATTTTATGGAAGAGGAAGGAACCACTTAAAATGTGCTTAGAAACACAGCATTTCAGCAGGAAGAAATGGGATGAGACAGGCTCCAAACAAGGTTAACCAGCCAGTGCGGACGCATGAAGGCGGAGCAGCACAGCATAAGCTTCAGGAAGCTCAAGGCAGCAGTCTGGCCAAACACAGACAGGGGGGAACAGGTCCGGATAAATAAGGCTCCAGAGACAGAATGAACTTTATTTAAAACAAAAACAAACAGAAAATGGGGGAACCCGAATATGGATTGTATATATACCAAACATTAGGCTGGTGCAAAAGTAACTGGGATTTTGGATTGTTGAACTTTGCCATTTGATATTGGAATACATTCTTAAATAAATGTGGTTGTGTTATACATCATTTTAATGCACATTTCTCATTTTGTTTTATTGCTAATGACTTATTACATGTTGTTTATATTTAAGACTATACAAATGATGTTACACAAAAAGTAAATTTGAGTCATTTTTATTTGAGTTCAAAATGGGTCGTAAAACAGTGCAGACAACTTGCAACATCAACAACACATTTGGCCCAGGAACTGCTAATGAACATACAGTGCAGTGGTGGTTCAAGAAGTTCTGCAAAGAAGACAAGAGCCTTGCAGATGAGGAGTGCAGTGGCCGGCCACTGGAAGTTGACAACAACTAATTGACAGTAATCATCGAAGCCGATCCTCTTACAACTACAAGAGAAGTTGCCAAAGAACTCAACATTGATAATTCTGATCAGTCAGCATTTGAAGCAAATTGGAAAGGTGGAAAAGCTCGATAAGTGGGTGCCTCATGAGCTGATCGAAAATTTTAAAAAACTTGTTTTGAACTGTCATCTTCTTTTATTCTATATGACAACAAACCATTTCTCAATTGCATTGTGATTTGCAATTAAACCCCTGGGAAAAAAATGGCAACCCACTCCAGTATTCTTGCCTAGAGAATTCTATGGACAGAGGAGCCTGGCAGGCAATTAAAAGTGGATTTTATACAACAATCAGCAATGACCAGCTCCGTGGTTGGATTGAGAAGAAGCTCCAAAGCACTTCTCAAAGCCAGACGTGCCCCAAAAAAAGGTCATGGTCACTCTTTGGTGGTCTCCTGCCCGTCTGATCCACTACAGCTTTCAGAATTCCAGTGAAACCATTACATCTGAGAAGTATGCTCAGCAGATGGAGGAAACGCACTGGAAACTGCAATGCCTGCAGCTAGAATGGGTCGACAGAATGGGCCCAATCCTTCCCCACAACAACACCTGATCATGTTACACAGCCAAAGCTTCAAAAGTTGAACAAATTGGGCTATGACATTTTGCCTTATCCTCCATGTTCACCTGACCTCTCACCAACCTACTACAACCTCTTCAAAAATCTCTACAACTTTTTGCAGGGAAAACACTTAAAAACCAGGAGGCAGGAAATGCTTTCCAAGAGTTCGTCGAATCCCAAAGCATGGATTTTTATGCTACAGGAATAAACAAACTTACTTCTCGTTGGCAAAGTATGTTGATTGCAATGGTTCATATTCTGACTAAAAAAGATGTGTTTGAGCCTAGTTATAACGATTTAAAATCTATGGACCAAAACTGCAATTACTTTTGCACTAACTTAATAGTTTATCAATGCTAAATTTCTCATGTGAAAACAACATGTGATTATATAAAAATATCTCTGTTATTATATAGGAGTAAAAAGATCATGTGTGCTAGATACTTTCAAATGGTTCAAGAATAAAAAATTTCTCTGTGTATGTGTGTGTACATGTGTGCATAAGTATCCATGTTGACTTATGAAACAAATGTGACAAAATGTTAAATGGTAAATATAGCTGTTCACTATACTAACCTTTCCATTTTTCTACAGGTCTAAAATTTTGCCAGTAAAAAGGTGGAAAGAAAAAAAAATTTTAATCCAATGAATTCAAGGCCAGCCTGTGGGGGGTACCCAGGGGAGGAGAGCAGGGACAGACAGGAGAACAACATGATTCCAGATTTGGTCTCAAGCAATGAAATCAAAGAAACAGAGAGTGAAGGAGAGAGGAAGGAAGTAGGAATACAGACAATTTACAGTCCTGAACACTGCAAGTCACCCTATGATTAACAGTAGTGCATGACAGGTAATTTTACTCACATTTTTTCCCTTGTGATAGATAGCCAAATTCCAGGTTCTTACTATCTTCTCACTTAAAACTTGATGCTATGTACCGAATTATGTCTGTGACACCCCTCCCCCACCACTGCCAGCCCCCGAAAAATTCCTCTATTGAAGCCCAATGTAACTGCAGACAGAGACAGGGCCTGTGAAGAAGGGAATTCAGGTTAAATGAAGTCGTAAGAATGGGCCTGATACAACAGGAGGCCTGTCTTTATAAGAGAGACGTCAAGAGAGCTCTGTCTGTCTGCAAAATGGGATGAGAACCCTCACCAGAGCCGGCCATGCTGGCACCCTGATCCAGGACTGCCAGAAACAAGTTTCACTTGTTCAAGCCTCCCCGTCTATGGTATTCTGCCATGGTAGCCTGAGCTGAATAACAGAGATTACCAGATTATTTTGGAAAGGGAATAATTTCTGATGTCAGGAAACATTTTCATATTGAGACATGCACATCTTACCAAAGCAGTCAATGCCACTGTCTGAAATCAATGACAGGTGCATCACCACTGCTTACTTTCTAATCATGATATCTGCTCAGAGCCAGAGCGGATCACACTGGGGAAACTCTTTAAAGAGCAATCAATATCCTGTCTGCTACTTACAAGTCTGGGCTGTAAAGAGTTTAAGGGATTTAGTGAAAAAATGACTAGCCTTCTAAGTGGAATAAGTCAGACAGAGAAAGGCAAACACTGATATCACTTATATGTGGAATCTAAAAAACACAACAAACTAGTGAATAAATCAAAAAAGAAATGTTTGGATAGAGAAAACACACTAGCGGCTGCCAGCAAGGAGAGGGAAGGGGGCAGGGGCAATACAGGTGTGAAAAGGGGGCTATTACGGGACTACTATATGAAATTGTGTGTGTAACTTCAGAAAACTGTAAAGCACTACAGAATTCAAAGAATCACTCATTCATTCAGTCAATCAACAGAATTACTAGCCTCAGAGTCAAAGTAGCTCTCAGGACCTACTTGGCCATTTAGGGACTATATAACTTTAGACAAAATATTTAAACTCGTATCATGTATGAAACGAGTCGCCAGTCCAGGTTCGATGCACGATACTGGATGCTTGGGGCTGGTGCAATGGGACGACCCAGAGGGATGGTATGGGGAGGGAGGAGATAGGAGGGTTCAGGATGGGGAACACATGTATACCTGTGGCGGATTCATTTCGATATTTGGCAAAACCAATACAATATTGTAAAGTTTAAAAATAAAATAAAATTAAAAAAAAATATTTAAACTCTTTTAATCTCAATTTCCTCCTTCATAACTGGAAGGTTGCTTTGGGGTTAAAAACATAATGGATTCAATTCAACAAATATCTGACTGCCTATTAGGTGCCAAACTAGTGTGCCACATGGCCCAGCAGATAACACGATGGGCACAACAGGGTGAGAGGATGAGGACCCAGGACCCCGGGAGGGGACCCCAAGGGCAGAGGACAGGGGAGTGTGGCCGCAGACAGGCAGCTGCCAGCATGCCGCCAGCTCGTGGCCATGGGGGCACACATACTGGGGTGCTGCAAGTACAGCTCTGCCTCATCCTCACTCTTTGGAGAAAAATCAGAAATACACATCTCCCAAATGTAAAACTGTCCAAACTCCAAAAGTAAAAATCACCCTGCAGACACGTGTATAGACACACACACACACCCACCTATAGGCTGAAATTCAAGTTCAGGCCAGCCGTTTGTGCCCTGTGGTCCTGAATGTGAAGCACTCAACACAATGGCTGGTGCAGCTGGTATTATCTACATCTTTCAGACTAACAACCTTAGCCTTTAAATAACTACTTGTCAGGCTCAGAAAGCTACGGGGTCAGTTAAACGACCCTCAATTCAAGAATCACAGAAGAGACTGTGTGTGGCACTACAGAGTACTGTAACCCAGCTGAGAAGACAAGTGTCCCTAAAGCAAGTCAATTGAGGCTTAAGGGATAAAGCAGTGCTCACCTCTACATACAATGATGTAGGTCCCAGTCTGGCTTCTGGCCACCCACAGGCTCACCTTGCAAAGGAACCCCAATAGCTCAGACCACTCAGGTAGCAAAAGATGAGGGCCCCAGGACGTGTCTATCACTTCACCTCTTTACACTACACCCAGATGTGAATGGCAGGAAACAGGCTCCCTACACAGCCTGAAACTCAAGGGGACACCTCACCCTCAGGGAAAAGGAGGGCCCCAGAAACTCCTGCAAGGCAAAAGTCACCCCATCCCCCATAGCCACCAACCCACCCACTTCTCAGGTGCTGGTCAAACCCTCACCAGGGACTTCATTCTCCCACCCGCCTGGCACCCAAGCACAGCCAGCCCAGCCCAGGGCCAACTGCAGAGAACATTGAGATCAATGCTGGTCCTCAGGCACTGCAAGATGCTTTCAGGCTTTGAAGACGCAGATCAAACTCCTGAGGAAAACAGACAGCAGATGGGTGGTGAGGGCCTGCAGATGGGATACCTCACTGCTTGAGGCCAGCTGGGCAGCTAATGAAGATATATCAGAGGTTTCCAGGCAGAACTGGAGTTTCCCCTATCTGGCAGAAAGTGAGAGTGAAGTTGCTTAGTCGTGTCGACTCTTTTTGACCCCATGGACTATAGCCTACCAGGGTCCTCTGTCCATGGGATTTTCCAGCAAGAATACTGGAGTGGATTTGCCATTTCCTTCTCCAATCTGGCGAGGGACGCCCTATTGAGCAAGTGTCTCAAGACTGCTGGCTGCCTTTGCCCTGTACTCCTAGGCAACAGACATAGGCCCTGTTCTGCAACCCACACCCCAAAGGGGGAAGCCCTGACTTCAGCTAGGAAGGTAACATCTCGTGAGTGTAAAGCCACCCCATCCTCCTGTCCCTCCCCCAAGATACAACTCTCAACCACGAGATACGACAGGAAACCTGAGGAAAGCTTCTGGAAAACGTCTCTCCACTTGGGGAAAGAAACGCAGGGAACACTATACCACAGGAGACCCGCAGGGAAAAGTGCACGTGGACTGAGCATTTAATGACACGGGGGAACGAGTCATTCTACAGGGGCAGGAAGCAACAGTGGTGTCAAGATTAGGTGGGGAGCCCGTTCCTTTTGGAGTAGTCAAGAACTAAATCACCTGATGTCTAAGACTTCCTTCAAAATCATCCATTCAATGCATTCTGCTTCCAAATGATGGGGTGGGGGAGCAAAAGTGATGAAAGTAAACTGGCCTTGAGAGGTCCGCTGCTGAGGCTGCGTGATGGCACAAGGGGGTGCAGTACAACCCTCTCTCCACTTTACCTAAATGTGAACCTTTCGATATAAAAAAGCTGAAAACACGACAGGGACAGAGGAGCACCACATTTTCATCTGCCAGGAGGGCCGGACACACATATAGCTGGACTACACCCGTGCCAGGCCTATGAGCAGAGCTGCAGAGAAGAAAGCTCTAGGGGTGGGCAGCCCAGCAGAAGACGAGGCACGCACAGGCCCGGGGACATCACACAACTGCTAACAAGCCCTGCAGCCTCCCTCCCTCGGGCCCCCTTTACAGGGGATAATACATTGTCCCCGCTGCTCTCCTGACTGAATTACTTTCAGCAGCCAAAAGCATTCTAAGCCACACAGAGCCTGTGTGTGGGGTCCACTCTGAGGAGCTGGGTCACTGTACAGTGAGACCACAATCAAAGGACTCACATCCTCTGGAGCAGGAGTGTCTACAGGGCTCACCTTAAAGTTAAATCCCACTGACGTGAGGAGCCACGTGCGGGACCATGCAGAGCCCTCTAACCACCCCCCCCCACCCCACCCCACCCCACCCACACACACACATACCACCACCACCAAAGGACTGAGAGCTGGATGGAAGCTGACCATAATGCTAGGCACCCAGTGCAGTGACAGCACCAGGAAGATACAACTGTCCTCAACAGCCTGAGATGTCCACAACTAAGAGGGAAAAGCCATGCAAACAGCTCTGGAGAATCCATGCAGTCCTGGGATGATAAAGAGGAGACAGGGTAATCTGGACCTTGATGGTTTAGAGACTAGCAGGAAAGACGGACAAGAAAACGCAAGTAAAGTCAGGAGCACAAGCACATGGACAGACACCCCCAGGAGGAGGGACAACTTGGGGGGGTTGGTGTCGGGGGAGCAGGTGGCATCCCCAGGGGTGGCGATAAGGCCCTTGGGCCTGTGTGTCTGCACACACTCGCTCACGTACAGAGAAACCCTCCTCAGGTAGATGTGAACACACAGGCTCCTCAGATGCTCAGTGTGGGAAACTCAGTGTGGGAAACTCTGGCTACAGATGCTGTCTACTCCAGATGGCCAATGACTGCTCGCTGAACCCGGCCTCACCGACCCCCATTCTGTCTCCCAGGCCCAGCGTGAATACTCACATCACCTGTCAGACCAGAGTAAGCACCTGTGCTGCGCTTAGTGGCTTAGTTGTGTCTGACTCTTTGCAACAACGTGGACTACAGCCTGCCAGGCTCCTCTGTCCATGGGATTCTCCAGGCAAGAATACTGGAGTGGATTGCCATGCCCTCCTCCAGGGGATCTTCCCAACCCAGGGACTGAACCCAGGTCTCCCACATTGTGGCAGATTCTTTACTGTCTGCTGCTGCCGCCACCAAGTTGCTTCAGTCGTATCTGACTCTGTGCGACCCCATAGATGGCAGCCCACCAGGCTCCTCTGTCCCTGGGATTCTCCAGGCAAGAATATTGGAGTGGGTTGCCATTTCTGTCTCCAACGCATGCATGCATGCTAAGTCGCTTCAGTCATGTCTGACTCTGTGCGACCCTGTGGACAGTGGCCCACCAGGCTCCTCTGTCCACGGGATTCTCTAGGCAAGAATACTGGAGTGGGCTGCCATTTCCTTCCCCCTTTACTTTCTGAGCCACCAGGTAAGCACGTGAGTGAGGAACAAAGCGCCTCAGCCAGCCCGGCTGGCGTTCCTGCTCTACAGAAGGACAGGACACCATGTAGCAGCAGTCACAGCCTCAGAGTATAGCCTGCAGAAATTATTTTTCCCACAGAAAACAAAGTAGAGACAAGACATTAAGGGGGCAAAAAGGCAAAACAGTTCATTTGGTAAGTTAGAATCTTTTTAAAAAGTAGATTCTGGTATTTTTAAATTAATGTTGCACAATAAAGCATAATTCAAAAAATAAAAATATCTGAAAATCACATTTCCAATGTCAAGTGTTCTCAATAAAGGTTGGGTAAAGGATGAATAGAAAGAAGAGAGTGGGTGCAGGCGAGAGAGACCAGCATAGCCCAGCATCGAGCAGGAATGGGCAGCACAGCAGAGCCCCAGAAAGGAGGCAGGAATGTAGGGATAAAGGGCAGAGACATGGAAGGAGGAGAGGGCAGGAAGTGTTCAGACCCTGGGCCCTCGGAGCTGAGCTGGGGGCAGCGAGAGGAATGCAGACTTGTCCATGGAGTGCACTTCAGTTGCTGCCAGTCAAGGCTGAAACTGAGACGTTGTTCCCAGAGTACATTCGACCCCTGGACAAGGCGGGGGTCAGGGCGCCAACCCTCCACGCATGCGTGGTTCAGCCTCCTTGGATCCAGATTACCAGGGTCCATGCAGTATAGCAGTGTATCCTATGAACCTCAGCCTGAAGGTGGACCTGTGTGCTCTGAACCCATACTGTTCAAGGGTCAAAGTGTACACTTCTGTAAGTCACTGTCCCACGTTAAGCCCCTTTATCTAAGCGGCTGTGTGAACTAAGGCGACAGCCAGGGCCCTTGATGACACTAGGAGTGACCTAGAGAGGAACAGTGCTTCTGAGCTGGGCTCACCGCTCACCAACACCGCCCCCACCTGCCCTGACACTAGGGAAGTGGTATTTTGCTGTTTTTCAGTTTTTGTTTTAATTTACATAAAACATCAATGGGGCACCAGTGTGGCCACCACCCAAAGCGAAACATGGCACCTTTCCATCACCTCTGAGAAGTGCCCCCATGCCCTGTACAGCCCACCTCTCCCTCTCTGGGAGGGGGTCACTGCTCCCTCCCCCATGCCCACCTCTCTGGCTACACAGATGGTGACCACAGTGTCCTTCTCTTGGAGGCTGGTCTGGATGATGTCACTTTACAGGCTAATGGGGGTCCCATCCCGACCTGGAGAGAAGAGCAGAGTGGCTCCCAGGTCTACCCAAGACACCAGATATTGGGCACTACTGGGCACTAACCCAATAATTGCAACCCACACATCACCAAAATGCACCTTCACTCTGTGAAACCAACGATTTTCCTTTCTTGCTAAATACACTCACCTGGCTGTTGGGATCTCCTAGTAGGTTACATATATGTGGCACGATCTTGCTTAGTGTTAACGTATGAGCTCCAGAGCTGAAAACAAAAGGAATGCTTTACTGGTGGTGAAAACAGAAGACAGAAGGCCACCTCCCCTACCCCCACCACTATCTCTCACCAAGGCTCACTCCTTATCCTCCCTTACGTGCTTCCAAAATAAACACACGCCCAAAAGCCCTCTGCACAGAGTCCAAGACTGTGAGTGCGTCTCACAAGTCTCCCCTGCACTTGGTGTCCCTCCAAGCCGAAGCCGGAGCCTGGCCCAGTGGGGTTCCACCGTGCTGGCATCACTATTTGTCCCATGATGGTTCCTACTCTGCCTGACTCACTGTGCTACCAGGCAGGTCCCTGGAGCCCTCCGCTAACCCTCTCCCTCTCCCTGCAGCGTTTGCAGTTCTCTGCTACAACAGACCGTTACATCAGGTAATGACCGCTTGATGAAAACGCTGCAACGAACGGCTGAGAGGACACTGCCCTGTTGAAGAATAACTAAGCTACTGGCAACTGTTCACCACCATAAGCGCAGCCACAGACATGCTCTCTCAATACAACTCTCTTTGACTACCCTCGGATTACTCCCTTAGGATAAATAAGTGAAACAATTGTTATCAAAGGCTAGAAACATTTTTTAAAAGCTTCAGACATACGCCATAATTAATGACCCTGAAAAATCTAGCACATTAAGAGGGGAAAGAATCTACCAAGTAATGTAAACATTACACTATCCATTTTGTTTTTAAAAAAATAATAAAACTCTAAAGTCTGGAACAAAATGCTACATGTTAACAGTGATTATCTGAAGGTAGCAGAATTATAGACAATGATCACTTTCTTCTTCATGCAGATTTTCTGTGACATATACAGTAATACTTTCATAATCAGGAAAGGTGATCTGTAATTTTTAATTTTAAAACGTCAACAGTCATTAAGGAAGCAAAACCACAATGACATGGACTACTTGCATACCAAAATGGTTAAAATTAAAGACAGTGATAACATTCAACGCTAGTTTCTGAAGAAACTACATCATTCAACCACTGACAGTGGGAATGTATAACAGTACAGACAACTATAGAAAATAGCTAAGAGCTTCTCTTAAAAACTAAAAACAAACTTGATAAATGATCCAGCAATTGCACTCTCGGGCACTCACCCAAAATAAATGATAACTTCTGTTCAGGCAGAAACTGGTACATGTATTTATAACAGTTTTATTTATAATAACCCAAAACTGGAAGTATTCAACAGGTAAATGGTTAAATACATTATGATACATCTATACCGGGGAATTCTACTTGGCAATAAAAAGCAATGAACTGTTCAGCCACAGCACATATACAATCTCAAGGGAATTATGCTGTGAGGAAAACAAACAAAGTTGATCTCAAAGGGTCACATTCTGTGTGATTCCATTCATATAACATTCTTAATAAAATCTCAGAGCTGGAGAACAGGTGACTGGCTGGCAGACGTTGGGGACTGGCTAGAACAGCAATGTGAGAGGGCTGGGGTGAGGTACAGGTCTGCCCATGAACGTGGCAGCGAGTTATCTGGAGCTGCACTCATGACAGAGTTGGGCACACACAGAACACACGTGTGTCACTGGAGGAACCTGAACAAGCTCATATCAACACCGACTTCCTGGTCTGGACCCTGCACTACAGACTCGCAAGACAGTGGGTGGGTACGAGGCACCTCCCAGGACACTTCTCTACATCTTCCTATAAATATACGATGATTTCAAAGTTAAAAGTTACAAACACAAAAGCTTGGCCAAGGAAGCCCTCAGGCCCCACCCAGACTTACGCGTTGAGGGTGGCCACGAGGCAGAGACACGTGCCTTCCCGGGTGCGAAAGTTCTTGTGCTTGAAGCCGCCCAGCATCCGGTCCCACACGTACTGCAGACAGCAGAGGTAAGGGGGGGAGAGGAGAGGAGGAGGCTGCTGCAGCCCATCCAAGCCAGGGGCCCCCAGGGCAGGAACCTCACAACAGGTGCCATATCCCTCCCCGCTTCCACTAGCCCTCTGGGGAGCTTTTTGGAAAATGGTAGCATAGGTTTCTATACCAAGCTAAAACCTTTCAAAATACATTCCTTTATGTAATTGCATTTAATTTTCCCGACAACCCTGAAAAAGAGGTGGGACTGTCCTCAGTTACTGGGTGAGGAAAATGAAGCAGAAGAGGCTGGGTGACTTACCAAAGGTCACTTACTCAACGCTGCTCTCTTGGCCAGAAGAGCTGTGCCCACCCCTGTGCTAACCTGCTCTGCTTCCCAAATTAGTCTAGGTTTTACCTTCCCTGGGAAAGTTTCTCTTCACACTGTCTCACCCTGCCCCACCCCCCAACAATGGTCTGCTGGATAGGTAAGACAGAGCTGTATCCCTGGCTGTCTGTCCCAGCAGCCCAGCTCACCAGCAGACATGGGCCAGGGCTGCAGCCAGGCTGCTGATGGCCCTGACATCACAGCTGCATCTTTTCAGAGACACAAAGAGTCAATTACATAAATGAGCTTGAGTCTAAGAAATTAAACCAAGCACTCCATACCCATGTTAAGTTCACTAGTTTATTCAAAGGCACACCCTCTGTAAATATCCTATGGGGGGAAAGTGGGGCTAGATGAAATACCATAATTTTTTTTTCTCTGAAACCCATGGACATTTTGCAGGAACACCCCAGTCTCACCTGGGGATTAGCAGCCTGATCCATGATCTTCAGCAGCAGGGCCTGGTCTTGCTCCCTCACAGAGTCTTTAGCATCTCCCAGTCTGTCTATTAAACTCGGCAGCACTGGAAATTAAAATGCAACTTGATCAAATGAAAACATACTCTGGTGGCCTGAAGTCCCCAACTGTGGGTATTTCAATTAACAAGATATCTCAAAATCCTGACCTAAATGATGCATATCACTCTATGATGCACATCAAGCACCAACCCCTATAAATCTCCTCCTGCTCAAATTCATGGGAGCTACAATGAGAATTTGCAAAAATCCTTTGCATGGACACTCTATTTGTCTTCTTCCTTATGCCACCTTCCTCTGGGAAGTTGCCAATGTGTTTCTAAGCTGCTGGAATGTTATTAAAATGGATGTCGATGGACGACCTAGGCAGGAAAGAGTCAACACAAAAGGAAATCCAGGTAAGAGAGAGAGGCCCCAGTGCATCTGCTTGGGGGTGGAAGAACAGACACTTAAGGCTCAGTCTGCTTTTCATTTTACATAACATCTCTGCATGCTCATCAGACAGAATGCAGCTCTCTGCCTGCCCTTCCTCCCCACAGCTTGGGTGGGCTATCGCTGCTGTTCCAAGGGCACTTGGATGTCAGAGGTCAACTCACTTTGCTTCTTCTAAAAGTCTATTAGAAATTTCTTTTACAGAAAATAACCCTGAACAATTCATCTAATTTGGTATTAAGTAATCAAGTTAATAAAAGTAAGAGGGATTTTTATTTGCGGATACACGGTTTATGGCAGAGTGGGAAGAGCTCATGACTTTACCTAAACGTGCACATTGACCAGAAAGTTAACAGAAATTCACAAATATATGTGTACCTGTTGTAACGAGAAATGCTAAAAGGAAAGGGTTAGGGCTTGTTTTGTTATTATGAATGCCCAGAGATTGGGAATAAAATCGTCTCTTAACCTTTGAAACCTGATGTTATTTTTATTTCATTATTCTGACACTATTTTCCCTTCAAAATAAAAGTGGTCGTTTACCACACACTTGAAATGACACTGACAACCAAAGTGAAAACGGTCGTAGTAACAATAAACTGTTTAAAAATACAGCTGCGTCGGATCTCTAAGACTCTCAAAGAGAAAAGGCAATGGCTCTCCAAGAGAAGGGTCAGAGGCAAACAGGGTTTGGTTGGCACCACAGCATGATGGCTAATTGGCATAAGAAATAAAAGTAATAGCTAGTACTAGAACAGGAAGATGGAAAAAGACAGCAGAAAGGTATGGAAAGGGGGCGGGGGTTGGGGGGGATGCCAGCAGGTGCGCGGAGGCGGCAGATCCAGGCGTGCCCACGAGGGGAGCAAGGGCAGCGGTGCAGCATCTACACATGCAGGAGGAGGTGGGGGCGAGCCGGGGAGAGGGGGGCTAGAAAGAAAAGGTGGGGGGCTGAACGAGGGCTGGCTATGGGGTGGGTACAGCCACGTGCAGGGTGTGGGGAGACCCAGTGAAGGCCGAGATGGGAGGAGGAGAGAGCTCACCTGTACCGATCTGCGCCTTGAACCGATCCTGCAGCCGGGTGACCAGCGCGGACAGGATGTCCATGCCCAGGAGAACCACCTGCAACAACAAACAGCGGGCTCTCGTCAGCGGCCCACGCGGGCTCGGCGCCCTCGCCCGCCAGTTGCAGGCACGCCCCCGCATCTCTGGCTCAGACGCAGCCCGGGAGCCCGAGCGAGCGCCGACCCGAGGGTGAAGGTGGGTATCAGGAAGAGGGCCGCTCTTGTCCGAAGGGGCGGTTTACAGAGCTAACACCAGAGTCTTCTGCTAGACGCTACTCAAACACCGACACCGCGAGCCGGCTCCGAACGCCAGTCCAGGAGGGCGGGAGCTCCCGCCGAGGCCCCGCCCCGTCAGGGCGCGCGTATGCAAATCAGCTCGCGGCCGGCGCGTAGCCTTCTGGGTACCACTGAACGGCCTCTTTGTGACCTTCCGAGCCTCCGAAAACAAAGTTTTGGGGCGAGCTTCGGAAGCCGTGATCAGCGGAGGTTCACCGGCTGCCGGGCGGCTGCGGCGGCACTGGTGAATTGGTCGCCACAAGCTTACCCAGTGTTGGCGCCTGCTACTCGCGCCTCGCGCGAAGCTTCTACCAACCATCCTTTTCTTGGGGTTGCGCTACTGTCCGATGAACGCTTAGTGAGGACAGTACTGCTAACACCTATGCAACACGCCCGCACCGGCTAAAGCGCAGCTTTATCACGGTGCAATTTTTGGAAAAAAGAAAAATCTCTTTTTCCACGATTTGTTTGTTATAAAGACAGTTTCTTAAAATGTGAGGTGTAGTACTAGTAAGAAAATCCCTAGGTGGCGCTTCGAGCTGACAGAACAGAGTTCTGAGTTTTCACAACCCACACGCTTTCCCAATGAAAAACTAGCTAAACCCTTATTGTTTCTTTGTCTCCTTCTGGCGCCGGGATTGCAGAAGTTGTTAGTAGCCTCCAGTACTCCTAATCTTGAGAATCCAGTAGACAAAAGAGCCTAGCTGACTACATATAGTCCGTGGAATTACAGAGTCGGACACCACTGAGCAAGTAACACACCGCACGGGGCACGTGCTCGCACCTAATTGTAAAAGAACACAGGTACCGTACTGTGATTTCCCTGCTGGCTCAAACGGTACAGGCTCTGCCTACAGTGCGGGAGACACTGGTTCGATCCCTGGGTCAGAAAGATCCTCCGGAGAAGGCAATGACACCGCCTGGAAAATCCCCTGGGCGGAGGAGCATGGTAGGCTACAGTCCATGGGGTCGCAGAGTCGGACACAACTGAGCGACTTCACTTTCACTTTCAGTTGTGTTCTCTTTTACACAGTAACGTGATTCTTAACCCCCCCACCCCGCCAACTCGTCCTTGTGCGACAAGTAAAAACAGCAGGCTTTTCTATTCAGCTTTAAAGTCACTGTTTCAAAACAAAGGAATCAAAATTTGCCCAATAATAACCGCAATACACATACTGTCCTTCTAAGGGATTGGTGACTTAAAGATATTAAAAGGGCATAATTTTTAAGTTTTTGTATAAAGAGAGCATTGTTTTGTTACAGGTTTTTTTTAAAGCCTGTAACAGTAAAAAAACAAACAAACAAAAAAAACACTTTAATGACTTCATTTATGAGCTACAGAAGATGAGGAATCACACATTCATTTCCTTCCAAAGCTCTAAAGAGTAGGGGGAGTAGCTAAAGAGTAGGAGGAGTAATAGTACAGTGGGAAAAGCTTGACAAAGGGTATTGGTACCTCAGCCAGATCATCAAGGTCAACATCAACAACCAATCAGGCTGGAGGTGTGTATGCTTGGTATGTGATAAACCGGGGCTTTAGGTCTGTGATCCTTAGCTTGAAGACCCACAAGCCCAGTCTAATAGCAATATCAGATTCCCATAGAGGGACAGCCTACAAAATATCTTACCAATACATCTCAAAACCCTCAAAGTCAGCAAAAAGAAGGAAAGTTAAATTTCCTTCTTCCTTGTCACTGCCAAGAGAAGCCTAGGAGACAATTAGATAGAGTATGAGCTTCCTAGGTCATGCCTGCCAATGCAAGAGATGCAGGTTAGATTTCCGGGTTGAGAAGATTCCCTGAAGGAGGAAATGGCAACCCACTTCAGTCTTCTTGCCTGGGAAATCCCATGGTGGGCTACAGTCCAGGGGGGGTCACAAAAGAGTTGTACATGACTTAGCAACCAAAACAACAAATCCTAGATGGAAGCCTAGAATAGACAACGGACATTAGATAAAATTTTAAAAGATTTGACTAAACTACGGACTTCAGTTAATCACAACCTATCAATATTGCTTTATTAACAATGATATATGATGGGGAGGCTCGATGTGGGATAGATACATTGGGGACTCTACTACCTTTGCAATTTTTCCGTAAATCCAAAACTGTCCTAAAAATTTAAGTTTATTTTTTCAAAAAAAGAGCAAACTCTCAATTATTAGGAACTGGCTTTTCCCTGATGAAATCCTAAGCATGTGTCTGGGTGCACCACCAGTTGGAGGGGGGAGTGCTATTCATTACAGAAATATTAATAACGGGCTTCAGTTCTCACCACATCCCTTCAGAACTCCCACAAGACTGTGATGTAAGAGGACTATGGTCTTTTCAAATATGACAGCCCATGTCAGTTTACCCACTTGTGGAATTCGGGAAAACAAACTTTAAACTTTTTCAAGATGGAGGTTTACTGGCAGGTCTGAGCAGAGCAGGCCTGACTAAATCCTAGGCAGCAACGTTCCCCAAAATTCCCACCCAAACAGACTGGGGGCGTCCAGAGACTGCTCCGGAAGACAAGGCTGATGGATGCAGCAAGCCCCAGGGACCTGGGATGGAGAGGGCAGAGCACAGTCCCAGGCACCTTCACAGAAAAACAAATCACCCCACATACACTTGTCTACTTCACCCTTAGTCACGGCCCCAGTGGGGGCAGGAAAGGAGAGCCAACCCACAAATGTTTATCTTCACAGTTCAGGCCCTTCTTCTACATTCTCATTTCCCTACTGAAGAAAGGGAGAGATGAACAAAGTCATTGCTCAGAAGACAACTCTAATTAGGAGCTGTGAAGCCTCTCTGTGCCTCAGTTTTCTGACCTGTTAAATGGGGACACAGTAACAGCTACAGTGAAGGTCACTGTGTGCACATGAAGTGCTTGAAATAGTGCTTGGTGCATGGAAAGGGCCAGATGACCCACATGATAGTTGTTAGCCCCAAACCATGGTCACTGCCAGTGCAGGGGCCAAATGTACTGATTCAGATCAACGGAGGCCACGCCTAGGATTCCTGGGGAGAGGGCCTGGGCTGGCAGGGGAGGTTTTCAGGAGGGCTTGCACTGCACAAGGCTAATAAGCTGTGAAGAATTGGCCTCACACCAAAGGAAGAGAAGACCTCCCAGCAGAGAGAAGAGTGAGGCGTGAAGGTGGGAAGAGTGGAACAGCTGGAGCCTGAGGACTTGGGAGGGGGCAGGGGAAGCAGCTCCAGAAGGGCCTCAGACGCGTCTTAAATACAGTGCAGGAGCAAAAGAAGAGCTGCAATGTACAGCAGGGAGTGCCAGGGCACTGTGCCCACCATGGGAAGATGGCCAGGCAGAGAGAGGGTCAGCTCACACCTCTCACTCTATCCATAGTTTTCACTAAACCAGCAATCCTGCATGACCCTTGTCTCCTTCAATATTCGATCTAATTTTAAGTTTATGTTTGTGTCCCCAGCTAAATGTCCTTGAATGTAAGGAATACCATGCCTGGTATTTCCTTGAAACTTCCCTAATGCACAGCATGATACTGGATTCATGGTAAGTGATAATAAACCCCTACTTTACTAACTAGTAATGAATTAGGTTTGGAACAGATGTGTTCAAGGGCTAACATAGTTCCTTTATCCTATAACTTTTAAAAGGAGGTAATAACTAACTCAGGCCACCCCTCATGCTAAAAACAACTACAAATGCGGAATTTCACATAAAAGTACATCTGCTTGGAAACACTGGAGAACTAAGAAGGCACAGAAAAACTGCCAAGTCACAAAACAACATAAGAAAACTAAAATCCAGAGAGAGTCCAGGGCTGTTTATACACTGGAAAGGGGCAACAAGACACTGAGAATTACTTGTGATAACCACTTGGATCTAGAACATACATTCTCAAACAACCCCCTACACTTTGGGTTGGAAATCCAAATGCTATACATTTGGAGAGTGAACTGGAAATAAAACAGCCTTCAGATGTACTGCAGACCAATTTTCAAGAAACTGGGTGACCTAGAAAAATACCAATCCCTGACAGCAGATATAAATGATTTTATTAGATTGCTGATGCCCTAAAACCCCTGGAAGATAAAAGCACAAATCATTTCTGGACGGAGAGAACATAATTCTAGTTTAGTCCTCAATTTACTTCTATAAAAAATTCTCAAACACAATGTCCAAAGCACAACCAAAGATAATCAGGCACACAGGACACCTATAAACGGAAACTTGCAGAAATGAAGATCCACGTGAGAATAATTAGAAGCAGAATAATTCTTACTATGTATAAGAAGACAAAATACTTAAGATTAAAATAAGGGGGAGACGGGATTACTTTCGAAAAGTGACACAAATTTTTAAAAGAACCAAACAATGCAATGTCCAAAATTAAGTACTGGATGGATGGACTTAAAAACACACTAGACACAGATGAAAAGGGAATTAATGGGAAAGTAAGTCTGCAGAAAAATTCCAGAATGAAGCCCAGAGAAACAAAAGGATGGAAAATTCAAAACAGTAGATAAGAGACTAAGCATAGAGAAAACAGAATAATAAGTTTCAATGGATTCAAAAGAAGAGGTCAGCAAGAGACCAGAAGCAAGAGCTGATGCCCATCTGGGTCACTAGTATCCCCCAAAATACAAAAACAAAAAACAGAAAACAACAAGTGTTGGTGAGAATGTGGGGAAACTGGGACTCTATGCATGCATTGTTGGTAGGAATGTACAGTTGGTACAGTCACTGTGGAAAATGGTATGGAAGCTCCCCCAAAAATTAAACACAGAATTACCATGTGATCCAGCAATTCCACTTTTAGATATAAACCCCAAATAAATAAAAACAAAGATTCCAATAACTACTTGAACAATCACATTCTGAGCTGCATTATTCCCAACAGCTAAATGGTAGAAATAGCCAGATTTTAATTCAAGGGTCAAACTGAACATCATAATTGATGAAATACTGAAAGCTTACGCTTTGATATGGGGAACAGGACCAAAAAGTCCATTCTGCATCTTCTTTTCAACACTGTATCTAAGGTCCTCGCTAAAGCTTTATGGCAAGGGAAAAAATGAAAGGTATAAAACTCACAGAGAAGAAGCAAAATTGTCAAATTATAAGTAGAAAATCAAGAAGATCTACAGGTATACTGTAAGTGAGTTTAGCAAGACTGATTAATACAAAGTCAATATACCAAAAAGGAAAAAAAAAAAATTCAACTACTTTTCTACACTAACAGTAAGTCAGAAAGGAAATTTTTCAAGTTTCCATTTTTGATCGCATAAAAATTAACACCTAAGAATAAATCTAGCCAAAATAATTCTCTGCTCCCAAAGCTACAGACTAATAAAAAAATTAAAAATGATTAAAATAAATGGAGGGAGAAACTACAGGTTGGAATAATCAATATTGCAAAATTTCCATTTTTCCCAAATTGATCTACATACAAAATTTCACTCAAAATTCCAACTGTAATTTATCTTTAGGAAGTTCACAAGCTGATTCCAAATCTATGTGGAAATGCAAAGGGCAGGACACAAGATGGTAAAACTCACTCCCACAGAAAATCAAGATTTCCTACAGAAGAGAAGACAGAAACAGACTAGTGCATAGATAGGCCCTTTCTTTATGACAAAGTAGGCGTTACACTGGACTAAGAATCCCGGGTCAACTGATATCCATCTGGAATAAAAAAGCTCTGATATCCATCTGGAATAAAAAAGCAACTGACTTCTTTCTCAACCCATACATAAAAATGAACTCCTGGTTACAGATTTAAGTGTGGAAAACAACACAATAAAGCTTTCAAAAAGTGACATCAGAAAACAGCTTCAGGACACAACAGACAATAAACCATTAAAAGAGAAATCCATGCACAGGACCACGTTAAAATCAGGGACCATGTTACACTGAAACACCCTAAGAAAGTAAAAGGCAAGTCAAGACATATTGGAAAACAATATTAATAAAACAAATAAACAACAACAGGCTTGATTCTGGGATACACAGAGATCATCTACAAGCCCAATCAACAGACAACCCAGTAGAAAAATGGGCAAAATATTTTATATCTTTTGTTCATAAATATATGAAAAGTTGTTCAACCTCGATTACTTGTCAGAGAAACACAAGTTACTGGACTGGCCAAAAAGTTCATTTTGGTTTTTCTGTAAGATCTTATGGAAAATCACAAATGAACTTTTTGGCCAACCCAATAAAATATAATGAGACTACTACATACTCCCTGCATGGCTAAAATTAAAGACCCACAGACCAAGTGTTGACAAGAACGTGTTACCGTGGAACCTCTCACACGTGCTGGGAGGAATATAACCTGGTAAAACCAACACTTCAAAAAACATCTTGGTTTAGCTCCCAAATGTGAAGTATATACACAGCTACCCCACTGCTAGTCATCAGCTCAGTTCAGTCGCTCAGTCATGTCTGACCCTCTGCAACCCCATGGACTGGAGCACACCAGGCTTCCCTGCCCATCACCAGTTCCCAGAGTTTACTCAAACTCATGTCCATTGAGTCAGTGATGCCATCCAAACATTTCATCCTCTGTTGCCCCCTTCTCCCTCTTCTGCCAGGCATATGCCCAACAGAAATGCACGCACAGGTACAAAAGGTGAAATGCACAAAAATGCTCAGAGCAGCCCCATCCATAACAGCCAAAAACTAGAAATCCAGATGCCCATCTACTGTAGAATGTGAAAGTTGTGGTTTTCATGCTAGGAAGAACAATAAACAATCAAAATAAGTGAATCAAAGCTACCCTCAACAATACAGATATATCCAACAGTGAGTGAAAATGCCAGATGCCAAATATATACAAACATAAACTCTAATTTTAAGCTGCATATTTAGACAATAAAACTAAAAAGAAGAGCAAAAGAGCGACGCCACGAATGTTAGGAGAGTGGTAACTCTGGGAGCACTGGCAGTACTCCAATTCTTGTCCTGAGGAGCAATCAAACAGCTGTTAGCTTCAGGACAACTCTTTAAACTGTGCCTTTGTACACTGCACACTTTCTATATATAGTTCCAATTATTTTTAAGGTTTTTAAAACTATAAAAGTGGGAGTGACCTGGACCACTCTACCTACATGTAAGTCTGTGACAAGTGGCTGGGACCTCTTGTCCAAGTACCTTACTTACTTACAAACTACAAGTCAAAGCCCCAAAATGCAATCTACCACAGTTCTCTCTCCACAATGAGATCCATTTAATGATAGAGAAAGAAATATTTCATTTTTTTCTCAAAAAAAAAAAAAAAAAAAATGTCCATAAGAGACAAGGAAGAACAGGTCACTTCCTGAGTCATGGAAGGCTGGATTAGCTGGAGTAACAGAATTATATTGCACTCATATTATACTTTATTGTTTTTAAGGTACTTTTGGATGAATCTGAATAATCTTAAAATAATCTGAGGTGTGGAACATATTACCCTTATTTTGAAAATAAGGAAAATTTTAAAAGAGGTAAAGAGACTTACCTAAGGTAATAAAGTCAACAGTAATTGAACTGAAAAAGAAAAGCCTCCTGACTTGATCAAGGTCAATCTCACTACAGCATAATCACAATATCACAAAACCCCATTTTTTAGTCTTCTTTGTCTTTCTCTAGCTAGCTGAAGACCTTAAGCAGGTCACATCTCTCCTCTGCCAATGCCAGAGATAGAGCTGGTCTCAGCTCCAAACATGTCTGATGCTCTGATAATGCCCCAAACAGGAAAAAGTCCAAGGGCGTTGTGAGCACAGATCCACATCTACTGTCCAGCAGAGATGCTCAATCTCCAGACCTCACATGCTTCATTCATGAAGTCAGAATAATCACATGTTTACCTCAAAGAGTGCACAAGAGGGTTAAAAGTTTTAGCAAAATGCCTTACATGCTGTAAGCACTCAGTAAGTGTCTGTTCCCTTCTTTATGAGAGCAGCACATTTTTTTTTTTTTAAAATTTCTGGCTGTGCTGGGTCTTTGCAGGGGCTATTCTTTAGTTGCAGTGGCTTCTCCTGCTGTGCTGTGCGTGCTCTAGGGTGCAAGGGCTTCAACAAGTGTGGCACATGGGCTCAGTGGTTGTGACTCACGGGCTTTAGAGTGCGGTGCAGGCTCAGTAGTCGTGGTCCACAGGCTTAGTCGCTCCATGGTATGTGGGATCTTTCCAGACCAGGGATCGAACCTGTCTTGCCTAAATTGGCAGGTGGATTTTTAACCAATGGACCACCAGGGATCGAGAGCAACGCTTTGAAAAAAACAAAAACAACAAAGCACAGCCCTTTGAGGAAAGAGAGGAACAGTACCGGGGCGGGGGGTCGTAACCCCAAAGAAGAAAGTGAGGGGCCTGAAATCTCATCACCCAACTGTCAATAGTCCTCTTCTTCTTTTTCTTTTAGCCACACCATGAGGCATGCAGGATAATAAGTTGGACCGGGGATCAAACCCAAGGCCCCTACAGTAGAAGCATAGTCTTAACCACTGGACCACCAGGGAAGTCCCCCAAGTACCAATATTCTGATGACTGTCCCTCAAGACATCTTGCACGCACGCATATGCACGTGTGTGTGCTATGAATTTTATATAAATGGGTTCATATGGCATGGAATTAGCCCCAAATCAATACATAGCGATCTACAACCCCACCTTCAGTGGCTGGATATCCTGTTGTATACAAGCAACAGGATCACTGGACCAATCTGCCAAGCCCCTACCAACAGTCATTATTTTCATCAATACTTCAATGAATACAGACTTCAACACGTTACCGCCTTAGGATGAGTTCTCCAAAAGAACACACACTGTACACTTGATGCCCACTTTTTTTTTTTTGCCACGCCATGTGGCTTGCAGGATCTTAGTTCCTCAACTGGGGATACAACCTGCGCCCCCTGCACTGGAAGCAAGGTGACCTCATCACTGGACCACCAAGGAGTCCCCAGCATTATTTTTACCTTAATGTGCTAGGTGCCCTAAGGTGCTACAGGATGCTCACTCTAGACATTTTTTTCTTTTTGTTGTTATTGTAAGACTCTACACTGCAACCTTATTAAGTAAGGAGGAAATTAACGGAACTCTTACAATGTGATCATTTGCAATTTCAAGAATAAGAGCACAACACATATACTCAAGAACAGAGTGATAAAAGTCAATGACCCTGTGTATTCATGTGACACTGGAGAATTATTCACCCAAACTTGCTGTCCTTCAAAGCACCACCCAGGGAGTCCTGGGACACCCAGGCCAACCAGATGCCACCGAGCAGCTTACAATTTAAATCCCTCTTCTGGAATGGCCTCCAGAGAGTTTTTG
Organism: Bos indicus x Bos taurus; assembly: GCF_003369695.1. Classification (NCBI taxonomy): domain Eukaryota; kingdom Metazoa; phylum Chordata; class Mammalia; order Artiodactyla; family Bovidae; genus Bos; species Bos indicus x Bos taurus. The sequence goes on from NC_040077.1 coordinate 73,178,699, forward strand.
AGCACAAAATATAAATAATTGATATTAGATTAATGGGACTAATGAAGTGATAGGCTTGTTACTGTTGTTGCCCACATACTGGGGTCTTACCATTAGGAAGAAACTTCAGGGACTTCCCTAGTGGTGGAGTGGCTAAGACTCCATGCTGCCAGTGCAGGGGAGCCAGCTTCAATCCCTGGTCAAGGAACTAGACCCACATGCTGCAACTAAGACCTGGTGCAGCCAAACAAATTAAAAAATAGTTTAAAAGAAAGAAACTTCAGATCATCCATCTCAAAGCACTTCATTTTACACAAGAGCATTAACGGCCCAGTGAGGCCAGGAGACCAGGGTTTAACACAGTTCAAGGCAGTCAGTAACCTTTGTTTAAAAATATGGACCAGTCCAATACAATCTTCAGCAGTGAAAGGAATTTTCCATCAAGATCTATACTGTCCAAATCAGTAGCCACCAACTATAGGAGGCTACTGAGCAAGTGACGTGTGAATGGGAAAAAGAATTTTAAATTTTCCTTAACACGTTAATTTACTTAATGTAACTTTCAATAGCCATACATGGCTACCATGCTGGCCAGCACGGCTCCAGACCACTGGGGGCAAATTCCAGCAGGGAGAGATGAGGCAGCCTTGTAACCATGGAAACCTGAACTCCTCTAGACGTGCTGCTTATGTGATCCTATGTGAGAATGAAGGTTAGTGTGGCCAGATCTCCAGATTTTAAACACTGGCAACTATTTGAAAACTATGGACAGAAATTCATGACATTGTACAGAAGGCAGTGATCAAGACTGTGCCCAAGAAAAAGAAATGCAAAAAGGAAAAACGGTTGTCTGAGGAGGCCTTACAAACAGCTGAGAAAAGACGAGAAGCTAAAGGTAAAGAAGATAATACCCATCTGAATGCAGAGTTCCAAAGCAGAGCAAGGAGAGATAAGAAAGCCTTTCTCAGTGATCAACGCAAAGAAATAGAGGAAACAATAGAATGGGAAAGACTAGATATCTGTTCAAGAAAATGAGAGATACCAAGGGAACATTTCATGCAAAGATAGGGACAATAAAGGACAGAAATGGTATGGATCTAACAGAAACAGAAGACATTAAGAAGAGGTGGCAAGAATATACAGAAAAACTATACAAAAAAGATCTTCATGACCCAGATAACCATGATGGTGTGATCACTCACCTAGAACCAGACATCCTGGAATGTGAAGTCAAGTGGGCCTTAGGAAGCATCACTAGGAACAAAGCTAGTGGAGGTGATGGAATGCCAGTTGAGCTATTTCAAATCCGGAAAGATGATGCTGTGAAAGTGCTGCACTCAATATGCCAACAAATTTGGAAACTCAGCAGTGGCCACAAGACTGGAAAAGGTCAGTGTTCATTCCAATCCCAAAGAAGGGCAATGCCAAAGAATGCTCAAACTACCACATAATCGAACTCATCTCACATGCTAGTAAAGTAATGCTCAAAATTCTCCAAGCCAGGCTTCAGCAATATGTGAACCGTGAACTTCCAGATGGTCAAGCTGTATTTAGAAAAGGCAGAGGAACCAGAGATCAAATTGCAAACATCCATTAAATTCCAGAAAAACATCTATTTCTGCTTATTGATTACACCAAAGCCTTTGACTGTGTAGATCACAACAAACTGTGGAAAATCCTTCAAGAGATGGGAATACCAGACAACCTTACCTGCCTCCTCAGAAATCTGTATGCAGGTCAAGAAGCAACAGGTAGAAAGAGACATGGGACAACAGACTGGTTCCAAATTGGGAAAGGAGTACTTCAAGGCTGTACATTGTCACCCTGATCATTTAACTTATATGCAGAGTACATCATGTGAAATGCCAGGGTGAATGAAGCACAAGCTGGAATCAAGATTACCAGAAGAAATATCAATAACCTCAGATATGCAGATGACATCACCCTTATGGCAGAAATGAAGAGGAACTGAAAAGCCTCTTGATGAAAGTAAAAGAAGATAGTGAAAAAGCTGGCTTAAAACTCAACATCCAGAAAACGAAGATCATGGCATCCAGTTCTTTCACTTCATGGCAAATAGATGGGGAAACAATGGAAACAGTGAAACACTTTATCTTCTTGGGCTCCAAAATCATTTGCAGATGGTGACTGCAGCCATGAAATTAAAAGACGCTTGCTCCTTGGAAGAAAAGCTATGACCAACCAAAACAGCATATTAAAAAGCAGAGACATTACTTTGCTGACAAAGGTCCGTCTAATCAGAGCTCTGGTTTTTCCAGTAGTGATGTATGGATGTGAGAGGTGGACTATAATGAAAGCTGTTGTTGCTGCTGCTGCTAAGTCGCTTCAGTTGTGTCCGACTCTGTGCGACCCCATAGACAGCAGCCCACCAGGCTCCCCCGTCCCTGGGATTCTCCAGGCAAGAATACTGGAGTGGGTTGCCATTGCCTTCTCCTAATGAAAGCTGAGTGCCTAAGAATTGATGCTTTTGAACTGTGGTGTTGGAGAAGATTCTTCAGAGTCCCTTGGATTGCAAAGAGATTCAACCAGTCCATCCTAAAGGAAATCAGTCCTGAATAGTCACTGGAAGGACTGATGCTGAAGCAGAAACTCCAATATTTTGGTCACCTGATGCAAAGAACTGACTCACCAGAAAAGACCCTGATGCTGGGAAAGATTGAAAGTAGGCGGAGAAGGAGACGACAAGAGGATGAGATGGTTGGATGGCATCACGGATTCAATGGACATAAGTTTGAGTAAGCTCTGGGGTTGGTGATGGACAGGGAAGCCTGGTGTGCCGCAGTCCATGGGGTCGCAAAGAGTCAGACACAACTGAGTGACTGAACTGAATTGTCTGAATGAATTTAAATGACTGGGAAATCCCCTCCAAAAAAAAAAAAAAAAAACATTTCATGGGTCTAATCTGGCCAAAGACCCCTAAATCTGCAACATCCCTCATCTATACCCACCCCATAAACATGAAATCAGGCACCAAAACATTCATGGTTGCCCAAGGTGGTAAACACAGATCCAAGCGTTCCACATGGGCTTTTACAATTCTCCCAGTATGCCCCTAAGCCGACCTCCACCCCCATCTCTTCCAGCCAGCCCCAGCCAGCCAGGCCTATGGCTCTCCCAGTTGCCCGGACTCTTCTAGGAGCCTCCCTGCTCCCCTCCTCCAAGCCGAGGTCCTAATTCTTCTGAGAAACCCACCCAGCTAGCCTGGTCCAGGAGTTCACCTGGCCTCTGCTCCTTCACCTGCACTCCACATCTCTCCCCAATAAGACCACACACTCCTGAAAGCAGGGTGGTCCTCACATAGTCTCTCTCAGCTCTACCACTTCCTCAGAGATAACGTGAGTGGGGTAGGCGGGGTAATAGGGGAGATTAACCATTTCCTTGCACGTATTCTCTTCACTATCTTACTTAATCCTTACAATTCCCTGTGCCAAGCACTACACCTATAAATATCCTTACTTCGCAGATAAGGAAACAGGGAATGGAAAGGTCACTTGGCTATTATCTGGCTCAAATAATATTCATTAATCCATCAGTCTTACAAAAGGGCAAAGGAAGAACATAAAGTTTATAAAGATGCTCCCAAAACTAAAATCATTCTCGTGTGTACTCACTCCAGAGAACCATCTGCCTGCCTATGGCTGCACTTCTGGAAAAAGTAGGTATTATTCTTAATAGCCAAAAGGTGGTAATAATCCAAATATCCATCAGCTGATGAATAAACAAACAAAATGTGGTAATCCATTCAGTTAAATACCATTCACCATTCAACAATAAAGAGGAACAAACGTAGTGACAGATGCTATGTTATACATGAACCTTGAAAAGAGGATGCTAAATAAAAGAAATCAGACATAAAGACTATATATTGTACGATTTCATTTATATGAAAGGCTCAGAAAAGCTAAATCCTCAAGAGACAGAAAATAGATAAATGGTTGCCTACAGCTGGGGGTGAGGATGGGGGCTGACCATAAATGGATACAAGGGACCTTTTAGAGTGATGGAGAAAAGTTCTAACGGTGGATTGTGGTGATGGGTGTACAACTCTGTAAACTTACTAAAAACTAATTGAGTTGTACACTTAGTAGATAAATGTTATGTAAATTATATTTTAGTAAAGCTGAAAAAAAAATCAGTTACTAGATTTAAAAGAACTCTACTCAGATCTTTCTGCATCATGGGAGAAATCTTTCATTTCTTCTTCTATGAAGAAGAAATCATCTTCCATGATGGGATCACCGAAGAATTCACTACATTTGCCAAAGGTAGGGGTGGTTCAGGCAGTAATGCAAGTGATGGAGAGTGGCGGGGGAAGCTTCACTCATTCGCGCCCTGCCGTGGGGCCTGGTTCCTAACAGGCTACAGGTTGGTACCAGTCAGCAGCCTGGGTTGTGGGGACCCTGATGAAAGCAGCATGAACTGTGCACTCCAATCAACACCACAGACAGTAAAAAGTACTGTCACGCGACCCTGTGTGTATCCCTCCATCCTGGGTTCCTCTCCTTCTACTCGCACCACACGACCAGGATGTCCATCTAAAAGCTAACCAAGTCCTTCGCTGAGAACCCGCCAATGCCTCCCAGTGCTGCACAGGAACTCGTCTTTCCGACAGCCACTCCCTCCCTTCACCGGCCTCCTGGCTGCTCCTCCGTTGCCCTAGATGGGGCCCCCTCTCTGCACCAGACTCTCTCTACCTGAAATGCTATTCCCCAAGGCTGCCACCCACCCCATCCCAGCACCCACTCACATCTCTGCCCCAAAGCCATGTTCTCAGCCAGGCCCACTCTGACCACCTTAAAGAACATTGTGGGCATGTACACATGCCCTTGGCCCACTCAGGCTGTATTTTTCTAAAAAGCAGCTCTTTCCATTTCCCAGTAGTCTATAAAATTCACTCAGTTAACTTGCTTATGGGTTCTTTCTCCCAAGTGAAACATGAGCTTCATGAAGAAGAGAATTTGTATCCAATTATTGAATGCTATAGCCCAGAACCTTATTTGTTGAATAACGGAGTGAACCCCATCAATCTGCTTTATTTCTCACTTAGAAAACTCACTTAGTGCAGTGCCAGGACCTGCCCAGCACCCACTGTGAAGCCCAGTCATCTAAAAGGTGAAAGCGGCCTCAAGAGCGAGAAGCTTTCAGTTCAGTTCAGTTCAGTCTCTCAGTCGTGTCCAACTCTTTGCAACCCCATGAATTGCAGCACGCCAGGCCTCCCTGTCCGTCACCAACTCCCGGAGTTCACTCAAACTCACGTCCATCGAGTCAGTGGTGCCATGCAGCCATCTCATCCTCTGTCGTCCCTTAGCTTCCCCAAATAGGAAAAGGAGTACGTCAAGCCTGTATATTGTCACCCTGCATATTTAACTTATATGCAGAGTACATCATGAGAAACACTGGGCTGGAAGAAGCACAAGCTGGAATCAAGACTGCCGGGAGAAATATCAGTAACCTCAGATATGCAGATGACACCACCCTTATGGAAGAAAGTGAAGAAGAACTAAAGAGCCTCTTGAAGAAAGTGAAAGAGGAGAGTGAAAAAGTTGGCTTAAAGCTCAACATTCAGAAAACGAAGATCATGGCATCTGGTTCCATCACTTCAGGGGATATAGACGGGGAAACAGTGGAAACAGTGTCAGACTTTATCTTTTGGGGCTCCAACATCACTGCAGATGGTGATTGCAGCCATGAAATTAAAAGACGCTTACTCCTTAGAAGGAAAGTTATGACCAATCTAGACAGAATATTAAAAAGCAGAGATATTACTCTGCCAACAAAGGTCCGTCTAGTCAAGGCTATGGTTTTTCCAGTTGTCATGTATGGATGTGAGAATTGGACTATGAAGAAAGCTGAGCACCAAAGAATTGATGCTTTTGAACTGTGGTGTTGGAGAAGACTCTTGAGAGTCCCTTGGACTGCAAGGAGATCCAACCAGTCCATTCTAACAGAGTTCACTGGAAGGACTGATGTTGAAGCTGAAACTCCAATACTTTGGCCACCTCATGCAAAGAGCTGACTCACTGGAAAAGACCCTGATGCTGGGAAGGATTGAGGGTGGGAGGAGAAGGGGACGACAGAGGATGAGATGGCTGGATAGCATTACCAACTGGATGGACGTGAGTTTGAGTGAACTCCGGGAGCTGGTGATGGACAGGAGGCATAGCGTGCTGCGATTCACGGGGTCGCAAAGAGTTGGACGCGACTGAGTGACTGAACTGAACTGAACTGAATGGGAAATGAGGGAACAGTGGGTCACAGAGAAACCTTCCAGGATCCCATGGCTTAGGAAGCATCTTACTGCAATCAAGGGAGAAGTGAAAGTTAAAATGATGGATTCCCAGGTTCTTCAGATTCAAACTTAAGAAGCATTCAGAGCTAGCCAAATCCCACCACACTCTGCTCAGGATGCTTTGTTAAGAATGATCTTGGGAATCGAAGCTTCCACTGTGCTACGTATCTGAAGAACATTTTATGGAAAATCAATTCACTGAACTGTACCTATCAGCAAAACTACTACTCAGAGTACCTGATGGCCACCCTGTGTCTAAACTCAAGGAGAAAGCTTTCAGGTCACTGTGATGGAGGTAGACAAGATATGAACCACATGCAGTAAGACGTGCAAGCCACAAAGTTCAAGACAAGCCCGGCAGAAATTTCCACCTTCAGAAGCCCAGAATGGGGTGGGGTACAAAGCTAAGGTGGAGATCCAAGTGGCAGACAGAGCATAAGTAGGCTTTGGAGTCGAACAAAACTGGGTTCAAACCATGGCACCACCGTGGTTTGGGCCCGCAAGAAAGTTACCACCTCAAACTCCATGCATATATCTGTGATGTGACACCTAATATACTGCCTTCTGCAGGTGACTGGGAGAATCACTGACGCAATCGATTTCAACTGTAGGGCACAGGGAACCACACACAGTAAACACACCCTGCCCTTCATTCTGAGATAAAAATCATGTTCAAAGCACCTACAAACATTAAGACAAGTGAAATACACCAAACACAAAAGGACACATACTGTATGCTTCTGTATATAGGAGGTACCAAGAAATGACAAATTCTCAGAGACAGCAAGTAGAATTGTGTATGCCCGGGTGGGGCAGTAGTAAAGAATCTGCTTGCCAAGGCAGGGAACGCAAGAGATGCGGGTCTTCCTGAGTCAAGAAGATCCCCTGGAGTAGGAAATAGCAACCCACTCCAGTATCCTTGCCTGGAAAATCCCATGGACAGAGGAGCCTGGCAGGTTACAAGCCATGGGATCACACGACTGAGCCAACACACACACATACACACACACACACACACCTCTGATCACACGACTGAGCCAAACACACACACACACACACACACACACCCCTGACACTTGCATACTATTATAAATCAACAATACTTCAATTAAAGAAAAACAGAAAGAAAGTAAAGTAGCAGTTAGCAGCAGCTGATGGGAGGGGAAATGGAAAGTTATTGTTTAATGAATGCCTTTTGGGCTGATTAAAAGGTTCTGGAGATGGGTAATGGTCATGGTTGAACATCCCTGTGAATACACCTAAAGCCACTAAGCTGTACAGTTAAAAGCAGTTGAGGGAATTCCCTGGCAGTCTAGTGGTTGGGACTTGGCACTTTTGCTGCTGTGGCCCAGGTTCAATCCCATAAGCCTGACGGGAGTGGCCCACTCCCAAAAAAGCAGTTAATGTGCTAAGTTTTATGTTATGTATATTTTAACATAGTCCTTTTCCCCCTAATTTTAAGAGTATTTGCAGGACAAACCAAGGGACAAATCAAAATTGACAAAGGCCAATGTTAGAAGGTCTGTAGGCATGTGAGCTGCAAAATGGTTTGTATGGTCTACAGTGTTTCATTTGTCCTCGCGATTGTTTCTTCACTAGAGTGCTGGGTCCAAAATAGCATTGTCCCTGTTGGTGACATTGCTGTGCTCACCATCATCATAGAGGCTTCCCTGATAGTTCAGTTAGTAAAGAATCCACCTGCAATACAGGAGACCCCGGTTTGATTCCTGGGTCAAGAAGATCCACTGGAGAAGAGATAGGCTACCCACTCCAGTATTCTTGGGCTTTCCTTGTGGCTCAGCTAGTAAAGAATCTGCCTGCAATGCGGGAGACCTGGTTCAATCCCTGATTTGGGAATATCCCCTGGAGAAGGGAAAGGCTACCCACTCTAGTATTCTGGCCTAGAGAAGTCCATGGACTATATAGTCCATGGGGTCGCAAAGAGTCAGACATGACTGAGTAACTTTCACTTCACTTCACCGCCATCAAATCGGAAGAAAGCATTTTTCCTTTCCACCCTGTGAGAAATTATATCTCCATCCATAAACCTGCTAGCATTGAGAGGTAGAAGAGTCCCAACTCACTCTAAAAGTTAGCAAAACTGTACTACAAAACTGGGCAAGAGTCACATGCAAAGTTAAAGAAACTCATCCAATCCCACTTATAAGAGAAAGAAATTCAAAATAGTAGCAAATCAAATCCAGCAGTTAGTCAATGAACACACTGACAGAGGTTATCCTAGGAATTAAGAAGTCTATATGACCATCTCATGAGATTTAAAAAAGTTCAAAGCATCGTAAGAACTTAGGAATTTCATCCTGAAGTGTTGGGGAATCACTGCAAGATTTGAAAGTTTGGAAAAAAGAAGGGGATGGGATGGAAGCAGGAAAGGGATGAGGACAGAGGAGTGTGAAATGATATATCTGCAGTTTTACACGCTCATCTTTGCAAAGATGGGGAGGATGAACTGGAGGCAGAGAGGGCTCTGGGCGTAACGAGGGCAGAGATCGCAGGTTTCTGAGCTGAGCAGCAAAGTTGGTGGTCGTACCACGAGGTCTGTGTGACTGCAGAAGGAGCTGAATCGCTTCTGACATGCTGAGCTGCAGGTGCCTGATGGGGTATCAACACATAAATACGCTGCAGGCACAGGTCTGCTTGAAGCCCACGAGGGCAATGCAGGGTGCACAGAAGTCTCTGGGAACACCCACATGAAGGAGAATTCCCCGTGAGAACACACAGCATGCAGAGGGAAGACTGAGGTGGGTATCTTGATATCTGCAAGGACTGCAGGCAGAGGTATCTACCAAGTAGATGAAAAAGGGTTGCTAGAAGAAAAGAAGGACTCGGAACATTCCTGGTGGTTCAGTGGTTAAGACTCCGTGCTTCCAATACAGGGGGCACGAGTATGACCCGTGGTCAGGGAACTAGGATTCAACATGCCTTGTGGTGCAGCAAAAAAGTAAAAACTTAAAAAAGAAGGAGAAAAGAACAGAGGTGGCAACAAAAGGCAGTGAAGAAGAGAGCTTCGCCAATTAGGGCTTGATCACATAAGAAGTCACATGAGATCAAGATGGTTTTGGCAATTCCTGCACCCATCCACAAGTTCATGGAAGGAGAGGTCAGACACGTGGAATAAAGAGTGATGGGGATGTCAGTTGAGACAGAATGCAGGAAACTCCCAGTGGCAAGACTCAGGCAAAACTCAGTAAGGCAGCCTGAAGACTCTGCTGGTCAAGTAAGATGGTGGTTGTTTCTTCCTAGAATGGTAGACACACACACATATTCTACAGACTGAAGGAGGAGATGAAGAACATAAGGGAATGCGTTTATAACTGACAGATGTTGCAGGGCACACCACGGAAAGGACGGCAGAGGAGAAGCTGGAGGATGCTGGGAGAGATGCTAGAACGTGGAGGCCAAAGCCTGATGATCCAAGGCCTGCCCAGGCGCGACACGGCAGACAGACACTCAGGCAGCTAACCACAGTGAGTGTGTTAGGCCAGCTTTGACGGAAAGCTCTTTTGACTGTGCAGGCGTCAGGTGCTGGGGTGTGCTGACAGCAGCCAACCCCCAGAAATCTTAACATAACTGAAACACTCTAAATGTCCATCACAAAATTTAAGTGCCCTCCTTATCATAAACATCTGAGATATTTGTAAAATAAATAGTTGAGGCTGCCCTGGATTGTTCTGGGGAATGGAGGAAGGGAAATTATGAACAATAAAGGTGTGGGTAGGAAAGGGCACCGAGAAGAGGGGAATCCCAGGGAAGAAAATGAGGTGACAAGGCGCAGCACCAGCGTGAATTAGCCAGTGGAAATGAAGGAAAGGAAATAAAAACTTTAACCCTCATTTCTACTTTTGATTATGACTATGATCTATTAGCAACTGAAGAATTGGAGGAAACATCTTTCAACAAAGCAAAGGTATCCTATTAGAAACCAACAGCAGGACCCCAGACTGAAAACACCAGGGGCGTGCCCATGAGAGGCGGGGACAGGGTGGAGATAAGAGATGTTCCTATTACCAACCTGACAGGACTGAGCGATACAATACAAAAAAAGAAAGCATAGAGAGATCAAGAGAACTAGAAAATGAGACAATATTATTATTGCTACCTGCAAAAACAAAATTGTCTACTAAAAATATCCAAGAGGATCAACTGAAAATTAGAACTGACAAGAGAACAAGTGGCCAAATCCTCTAAAAATGAAGAAAAATCTATGTCGTTTTTATTGTACCAATTGGGATCAGGAAGAAAGTTTAATGGAAAAAATTAAATTCGTGACTGCAACAAAAACCTAAGGTAATTAGGACTGAATCATAGAACTTAGGTGAAGAAACTATAAAACATTTTACTAATGGGCATTAAAAAGGCACAGATAAAGAGAAATGCCATATTCCTAAAAGGGAAAGAAAAAATAAACACAAGTAAAAAAACAACAAACTAGGCAAAATATATCTGTAAAATATATGGTAAAGGATTATACCATGATACTTTTTAAAACCTAGAAATAATTAAGAAAAAAAGACAAAAATTTTAAATAGGCAAAAGACATCCAATAGACTATTTCTATTAAAAAAAAAAAGGCAATAAACATTAAAAGGTACGCATCTTCTTTTAACCAAAAGATTGCAAATAAAAATAATGATACACCATTTATAACTTATCAGATCACGATACATTTTAACACCACTTTATTTACTTTATTTCTTGGCCATGCTTCAGGGCTTTTGGGATATCAGTTTCCCAACCAGAGACTGAATCCAAGCCATGGCAGGGAAAGCCCAGAATGCTAACCATTAGGCTATGAAGGAACTCCCCAAATACATTTTAAAAGATTAATAACTCCAAGGTTTGGGGAGGGTTCCTGGAAATAGATACTAACAAGTTGCTTGCAAGCTTGGTAACTGTAAGTGATACAGCATTTTGGCACACAATTTGATATCTATCCATTTTTTTAAATAGTTTATTTTTTCTTTGGCTTCATTGGGTCCTACTTGCGGCACACATGACCTCTATTGCACATGTGGGCTCTTCACTGCAGCGTACGGACTCAGTAGCTGCAGCACAGGGAGTTAGCTGTCCCCCGCATGTGGGATCATAGTTCCCCGATCAAGACTCAAACCCATATCCCCTGAATGGGAGGGCAGATTCTTAATCACCAGACCACCAGGGAGGTTCCATATATCAAATTTTTAACCTCTATAAATGTTGGCCTAGTGAGTTCGTCTTTAGGAATCAATTTCAAACACTTTAACACGGTATGGAAAACAGCATAGTGTAGACACAATGGCCACTACAGCATTATTTTGTGAAAGGAAAACATTAAAAATAAGCCTAAATATTCATCAAGGTAACTAAGATAAATGAGTTATATATGGATGTTTTCTATTTTCATAATTAAAAATGATAATGAATATACCAGCAATGGACAAACCAAAAATGAAATTAAGAAAACAATTCCATTTAAAATAGCACAAATTTAACCCAAAAAGGGAAAGATCTGTACACTCAAAACTACAAAATACCACTGAATGAAATTCAAGAAGACCTAAATAAATGGAAAGACATCTTTTGTTCATGGAATTGAAGACTTAATAATATTAGGATGGCAACAGTCTCTAAATTTATCTACAGATTCAAGTTATTTGCTATCAAAATTCCAGCTGCCTTTCTCTGCAGAAATTGACAAGTCATGCTATGAAACAGAGTTAATCCAAAAAACAGCTACAAAACATTATGTATATAGACCTTTTTTTTTTTTTTTAAGAACTCTACACGGATCGTTTGTGTGCAGGTGTGTTTGTACGAGAAAAAACAAGCCTTTTACCTTGTGCTTCCTCCCACAACAAACGCCTATAATTTTCTAGTTCAAGACATGATACAAAATTCTTTAATATTTTAAATGTTAAACAATAAACAAATATAAATCTCCTGAGAGGCTGCCAGCCAGTGAAGAATGGAAGACTGTTTTCTGGTGGAGTTTTGTCTGCAAAGTGGAGGGGGACCCACATCCAAGGATATCGCTCTGCCTCCAGTATTTCCACCACCACCAGCAGAGACTCACGTCTAGAACAGGTATTCTGAGAGTAGCAAGGGACCAGCAACCACTGCAGCCAGATGACGGGTGTGTGTGGATGCCTTACAACAGTCTCTCTACTTCTGTGTGGGTTTGAAACTTTTCATAAAACCAAGTTAAAGAAAACTTTCACAGGTGCCTGTATCTTTGGTTTTCAAGATCCATCTTTCCTGAATCAGGAGTAAGACGCATGACTAAAGTCTCTGGGAAGAAGGCTCCCTGGCTGCAGAGCCCCTCCAAAGGCCCTCCTCCCCACCCTGCTCCCTGACCCCAAATACTGCAGTGACTTAAGAGTATCTGGAGGGGCACTGATCTTGTACCACCAGCAATAAAGGAAAACTCGGAGACAAAACAATACAGTAAGACGAGCATTGGGAGATGAGAAGAGGGCTGGTGAGTCCAGGCTTCCTAAATGAAGGATATGCTGGTATTTAAAGTGGGGGTTTTGAAACCCCCACTTTATATATAAAGTGTATATATAAAGTGTATAAATAAAGCTATAATTTTGTATGTTCACTGTTCTCTCCTCTGGAAAATCATCTGTTGCCTCCCATGACTGGCACATCCACTACGAGGGCCAGGGTTGCTACCTGGCTGCCGTGGGCACAGGTATGCTAAAATCAAAGGGGAAGTGGTTTTCATTAGGGAACCAGCGACTCCCGGTACAGGAGCTGGAGGTTTCATTTCTGTTAGGGCTTCACATGACAGAAGGTGTTCTAGTGTTCCGGGGTTTCTCTCAGGATGGATCGTCTGTCCTCTGACTATGGTCTTAAGGTGTTTCCAAGGGCTGCAACATAAAATAGATTTCTTTACTACGGACTCTAATGAAACAGCCTGACAAGCTGGTGGCTGCCTCTGTCTCCTTAGACCAAAACCCAGGGCCAGACAGTCCAGGAACCGGACTGACTGTAACCACCTGCTCTCCTGCGCTGATGAACATTTGTGGGAGGAGAGGCTTGCTCTGCCCAGGACTGGGGGAGCTGACTCAGAGGAAGTACTTATACTTAGCACATCGCTGTGAAACAGGCATATTCACTAATTTGGTTCTCCCCACTACATCCTTTTCTCATCCTTTTCCCTGTATTCTGCCTTTCAATGATTTATCTAGTCACCCAGACAAAAACAGAAACTCCAAAGCCACAGCTGGGCTAGAACACAACAGGGTTACTGTAACACTCAGTTCTTTTTTCCCTTGATGAAAACTCAACTGGGTGGAATACTGAACAGCTCTTCCAAACACTCTCAGATGGATATGACTGGGAAACATTTCCATTTTGGAGCTATTCCAAATTCTTCAATTATTTACTATGGGATCAAACAGGAGCGCAGAAACACAACAGGCGAGCTTCACTTAAGCTGGGCCTTTGTCCTCTGGGGTTTCACTGCTATTGGGGTTTTGTTTTCAAGCTCTAGCTCTCAGTGATGCAGCAGAGTGCCGGGAATCCTCCCCGCCTTTGTTTGATTTTGTTCTTTCAGAATCTGTGAAGGGAGTCACCGGGCCCTCCTGGGTCTCAGCTCCTTCCTCTGCCGTAAGAGAACTGTCAGATAATTTGCTGGTGGTGCCTACATCATGAGAGTCGGGTAAAAGCCAGGTGATGTTATTAGAGGGCAAGTGACAGTGTGGAAAGTGAGGGGGCGCGAAGAACCAGCAGAAGCCTGCGCCTGTGAGCTGAGTGCCTTTCCTTCCAGTCCACAAGTTCATTCATGCTTTCAAACACACAGAGCCGGCAGCCTTGCCAAAGAGTAAAAAAATATACACGCCTGCACATTTAATGAATTCACTTATGAAAAATAAGCCAACTTGTTCTAGTGTAGAAAGCTTAAAGGCAGGACAGAGAAATCAAAATAAACTTGCTTCTCTAATTTCTTCTAACTTCCAGCCTTTAGGAAAACAGAAAGGCACTGGGAACTAGGTGTGAATTCTCAGCTCTGGAGAAGCCAGTCTTTTCTGCACCACTTCCGAGTCATATCTAATTCTGATTCCGAATTGCAAAAGTAGGCAGGACCACACCTGAGGGAAAATAAACTAGAAAGGGCAGGGATGAAAATTAAAAGTTCACAATGGAATTATTTCAAATAATTTAGTACCGGCTGGGAGGCAAGGAGGCAAAGCAAAAGAAACAGAAAAGCCAGCATTTACCCATTCTTCTACAAAGGCTCCTTTAGGATTCACATTCTAAGATTGTCAATTCATCTCTCTAGCCCAGCACTGGAGCATCTTCGGTCATGACCCTAAAGTGGTTTGACTTCTGCAATCAGGGCATCTCCCTAACTCAAAACCACTGCAGAGGAATTACTGAGGGTTTCAAGCAGAAGGGGCCTTTAAGACCATCCTGTGCTCTGCATCCCAATCTCAGCAATGGCATGGCCGTCCTCATACCCAAGTCTGGGGGGCTCCACAGTCCAGCTCCTTTTACCGCACCAGGTCTTCTTCCCAGAAAGTGGGGTCTAGCGGCAGGCCAAGCTGAAGGCAGGAGTCTAAGCACACCTGTGCATCCACCTTTCCTCCTGACTGCCCATCAAAATGACAGCAGAGAAGCACGGAAGATTCTTTCCAAAACAATGGGGATGGGCTGGAGGGAAACTCAAGGGGCTGTCAGGAAATGAAAATGTTCCCCAAAGACAATTCCAAAAGAACAGACGGGAGGTTGCACCCCACAATCTGTTCCAAGGGGACTCCAACGGGGATAGGTGTTCATCTGCCTTGACCCTGGGTAAGTTCTGGGCCCTGAGGACAGCTATGAGGCTGCAAAGGGTCAGAACAGTAGGAGGAAGGGGAGAAAGCAGGTACTTGAGGGGGCACCGAGGGAGGCAGCAGGCATGGGGGTGGGGGCATGGGAAGGGGTCCACCAACCGGCCAGGCTGGGCCCCTCTGCACATCAGGCTCAATTCCATGGAAATTCTGTGATAAAATGATCACACACTTGTCTCTCACCACTAGACCGGGAGGAAGGTAAGCAAATAATGTACCACCCACACTGGGGTACAGTGGGTGTGGATGGTCGTGCTGTTAACAATGATACCGGGACAGCAGGCACAAACGGGGCCTGGCTCAGGGAAACGGCCGGACAGACTCCGAGGCAGGTGTCTGCCAGGCCGAGGCCAGGCCCTGTCCTGCCGCAGATGCCCCAAGCCAAGGGGCCCTCAGGAAACGCTGGCTGAGCAACAGAGCAACTGACTGCCTTCTCCCTTCATTCTAAAGGTGTAGACAGCATTTTGTGGACTGTTTCTACGGGGGCCGCTGTCGCAGACTCCAGGGGGCAGCGGCTCAGGCGTCAGCGGCAGGTGCGCACCTGACAAAGAAGGCGCACTTTTTAATTAAAAAAGAAAAAAAACCCTAAATTATCTTTGAAATGAAGCTCCTCCACACCCCAGCCAACTGATGTCCTGCCCTCAAACTGTGTCCCCAAGCTACCCGTGACCTTCCCTGTCCCCTGTCCTTGCTGGGCAGGGCTGTCCCCGGGCCGAGAGCTGCCACAACAGCTGCTCCCACGCACGAGCCCAGAGCTTTCTCCCCACAGCGCCGCCCCACCAGCTGGCCTCCTGCTAAGCAATTCCAGCACAGCTCCTCAGTCGTGGCCTGGAGACCTGCCCGCTCCACAATCCTGAGATCACGATACACACAGAGGAAGAACCTAAACCTGTTCTAAGTCCTTTCCCTTCCTCCTTGGAAAGCGTGTCACAATTCATCCACAGGGAAGGTATAAACAAGGGCCCTGGGGCCTGTTTCTCATTTCAGGAGGAAACGTCCAGAAAGCAGGAGTAAAGATGTCCTACCAGACTGCTCTTGGAAGGCCAAGGCCAGAAACAAGCTTGCAGAAGAGTCGGCACAGGGCTCCAGCCTCGGCTTCTCCGAGACTGACAGCTGTGAGTCCTATTAATGGATCTCCAGCACCCTTCTTAGATTTCACTGGTTTCATGCAAGTTACCAAGCAATTCTAATGAAACAAGCCCACAAACTACTCAGGTGCCAACTGTTTCAAGGTTCTCCCACAGTGAAGGCAGGGGGGGGGGGGGCAGGGACAGAGAGAGAAACGAGTGGAAATGGAGGCTCCAGTCCCACCTGAAAGGGCCTTGCATTTCTTAGGCCCTGTGATCAGATCGCACGTTGGGACAGAATGTGAAGCGTCACTCTTATCCATCCTGGAATTACTTTATGAACAACACAGCTCCAGTATGTTGTACAGTGGGTGTTCTGTACTGCACTGTACTCTGTATTACTAATCTACCAACTACAAACATGTAATGGAATGACTCAGGCCTCTCTTTTTCTGAAAGGCTCTGATTTCAAGGGGAGCTACGACGGAGAACTAAAACGGTATCGTTCTCAGGCATAACACCTCAGATGTCTGCACATAAGACATCCACAGTTCAGGGAAATTCAAGGTTCTAAAGAGTAGGCATTGTAGAGAAAATGAAACCCATTTATTATCTTAAGGACCTGTCATGTGCAAAGCACAAGCTCAAGTTTAAATTACTCTCAGATGCCACCATGACTTTTGGTGATAACATCTACATTCCAATGCCAAGGACTCAAATTATTACACAGCTTTCCCCCCAGGCACCCCAACAAGCCACTCCCAACCTCACTACCACCCATCTCACTGAGCTATTTCCTAGTAACCTCCAGTCGTTCCCAGGTCAGCTCGGATACCACCATAATTTTTTAACGTTCCCAAGTGCAGCTCAGACACGCCAGAAGCCTGCTCAAAACCCTTCACTGCTTTCTCACAGCCTGTGAAAACCCAACTTTAAGCATCGGGGCACAGGTGCTTTCTCGCCCTCTGAGGTCCAGCCCCTCCCTGCCTATCCTTCTAAGCACTGTTTAGTAAAGCGTTTGAGTTCTGAAGCTAGTAGCCAGGTTTTTGATGCCAGTTAACCTTCACCATTGAAGGGGGATTACAACAGAAACAAGATGGTGTGAGGATGAAGTTAAATGACTTGCCTACGAGAGCTAAGCACTGGCCTGGGACAGAGAACTGTCCAGCAGACGTCAGCTTCTGCCATCATCCCCAGCCTCCTTCATGCAGTGAACAAACACTCTGTGCTCAGCGCCTGGCTCTCAGAGGAACCCAGCCAAGGCCTCCTGCAGCACCACGTGACTGGGAAGGGTGGCGTGTGACCTCATAGACCAAGCCCATCAAGGTGGAGTCTTCCCAGCCTGCTTCAGCCACACCTGCCACTTCACTTCAGCCAGCCCAAATCCTGTGCATCTGTTAAGACCCAGCTCCCCGGCCACCATAGGAGGGGGGCTTCCACAGCCTCCTCCCACAGAAGGGAAGCCTCGGGCTGTCTGCGGGCACCTCTCCTAACTGGTCAGCCATACCATCAAACACAGGGTCCTTGGATGCAAACCATATTGACTGCTATAATCACTTGTTCAGAAGCCAGAATATAATTTTCTCTCCTCAACAACTGGCAAATATGTTCTCAAAACAAATTTGTGAAATGGGCAAATAAATCTGTAACCCAATTATCCATGCCATGACTAAACCAAGGAACCCAAAGAGAAATCTGGGTTATAAAGAGGTATTCAGGAAGAAAAGAAACACCTACAGAGCTCCACATAACACCAAGGGCTCAATAATCTATCTTGGCTAAGATGCTGCAATGTCTCTCCCTTTGTGTGACGACCTCTGTCTTCTTAGATGGGGTTGGGAGACTAGAAAAGTTTCGATAGACTGATGATCTTCTAACAGCTGCATGCTTTTATACCAGTGAAACAAAAAAACAGAGGAAAATGAAGGCCTTTCTTTCCTCACTATTAAATGTTTCCTGAAAGCGAAGAGGGGGAAAGGCCCCATACGGAAGAGTCCACACACTTGCCAGAGAACTTCACCACTGGAACAGGCTCTTACATTCATAGCTGCATAGTGACAGAAGGGGCTCATGGAGCCCAGACAGAAGGGTCAGGAGCTACCTCCACCCGGTGGGGTTGGGAAGCCCCAGTCTCCCTCCTTCGTGGACCTTGGGGGACACTTTTGACCACAACACCAGAGGAGGCCTTAAGAGCCTCACGGCCCTCACACTGGGCCAGTCTAATCAGATTTTGCTAATGATCCTCAAAAAACTCAAAGTGCCTTTGATGTCAGGTAAGGAACACACTGTGTTCTAGACAGGAGGAAGGAGAAATGCAAAAAAGATTTCTTTAATGAGCACAGCCATTTTAGCAGACGCCCAGTACTCAGCAAGTCACAGGCCCACATCCAAGAGAACAGGTGAGTCCACCAGGTGAGATTTCTCTAAGATAACTGAGGACTGGTCCCAAACGTCTGAACTTCCTATTTAGCTCATGGCTGCTGCTAAGTCACTTCAGTCGTGTCTGACTCTGTGTGACCCCACAGACGGCAGCCCACCAGGCTCCCCCGTCCCTGGGATTCTCCAGTCAAGAACACTGGAGTGGGTTGCCATTTCCTTCTCCAATGCATGAAAGTGAAAAGTGAAAGTGAAGTCGCTCAGTCGTGTCCGACCCTCAGCAACCCCACGGACTACAGCCTTCCAGGCTCCTCCATCCATGGGATTTTCCAGGCAGGAGTACTAGAGTGGGGTGCCACTGCCTTCTCCGTAGCTCATGGAAATCTCCCAAAATGTAGCAGACATGTCTATTACAGAGAATGTTCTGAACTGAGCTGTTTTTGATGTCTCAGGGTCACCGTTACAGACACAGTCACTGTGCTGAGCTGAAGCTGAAGAGTTCCTTTCCAAGACCAGACGAGGCCCAGAATCATCACAAGAAGAAGTCTTCTATAACTGTCAGGTCCTGCCTTCACTTGCTGCTGATACACTTGGGAGAGATAAAACTATCTCCAAAAGTTTCAGTTTGGGAGGTGGCAGAGTTTGGAAGGACAAGGTGATAAGCAACAGCCTTTCAGTGTCCTAAGCTGGTGGCATATATCCTCTAAGACAGGATTCTAAAATGTTGGTTCCGGGCAGGGGGTGGAGTCGGGTAGGGAGGGATGGGTTGGGAGTTTGGGATTAGCAGGTGCAAACTATTAAAATTATATACAGAATGGACAAACAACAGGTCCTACTGTATAACACAGGGGGTGAGAAGGTGACAGTGTTAGTTGCTGAAGTCGTGTCCAGCTCTGCGACCCCATGGACTGTAGCCCACCAGGCTCCTCTGTCCATGGGATTTTCCAGGTAAGAACACTGGAGTGGGCTGCCATGCCCTTCTCAAGGGGATTTTCCCGATCTAAGGATCAAACCCAGGTCTTCTGCATTGCAGATGGATTCTTTACCAACCCACACAAAGGAACAATATTCAATATCTTGTGATAAACCATAAGGGAAAAGAATATGAAAAACAATGTGTATACAAATGTGTGTGTGTGTATACAGAGAACTGAATCACTTTGCTGAAGAGCAGAAATTAAGAAAACATTGTAAATCGATTATAGTTCAATACAATAAATTTTAAAAAACTTTAAAATGAAAGGTAGGTTCCAAGAACCATGGCCAATCTTGTTTTTAAACTGACATGACAATACTGCACAGTAGTTAAGAATGCATACTTTGGACCTAGACTGTTCTACTTACTAGCTATGTAACTGTAGGTAAATTATTTCCTCTGAATGCCTCAGTTTCCTCCTCTGTAAAATGGAGGCTAAGTGTGAATATTTCAAAGTTGGTGTTTTAGTTTCAACTTTAGGGGTAAAAGAGAGGGGGAGATATCTAAGTATCTAAATATCACTAACAGTAGCCTGCAGCATCTGAGCCAGTCCTCATGCTCCCTCCCTCTCTCCCTCTCTCTCTGGAAGGAAACGGACAGTTGATACTCTCTTGTTCACAGAGTAAAAAGCGTCCCTCCTTTACACTACTGGAAGCTACTACCATGGCAGGAGGAAGGAATCCCACAACCTGGGATTTAGTGTTCCACTCAGGAGGGCAGTGTTTCTCAAAGCTGAAGGCCATCTTCCCTTGGCTGCAAAAAGTTTCCTTTCTCTAAAGCAAAAATGCTCTGTGGCCACAGTTATTCACACTGAGCATTTATGCAACATGGTAGAGTCCCACACGCATGAATGCTCGTTTTCTAACAGCTGCAGACAGAATCTAATGATCTTAATGATCCATGGGGCTCCCTGCCTGCCAGGCCTCCTCCATCACAGAGCAGACACAGTTCTGAGTACAATTAGGAAGCCCGGCTTCCCCCTGCAAAAGTGGGTAGGGTGTGAGTGAATCTATATTGCTTTCACGTCAGAACTACACTTTGTATTTCTATACTTCCTTCCATGTGATCTTATGGGACACTCATGATTTTTCTAGTTGGAATTTTCTGGCAACACATCACAATATAAAATCAAGTTCTTAAATTACTAACAAAGGTTAGGATAGATGCCAAGGCAGTCATCCAACCAAAACTCATTTTGCAGATTTACTAGATAGGAAGGAAACAAGGGCAGTTCCTGGCTGATTCCCAGGTGTCCCCTCCCACTGGCTACCTCACATCACTTCATACTCCTGAGAAATGAGTACCACCCATGGGATCTGAAGGTCCATTAAATTCCCCCTGCCTTGCAGAGACCGTTTCTACAAATTTATGCCACAGCTAGTCCTTCTCGTAATATTATACTGCATTAGGATATGACTACAGGAGCAAATGTTATCTTAGTGATTTTTAAAAATGACAAGGCAGACTAAACAAAAAGTACAGAGAAAAAGAAAAAAAGCCATGGAAATACAGGCAAGCAGCTGCACATAATTAAATTTAATAAGTAATTACTATAAGATATCCAGGGTCCTTCTGTGTAAGCAAGTGGTTCAGAGATACAAAAACAAATAAAATGTGGCTCTCAACCACAAAACATCGACAATATAGCTGAAACAAATATGCAGATAGCCACAGTTTAAGGTAAAACCTGGTCTGGCAAATATGAACTGGGGTCTAAGCACTATGGGAGCATCAACCATTGCGCAAAGTCATCTCAACTGTGAAAAATCGGCACAGGCTCTACAGATACCGTAGCATTGAAGCTGAGCTTTCAACCATTAAACTAAAGGGGTCTGACAAGGCCAAGAAGAGGCCATCAACCTTCAAAGCTGAGCCTTCAACCTTCAAACTAAAGGGGTTTGACAAGGCCAAGAAGAAGCCATCCCTACAGAAGAAAGAGAGTAGGGAGCAGGGGAAGATACCAGGGGAGGTGAGGGCGGGGGGACACTGAGGTATGGCCGAGGTGTGTGGGGAACACAGTGGGAGAAAAGTTAATATTAGATGGCTTTGAGAATCAGGAACAGGTGTCCAGGCTTTGTTCTGCCGGGGGCAGAGCTGCCAAGGCCTCCAGCAGGGATGGACATAACCGCCTGTGTTTTAGGAAGCTTACTTGGCCTGGAGATGGAGACCTGTCAGGGAGCTACTGCAACTGGCCAGGGAGGGGAAAAGGGGTGTCTGAGTCTTATGTCAGAGGAGGCTGGAATGAAAAGAAAGGGAAAAGTTTGGAAGTTAAGTGCAGATGAAGTAACTGGTGACATTTACATTTTCCTTATGCTTTTCCACTGGAGAAGGCAATGGCACCCCACTCCAGTACTCTTGCCTGGAAAATCCCATGGACGGAGGGGCCTGGTAGGCTGCAGTCCATGGGGTCGCTAAGAGTCGGACATGACTGAGCGACTTCACTTTCATGCTCTTCCACTCTTTTCAAATAGGTGCATATTCTTTTTATTTTTATTTTTTATTGAAGTATAGTTGCTTTGGGCTTTCCCAGGGACTCAGTGGTAAAGAATCCACCTGCAATGCAGGAGACGTGTCAGGAGCCGTAGGTTCAATCCCTGGGTCGGGAAGATCCCCTGAAAAAGAAATCCAGCATTCTTGCCTGGAGAATCCCATGGACAGAGGAGCCTGCTGGGCTACAGTTCATGAACTTACAAAAGAGTCAGACACAACTTAGTGACTAAACAACAACAGTAGATTTACAAAGTTATGTTAGTTTCAGGTGCACAGAACAGTAATTCAGTTATACATATACACATGCATCTTCTCTTTTTCAGATTATTTTCCATTGTATGTTATTATAAAATAATGAGTATAGCTCCCTGGGCTATACATTAAAACACTGTTCATTATCTATTTTTTTAAATAGCAGTTATGTATATGTTGATTCCAAACTCCTAATTTATCCTCCCCCAGCCCCTCTTTGATAACCACAAGCTCATTTTCTATGTCCGTGGGTCTGAGTGTTGTACAGTTTCAACTGCATGAATCTTTACTATCTCAATTTTTTAAGCAGGGGATCCTTTAAAATTAAAGGGAAAAAAACACACAAAGTAGACAGCTCTGTCCTATGAAACACAATCTACTTTAGCCACATCAGTTAGTCCAGTTCAATTCAGTCACTCAGTCATGTCCAGCTCTTTGAAACCCCATGAATTGCAGCACGCCAGGCCTCCCTGTCCATCACCAACTCCCAGAGTTCACTCAAACTCATGTCCATCGAGTCAGTGATGCCATCCAGCCATCTCATCCTCTGTCATCCCCTTCTCCTCCTGCCCCCAATCCCTCCCAGCATCAGAGGCTTTTCCAATGAGTCAACTCTTCGCATCAGGTGGCCAAAGTGCTGGAGTTTCAGCTTTCGCATCATTCCTTCCAATGAACACCCAGGACTGATCTCCTTTAGAATGGACTGGTTGGATCTCCTTGCAGTCCAAGGGACTCTCAAGAGTCTTCTCCAACACCACAGTTCAAAAGCATCAATTCTTCGGCGCTCAGCTTTCTTCACAGTCCAACTCTCACATCCATACCTGACCACTGGAAAAACCATAGCCTTGACCAGCTGGACCTTTGCTGGCAAAGTAATGTCTCTGCTTTTGAATATGCTATCTAGGTTGGTCGTAACTTTCCTTCCAAGGAGTAAGCATCTTTTAATTTCATGGCTACAATCACCATCTGCAGTGATTTTGGAGCCCAGAAAAATAAAGTCAGCCACTGTTTACACTGTTTCCCCATCCATTTGCCATGAAGTGATGGGACCAGATGCCATGATCCTCGTTTTCTGAATGTTGAGCTTTAAGCCAACTTTTTCACTCTCCTCTTTCACTTTCATCAAGAGGCTTTTGAGTTCCTCTTCACTTTCTGCCATAAGGGTGGTGTCATCTGCATACCTGAGATTATTGATATTTCTCCCAGCAATCTTGATTCCAGCTTGTGCTTCTTCCAGTCCAGCGTTTCTCATGATGTACTCTGCATAGAAATTAAATAAGCAGGGTGACAATATACAGGCTTGACATACTCCTTTTCCTATTTGGAACCAGTCTGTTGTTCCATGTCCAGTTCTAACTGTTGCTTCCTGACCTGCAAACAGGTTTCTCAAGAGGCAGGTCAGGTGGTCTGGTATTCCCATCTCTTTCAGAATTTTCTACAGTTTATTGTGATCCACACAGTCAAAGGCTTTGGCATAGTCAATAAAGCAGAAATAGATGTTTTTCTGGAACTCTCTTCCTTTTTCCATGATCCAGCGGATGTTGGCAATTTGATCTCTGGTTCCTCTGCCTTTTCTAAATCCAGCTTGAACATCTGGAAGTTCACGGTTCACATATTGCTGAAGCCTGGCTTAGAGAATTTTGAGCATTACTTTACTAGTGTGTGAGATGAGTGCAATTGTGTGGCAGTTTGAGCATTCTTTGGCACCGCCTTTCTTTGGGATTGGAATGAAAAGTGACCTTTTCCAGTCCTGTGGCCACTGCTGACTTTTCCAAATTTGCTGGCATATTGAGTGCAGCACTTTCACAGCATCATCTTTCAGGATCTGAAAGAGCTCAACTGGAATTCTATCACCTCCACTAGCTTTGTTCATAGTGATGCTTTCTAAGGCCCATTTGACTTCACATTCAAGGATGTCTGGTTCTAGGTGAGTGATCACACCATTGTGATTATCTGGGTCGTGAAGATCTTTTTTGTACAGTTCTTCTGTATATTCTTGTGATCTCTTCTTAATATCTTCTGCTTCTGTTAGGTCCATACCATTTCTGTCCTTTTCGAGCCCATCTTTGCATGAAATGTTCCCTTGGTATCTCTAATTTTCTTGAAGAGATCTCTAGTTTTTCCCACTCTGTTGTTTTCCTCTATTTCTTTGCATTGATCGCTGAGGAAGGCTTTCTTATCTCTCCTTGCTATTCTCAGAATGTAACAAATAAAAAAAAAGGGAAGCTTTGGAGCTAAATACTTAAAGGAAAAGCATAGAAATGTTAAGGATCCCAAATCTCAGTGACCACAAAGTAAAAAAGGAGAAAGTAAGAAGAAAAGAGTGAATCACTCCTCCATCTCCAGCTTTACACACAGTCCGGAGAGGAGGGAAGACCTGCATCGTTGCTGAGTCTCCACTGCACAGAGATAGAAGCAAGGCTCAGATAAAGCAACCTGCCTGAGTCCACACCCATGTGTTCACAACTCAGTGTAAACATTTGTTTGTCCCACCAAAGGAGGGTGGAAGGAGGAAGTGCAAGGTTAAAGGCTCCTAAACTGATTCCATTCAAGTAACAGCATCTCAGGGGCACCAATAATAAACCAAGCGTCACAACCTACAGGACAGCCTCATGTTATGAACTCCAGAGGAGACACATTAAGACCTCACCCAACACCAGAAGCTGCAAGCTCCCTGCTATGACTGCAAAATGAGTGATGCTATCAGAAGCACGACAGAGGCCAGGGCCAACCCATGACACCCTGACAGTCAGGTCTCTATGATATATTATTATGCAACCTAGCTTTCTCTTTGGAGAAGGCAATGGCACCCCACTCCAGTACTCTTGCCTGGAAAATCCCTTGGACGGCAGAGCCAGGTAGGCTGCAGTCCACGGGGTAACAAAAGAGTCAGACACTTACTGAGCGACTTCACTTTCACTTTTCACTTTCATGCATTGGAGAAGGAAATGGCAACCCGCTCCAGTGTTCTTGCCTGGAGAATCCCAGGGATGGTGGGAGCCTAATGGGCTGCCGTCTATGGGGTCGCACAGAGTCAGACACAACTGAAGCGACTTGGCAGCAGCAGCAGCTTTCTCTTATATTCTTCTCATTTAACTACCAAAAAACCTCATCAAATACCATGAGCAGAAAAGGTCTCATGGACATGGTATCAGAAAAGGTAGGGGATTGTTCATTTATTAGACAACTTTACCGAACAACTATATTCCAAGAAAGTTATAGGTAAAATTACTTTAAAAAAAAAGGAATTCTCCTGACAATCTAGTGGTTAAGACTCCGCGCTTCCACTGCAGGGGACACAGCTTTGATCCCGGGTCAGGGAATTAAGATCCCATGCACGATGTGGTGCAGCCAAAAAAAAAAAAAAAAGACACAGTCAGAGAGAAATTATGACATTAATCATTATGACACTAATCAAATCATCACAAGATAAGTTAAGCTATGATAAATGCTCTAAGGGAAAGCTTTGAAGTCATATAGAACAGTGTGTTCTAGTCTGAAGGTTGAGAAATAAGTTTGAAGAGATGCAAATTTATGGACCATAACATATGCAATAAAGAAATTCATCTCTGAAAGAAAAAAAGAAAAATAGAGCTGTAAAATACAAGAGAATTAGTTCTAAGACACAAATAAAACTTCGACTACCCCATGCAAGAGGGAAAAGAGGGGAGAGAAAAGAGCAGTGTGAGCCCCATACTATGCCTCCATTCTTAACCAACTGATGGCCCAGGGTCTGATTTGGGCCTACAGCCCAGCTGATCCATAAAATCTGTGGTCCAGGCCCAGTCAATTCCATGACTTTTCCATGCCTTGCCGAAGGACACAGGAGAAAAAGCCACAGGAAGACTGGATTCCAAGTCACCAGAGCCAGCTGTCAGGACGTCACTCACAGGTCCTCGAAGGCCACTGGGGAAACCACTGCAGCTGAGGAAATGGTGCCTTTCTCAAGTCCCAGGAGCACCTCCCGGCTGAGTCTTGTTTAGTTTCATGTTGGGGAGGGGTTTGGGGGTGGGATGCAGAACCTCCAGCGAGGATAGCTCTGGGTTATGAAACTTCAAAAACAAAACACAGTCTGTCCCTGCTCTCTGGAAGCTCAGCTCTACTGGGGAGCCACACACAAATAGCTAAGTTCCATGGAGGGAAACCAGATTAAAAGCGCCTCCGGGCCTTTAAGTCTGACAAGATGTCAGACTTGCCCAAGATGTCAGGCTCATCTTGGGCAATTCCTGCCTAGACCCGGAATCAACCATTTCTCTAAGGCACCCCCAATTCCTTTTACTGGAAAACAGCCCTTTCAAATTGGCTCTGTGCCCTTTTGACATGACTTTAAAGTTCTTCTGTGGCCAGATATGGGACCAAGAAGATGCTCAAATGTAATGGTCGAACACAATGGATATGTTTAAATTCATCAATTATACTGATACTAAAAAGACCCTCTTTGGACAACTTTGGAGGCTGGTAGGCACCAGCTCACGTTCTAAACACTGATAAACTGAAGGAAAGAATAAAGCAAAGTGCCTTTTCTATATGGACTGTGTTTCAGAGTAACCAACTAGTTGATGAGGCAAGGTTCTTTATAGAAGAACCACAGTGAATAAATACTAATAACAGAATTAAAAGAAATGACACAATTGGAAAACTGTCCTATTGCCATCTAATGAAATAATATAGGCAGCAATCATCAATTGCTACTAGAAACTACTAAAAGTAAGAAATCATAAAACAGAGGAATCCGTGAGGACACCTGAACCCACGGATCAATCCTGGCATCACCAGAAGTAGGATGACCAGCCAGTAAGGACCCACTAACATGACACAGACAGATGAACACACCAGTACCGAGGAATCAGTAGTTAACTGAGAGAAACACTGAAGCTAATCAAGCCTCTAGGAGCAGGTCTCACTTGCTTGCTTGCTTGCTTGTTTAGCCACGCAGTCATGCCCAACACTTTGCAACTCTTTGGATTGTAGCCCGCCCAGCTCCTCTGTCCGTGGCATTTCCCTGGCAAGAATACTAGAGTGGGTGGCCATCTCCTCATCCAGGGGATCTTCCTGACACATGGATCAAGCCTGCATTTCCAGTGTCTCCTGCATTGCAGGTGGCTTCTTTACCCACTGAGCCATTAGGGAAGCCCTAGAATCTTCTATTGGAGAAGGCAATGGCACCCCACTCCAGTACTCTTGCCTGGAAAATCCCATGGACGGAGGAGCCTGGTAGGCTACAGTCCATGGGGTCGCGAAGAGTCGGACGCGACTGAGCGACTTCACTTTCACTTTTCCCTTTCATGCACTGGAGAAGGAAAAGGCAACCCACTCCAGTGTTCTTGCCTGGAGAATCCCAGGGATGGGGGAGCCTGGTGGGCCGCCGTCTATGGGGTCGCACAGAGTCGGACATGACTGAAGCAACTTAGCAGCAGAATCAGGCCTAATGATCAGCTTTCCAGAAACAGAAGAATATGCTAGATGACACAATGACATAAAAATGCAATCAGTTAAATCCAGAATAAGGCAGCTTCTACAGGACAACCAATACAGTTTCTTCAACAAATAAACTCTATAGATAAAAGGTGGGTAGGGGAGAAACATCAATTTTAACAAAAATTTAAATGTAACATGTGACATCACTTGGATATGAATTTTAAAAAATCAACTACAAAAAGATAATTTTGAAACAGATGATAACTGAACCTACAGTAGTTATAAGATAATATTAAGGAATTAGTAAGTTTGTTGGGTGTGATAATGACATTGTAGGTACTTTTTTTATTCAGAATTATGTATTGAAATGGAGAAGGAATCTGCAACCCACCCCGGTATTCTTGCTTGGAAAATCCCATGGACAGAGGAGCCTGAAAGGCTATAGTGGTCCATAGGGTCGCAAAGAGTCAGACATGACTGAAGGACTTAGCATGTAGCATGTATTGAAATATTTACAGGTAAAACACTAAGACTTGTGGAATGTGCTTTAAAACACTTTAAGGGGATAAAAGTGGAGAAAGCACGGATGAAACAAGAATTATAGAACACTGATAGCTGTTGAAGCTGGATATATGGGATTCACTGTTTTATTCTCATTACTTTCGTGCATATTGGGGAAAAACTCATAACCAGAGGTTGGGGAAAAAATACACCCCTTATACAGGAATACTCATCACAGTGTTGTTTAAATGGTGAAAATGTGCAAACAAGCTAAATCTCAGACTAATCAGGTAAATCATTATGCACGTAAAAAAGGAATAACATGAGATCGTGCTGCTGCTGCTGCTAAGTCTCGTCAGTCATGTCCAACTCTGTGCGACCCCACAGACGGCGGCCCACCAGGCTCCTGTTCCTGGGATTCTCCAGGTAAGAATACTGGTGTGGGTTGCCATTTCCTTCTCCAGTGCATGAAAGTGAAAAGTGAAAGTGAAGTTGAACACGAGACCATAAAAACAACCATATTTTACTGCCCCCAAAATCCTACAACTTTTTACACTGAGTAAAACAAAGCAACAAATAACAGACGGTAGAACAACACAGTGTAATTCTACAGCGATACACGTACAGGAAAATGCCCAGAGGACGTTCACCAGGTGTGTGATCTCTGGGGGAAATATACTGGATGTCATTGTTCTTTGGGAACTTCTGAAGGCATTCACTCATACAACTGCAGTTTTTTAAGGGAGTATGGGCAGTGAATAGTTGAGTTTTTTGTGGTTTCCCAAATTTGAAATATGGTTGAAAATATGGTTATTATGGTGCTTAAATGGAATAAAATACTGAAAGCGATTACCACAAAATTTGGCAAATAACCAGACATTCAAAAGTTGTTACATCTCTTATTTTTTTTCCCACTTGACAACCACAATAAAGCAACTGTTGCTTTAAAAAAATATTTTAAAATATCCTCATTTTTTAAATGCTGGAGAGGGTGTGGAGAAAAAGGAACCCTCTTACACTGTTGGTTGGAATGCAAACTAGTACAGCCACTATGGAGAACAGGGTGGAGATTCCTTTAACAACTGGAAACAGAACTGCCATATGACCCAGCAATCCCACTGGTGGGCATACACACCGAGGAAATCAGAATTGAAAGAGACACGTGTACCCCAATGTTTATTGCAGCACTGTTTACAATAGCCAGGACATGCAAGCAACCCAGATGCCCATCAGCAGACGAATGGCTAGGAAAGATGTGGTACATATACACAATGGAATATTACTCAGCTATTAAAAAGAATGCATTTGAATCAGTTCTAATGAGGTGGATGAAACTGGAGCAGAGTGAAGTCAGTCAGAAAGAAAAACACCAATACAGTATATTAATGCATAGATATGGAATTTAGAAAGATGCTAATGATGACCCTATATGCGAGACAGCAAAAGAGACACAGATGTAAAGAACAGACTTTTGGACTCAGTGGGAGAAGGCGAAGGTGGGATGATTTGAGAGACTAGCATTGAAATATGTATATTACCATATGTGAAATAGATCGCCAGCCCAAGTTCTATGCATGAGACAGGGCGCTCAGGGCTGGTGCACTGGGATGACCCTGAGGAATGAGATGGGGAGGGAGGTGGATGGGGGGTTCAGGATGGGGAACACATGTACACCTGTGGCTGATTCATGTCAATGTAGGGCAAAATCACTACAATATTATAATTAGCCTCCAATTAAAATAAATTAATAAAAAAAAAACCCTCGTTTTTAAAAATCCAAAACCCACCTACTTCCTTTCTCTTCCTTCACTTAATTATATATTTACACCTAATACATGTTTGTTTCATTTTAAAGTTTAAAACAGAAGGCAGTCTTCATTAATACATCCCCATCATGGTTCTTCTAAAACAGATCTTTGAAGTATGACATTATCCACGTCCTTAGATTGTCTTTTCGTTGTAACATTTTAGACAGGACTGATGATTTAAACACATGGGATTTTTTTAACTCTCATGTCAAATGTCTGTGAAAATTCAGCGTTCTCTCAGACTTCTCTGGGAGAACTAGGCTTCTCTGTAATTTACTATTAAATACTAATAGGACTAAAAGAAGTTCACGGGACACATATGGGAATCCTTCACATATGGAGTCCCTTCTCCTTCTCATGTTCCTTTTTTAAAAATTGAGACATCATTCGCACACCATAGAAGTCATCCTTTTAACATGTTCAGTCCAGTGATTTTCAGTATATGCACATGGCTGCACAGCTGTCACTGCCATCTAACTCCAGAACGTCTTCATCACCCAAAAGAACCCCGTTACCGTCAGCAACCACTCCACGTTTCCCCCATCCCACCTCTTCGCTCAGACCCCGGCAACCGCTAATGCAATTATAATCGTTATCAAGGTTGATTTGTTAGGGAAGGGGATAGGAAGAGGCAATACATTCTTTCATGGCATAAGATCCCCATTCTGACGGCTTGAACTATATAAAGAATACGCTTCAGCTTCACATGCATGCATTGGTGAAGATAAATCAGCACTTTCCTCTTGAATTAATCTTCCTTTTACTATAACGCAGGAATCAAATCACATAGACAGCACTGGCTTCCTCTGACTGCACCGCTGATCAACTCTGAACATGTGGTCATGGCGTATTTCACTCTTCCATCTCAAAATTCTGAGGCAACAGCAAAGTAAAATCTAGCAATTACCACAAAAAGATAAACTAAATGTAAAAAAAAAAAAAAAGAAAGTAAGTCATCAAGATAAGCTAAATTCATACCAATGTTTGCTCACTTAGTTGGCAAAACTTATCACAACATTTCTTGTGTTGAATGCATAACAGATTCTCTACAGATTTTTTTTCTCTTTTTAGAGTAATTAGATGAAAATTGATGGAAAAAAAGTAGGGCTGACGTAGTTGAATATGCTGAGTGGATTTGTGACCCTAACTGCAATACCGCTTGGGGATCAGTCATATTTCCGTATAGTATGAAATGTTACCGTAATTTATTGTTACCGTAATTCCACAAGAGAAAAATTAAGGCACTGCTGTAAGTTACCGGTGATCCTCCTTAATTTCACACATGCAGTTGTGCAACAAATCCAACTCCTATTCATTTCCTCCTGCAGTAAACAATATAGATGATACGTCATCCCTATTACTTCCCGACCAATATCTTCTCAAAAGCAGCTGAAGAAGAAAATGTTTTAAGTCTCTGTTTATAAAAGTAACACATGCCTCTACCGTGAAAAATTTAGAAATTACAGGAACGTAAAGAAGAAAACTTACCATCTATAATCTCCTTATATAGACTAATACCATTCAAATTTTCACACAGTTCTTTCCAGACCATTTTTCCTACACATTTGTGCACAGTTGAGATCTTGCTGTATCTAAATTTTGCACCTGCCTTTTTCACTTTACATCTTTCCATCAGCATTTCCCCACTGAAAAGTCTTTACAAACGGTCCCTGAGGGCAGTACACCATCTTCCTGATAAACAGATGTAAGTATTTACACACACACACATCTCATATTCTCCTCATGCTATATATTTGAAATTTCCCCAATCTGAAGCCACTATTTCTAATTTAAAATGATTTTTTATTTGCCATGCACACATTTCTGTCACAGACACACATCCCGTGCAGAGGCCACACATTTTCATTTTGGTTCCAAAGGACTTGGTTATTTCCAAGTCATTGTGATGCAGAGTCACTGCCAAAACCCACATTCCTGTCTGAGAAAAAAATATCACCCATATCATTAGGACTTTGGAATGAACAAACAATGGGCCATAAATTCTTTAAACCATTTAGAAATGAAAGGCCATGCCCTCAATCAGTCAAAAAGCACTCTCTCCTATCCTAAGCTTGCAATCAGAGCTGTCCCCTGACCTCTAGTACCAAGACTGTGGGGAGGGAAGATCCACTCTGTCTGACCGTGTCACTTTGGCAATGGCTGTCTGATAGAGCCGACCTTGACTTTCACCTTTAGATGCTCTTCTCTGGCAGATCAGCATCTCACAAAGGTGACCCCAGAGCAGGGGGTACATTTCAGGAAGAAGGCCATTGCACCCCAAGCCGAACCTGCAGGCAGCAAGCCCTCCCGGACAGACGGACAGACGGCAGGTCAGAATGTAAATGAGAAGCGAGACTCCAGGGCCCACTGTCAACTACTGACCTAGCCGAATAATTCAAGCAGGAACTTCCAATTCTTTATCTCAGTCCAAATGCATATTACTTTTTAAAATTAACATAAAACAAAACTTCCTTGCCGAAACCTCACGGAGAGTCCAAATCAAATATTAAAACAAAGCCAGCCAAAAAAACATGAATTTGACCCTGGCAAGGGCCTTCATTTTTAAAAATAAGGTTGCTTATTTACTTTACCTTATCTGCTGCTCCACTATTATTAAGCTATTTCCTTCTGACCTCAGAGGTACCATTAAATAGTACCTAAAGAAACAACAAGGTCCTACTGTACAGCACAGGGAACTATGTTCAATATCCTGTGATAAACCATAATGGAAAACAACATAAAAAAGAATACATATGTACGTGTAACTGAATTACTTATTGTCCACCAGGAACTAATACAACATTGTAAATCAACTATATTTCAATAAAATTAAAATTTTTTAAATAAATAAATAATACCTAGAATCATTTCTCTCCTTTCCAAAAGGCTCCTTTGTTCTTAGTAAGAAATAAATAAATGTTTTCTTCCTAATCCTGGTTCTAAGGTAATCAACATTACTCTTCTAGCTGTTGAAACAGAATGCTAGCCCACCTGGAGTCCTCACCTGGTGCTTTTCTCACTCACGTGTGGACACCAGTCACTGTGATGAGACACTGCAATGCCTCTGTCTCACAAGCAGCTGCTGAACTTAGCCCCTGAACAAGATGGATTCAGCCTCAATCTTCTTGAGGCTGAATGAGGGATGCAAAGGCCCTGCCACCCTATAAACATCCAGTAAAGTCCAGTCCTGTGCACTGTGGCTAGAGGACATCACCTAACCCTGAGGGGTCTCAGGACTAGCCAATTTCTAGGAAGTAGGGTTAAGAACAAAGCATATGGAAACCTACTATTATTTCTGACACGGGGCAGGAGATCAAATATCTGGTGACTCTCTTCATGATATTCAGACAGCTCCTTTTCCACAATCTCCCTCACTAGTTATTCATTTTGGCAAAATGCGCAAATGCTTCTAATTCACTTTTAACTCCATTCAAGCAAAACCACCTTCCTCTTTTCATAGAACACCCACCAGGCTACTGTCTCCCCAACCCCAGCCCTGTCCCACTCCCTTTCACAGGTGTTCTCTTTTGTTCTTCACTGTGATCAGTTCTGTGCTCATCTGAGAAAGGGAGGGAGAGGAGATCACTTTGTAATGTACAGAAACATCAAATTGCTCTGTTGTTCACCTGAAACTAACAGAGCAGTAGATCAATTATACTTAAGTAAACTAATTAAATTTTAAATAATAAAATAAACATCCTGGGGATGTACTGCTTAGCATGACCGCTACAGTTAACAACAATGTATTCTGTAGCTGAAAGTTGCTAAGAGAGTATACTTCAAAAGTTCTCATCACAAGAAAGAAATGTATGTAACTATATGAGGTGATGTTTGCTCCCTAGATTTCTTGCCATGATCCTTTCACAACAAATCATTATGTTGCCTACTGTAAGGTAATACGATGTTATATGTCAGTCACATCTCAGTGAAATGTGAGGGAGAGGGGGAGGGAGGAAACACCCCACTGCCCACCTTAGTGTATGTCAATGCACGGAGAGGCAGGGGCCAGTGAACTGGCACCCAGTGCCCTGCAGAGACACACCACCAAAACGCCCTTAAATGCACTGTCCCGAGATGAGGCTGCTTTGCAACCACAGGCTTCTTCCCCTGCGGCCTCTCTTTCTGCCACTGTTTGATGGTTCTGGGACCATTTAAACCCATTTGTTGTTACTCAGTTGCTCAGTTGTGTCCAACTCTTTGCAACCCCATGGACTGCAGCAGGCCAGGCTTCCCTGTGCTTCACTATCAAGAGTTTGCTCAAATTCACATTCACTGAGTCGATAATGTCATAACAGGTAACCAAAAGCAAGTGGTGGCAGTGCTGGTCCAACCACAGAGAAATGAAGGATTATCACCGTGGCTCCTGTAAAATAATCGTAAAACCAGCAAGCCTGCAATTACAGCAGCATGCAGCTGTCAAACACTGCCTGTTCACGGACTCTTTCACCCTCACCACAAGCCTAAGATGGATATCGTCCCCATTTTATAGATGAAAAACTGAGGCCTGGAGAGGTTAAGTAACCCAGCATCACACAGCCAGTGAGTGGGAGAGCAAGGGAAGGAGCAGGCCCTCTAACCCTAGCAGTCTGGCCCCAGAATCTAAGCTCTTAACTCGTCCAAGAGAAATTATGTATTTTACAGAACCAGACTCACCTTCAAACAAAAAAGGAGGAAAAAAAAAAAGAGAGAGAATCAACTAGGAACTGATGAGTGGAAGTCCCAATATCATAAAGGGCTTCCTAAACATCTCTGCATCTTGGGAGCATTTACCAGCAATTGATAAGGAACAATAGCCAGAGTAGTCAGAGGCAGGACACAATTTCAAAAGCTATGAAAGCGATCGTCAAAGTATTCTAGATCAAGGCTCCACGGAGACAGAACACGGGAGCCCAGCTGTGCCGCTGTTCCATGTCCACAGTGCACCCCTGCCCTAAACAGGGAGCACCTCGTTTGGGGGCTGGCTAAAGAAACAGTTCAATTTTTTTCTGCAGAAAGGGATCAAGATCTCAGTCTATAAAAATAAATCCTGGCAGATACAAACTAGTGTATACAGGATGGATGACCAACAAAGTCCTACTGTATAGCATAGGGAAATATACTCAACATTCTGTGATAAACCATAAAGGAAAAGTACATAGGAAAAGAATGTATATATACATAACTGAATCACCTTGCTGTACACTAGAAATTACAATGTTGAAAATCAACTATACTTGAATACATTTTTTAAATGAAATTATTAACGATGGGCCTCAAAAAACAAATCCTTCTCCCACGGCACTCAAGGTTTCTCTCCAGAGCATCTTCTCGACAGCTTCCTGTTCCTCCACCTTCAACCTGATCACTACACTTGCTCTGCTATTAATGAGAACAGTCCTAGGCAGAATCACATCTCTAATATGAATAAAGCTGATCTGTGGAAAGAACACTTTTGAGGGCCTAAATTCTTAAAAAGAAAAAGGATTTTTAATTGTCAAATGAAAGTCACTCATTTGTGTCCGACTCTGCGAGGTTTTAATTGCCAAGGTGTTACCAAAAAGAGCTCCAAGACTGAAAATACTTAATGAAGTAGTAATGTAAACATTCCTTTTTCCCTTAAATGCTCTCCTCCCCCTTAAAAACACTCCATTAATAGTCTGGTACATGCCATACCAGACTTCTCCTTGGAACTCTAGTACCAAAATGCCAGTGTTTTTGTGGCATCATGCCATTCTTTCTGTATTTGAAAATGTTAAGTCTAAATCATTTATGTACGGATGTACATGGAGAGTTAAAGCACAGATGTTAAAGCAACATATAATCCCCATGTGCATCAGTGATGCATATACATAGTTTAGTTTCTTGAACTAAATAAGCATTAAGAAACAGTTCAATAAGCATTTTTAAAAAAAATCCCTGTACCTCAGCTGTCCTTGGTGTGGGGGCGTGTCCCCATTGTGCCCACATCCCCCTGCACTTTTCGGCTCTAGAAGTCTAAACCTCCTCATTCATTTTATGAAGCAACAGGGTCCCACACAGAGCCAGCTGGGAGCGGCCCCAGGGATGGGTTGGGAGCATGTCTGGCATTGGCCCCAAGCATTACTCCCTGGGAAGCGAACTACCTTTCACCCACCTGCTCTGAACACACTTCTCTCAAAGTAGCATAACTGGGAGGGAAGGCTGATTCTGGTTAAAATAAATAGTCCTGGGGGGAAAAAAGGCCTGGGCAAAAAGAACAGGCCTGGAGCTGCAGGGAAGAAGAGCAGGAGTCTAGCCCCTGACACAAGGAAGCCACCCAGACCTGGGGAGGCTGGAAAGCAGCCAGGAGTTATCCCCTTCCTGTCCCCGAGGCAATCTCCTCAGAATCAATCTCGTGAACATCACCGCTCCCCTCCTAATTGTAAAATTACTCCATTTGGAGCTCTGACAGAAATGAAAGGCCCAAGCTGGCTCGCAGAAAAAATGGAAGTGATGAATAAACATAAGAGCCTCAATTTCACTCATGTTAATTGCCATTTCCTTAGTTACAGCAAGACACGCAGGAATGGTTTTAACCGAACAGGCAAATGGTAAGCATGAGCACGTCTGAAACGTTAAAAAGCAGCATGTGAATCTCTAAGTCCAGCAAAATATATGTGATCCAGATTTCAGATGTTTAAACTACTGAAAGAAGGGCATTATATCCATAAAAACACTAGCATTTTGGTACCAGAATTACAAAAACTGGTATAATAGACACTAAGGACAGGTTCTCAGTTTAAAGGGGCTGGGAAAGACAGGAAAGCTCTCACTGGATGACAGAGCTAAAAGCCCACATAACATGGGGTCATCAGAGGAGAGAAGAAGTGAGGCGCACACAGAGATGCCAGCCCAGAAGTGAGGGGCCCGCCTCAGGGTGCTGACTCCTGAGCACGAGGAGCAGAGGCGTCATCAACAGGTACAAGAGCTGTGGTGTGAGTCCAGGGCTCTGATCCCAATTTCTGGGCTGTCCATGGAGGCCCCTCAGAGAAGGCAATGGCACCCCACTCCAGTACTTTTGCCTAGAAAATCCCATGGACGGAGGAGCCTGGTGGGCTGCAGTCCATGGGGTGGCTAGAGTCAGACACGACTGAGCGACTTCACTTTCACTTTTCACCTTCATGCATTGGAGAAGGAAATGGCAACCCACTCCAGTGTTCTTGCCTGGAGAATCCCAGGGACGGGGGAGCCTGGTGGGCTGCCGTCTATGGGGTCGCACAGAGTCAGACACGACTCAAGCGACTTAGCAGCAGCAGCAGCATGGAGGCCCCTGCAGCCTCTCCAGGAAAAAGACACGAAGTTCCCATGAAGCTCATCGTTCCCACAGTGGTCACGCTCAGGCCACTTGTCCCCAGCCAAGCCCTCTTTCTGCTAGGGGAACCCATCCCACGACTTCTTCCAGCCCTTGACACAGATGTTTTCTGAGCAAGGCCACCATTTCCTTGCAGCAGCACACCTCCCTGGCCACAGTGAGTGGGCCAAGGGCTTGGAGAGGTGATTTACTCCAAGCTGGGAGAATAGAGACTCTTGCCCCTGGTGATGGGGCTACAAGATGTGAGGTGGGGCCATGGTGGCCGAGAGCAATGCTGAACGGAGTGTCCCAGAAGCCACCGGCCAGACAGAGCAAGACCCCTCACGCCCCACCCCATGTTGTTGCCACAGTAGTCCATCCCAACACCCCTCCCAGCCAGTGGTCTGCCCCAGTAACACCCTCTCTGGCTTAAACTGGTTTGAACTGAGTTACTACTCAATCAAAGTCTACCTGACTTCCTCATCACAATCAGAAAGGTTAATATCAGTTCTTTTCTTTACAAAGCTGTTAAAAAAATACTCCTTGGGTTGGGCTAAAATTATACGAAGAATTGAACAGAATCACGCACGTACCCTCACTGCCCAACAAAAACCAACTGACTATCCACTTAGCTTTCTTCAGCATCTCCCATCTAAGCCCAGTGAGGATGAACTGATATTTAGGTTCTGGTAGATGTGAAAGCACTTGGAAAAAGGAAGGAGCATTAAGAAGAAATGGATTACGGTTGTTTTTTCCTTATAACTCTCTTATTTGTGTTTAAAAAAAGAAAAGAAAGAACAGCTAATGGAAATAAATGACAACAGAGATCCCACTTCTTTAATCCACTTCAGGGTAGCCTTTGTAAAGGTATGCGTATGCCCTCCTCCTGACTAATGACGTCCCCTACCCTGTTAATGTCTTAAGATGGCCCAGACAGAACCTATTTGCATCAATCATGTAAGGAGGAAATGAGATTAACAAAAATAAAATTATTTATTTTATATCCTTATAAGACTTGCTTTTATCTGAAAGGTCAGAAGCAGTAGAAAGGTTCTCCAACACTGCTCCTGGCAACACAGAGACATCGTTTCACTTGCCCAGTGAAAAGGAAAAAACATTCAGGAAAATAACACCCTGGACTGGTTCCAGGGCACTCACACAGCACCGGTGGGTGGGCAACGTGGCCCACTCCGACCCATCAATTCAACTCTTCAGAAGTTCCAGCGCAGACACACACAAGAGGGCAAGAGTGTGCACATGTTCAACGATGCTCAGTGCAGTAAGGCTTGTGCCTAGATGTTGACAACTACGGATAAAGAAATGATAGCTAAAAACTCATGGAAGAAAAGCATGCATTAAAGCTACATCAACTCAGCCGAGTCTACACCACCCACATCAGCACCCAGAGTTTCTGGCCCTTCAATGGCTTCCATTCCCCCTCCAGTTGGTTCCCAGGCCTCCTAAGGTGCCAGAGGCCAGGCACTCCCTACCTGGGGCTCTAGCTCCACCCTACGAGTGCAGAACATGCCACTCCTCTCAGAACATCACCTCTACTAAGGACACCCGTGACACGCTGCTTATTGAGTCACTGAGCTATCTCCCTTCTCTCATCCAAAAAACGCCCAAAGCCCCTCTCTTCCACAAAGCCTTTAAAGATGATTAAACACAAATTTCAACCCACCACCAGGCCTGGCACCAAGCACTACCTACCCATCTATAACCCCAGGCATCTGGGCCACAACAGATAGCTGTCTTTGCCCCTACCCCAAATCCCTGGTGAAAGTCAGCTGTAGCCAGATAATTCCTCCAGGTCGATTCCCATGTCTATTCAAGCCAGTTTCATCCAGTTTCTCTGGATTCTTTGCTGTGGTCCTTGTCACAGACTCTTCCTCTACTTAACCTGTTAAGAAGATTAACTCAGTGCTATCAGTCAGCTCTTGCTTACCTAGTCACCTTGGATGCCACCTGACAATTTCCCCCTTAGCCCAAAGCTGTAACTAGTGAGGGCTTCCCTGGGGGCTCAGTGGTAAAAGAATCCACCTGCCAATGCAGGAGTCATGGGTTCAATCCCTGGGTCGGGAAGATCCCCTGGAGAAGGAAATGGCAACCTACTCCAGTACTCTTGACTGGGAAATCCCATGGACAGAGGAGCCTGGCGGGCTACATATAGTCTAGGAGTTGAAAAGAGTCAGACACGACTGACTGAGGGACTAAACAACACACAACAGCTACTGCTCAACTGTGTCCACAGGAACCTGCCCCTCCTTCGGTACTGTCTTCTATTCCATGTGTTTTCCATACTCTTCTTTCTCTTCCTCATACAAAGTGTCCTTTAATATCCTGCTAAATCCAAGAAGACATTCTATTGTTATTTACCTTTCTATATTCCTTCCACAGTTGTTTAAAATACACAGAAAGATAACCATCTCTCTGTTTCTTTTTTTTTCCTTTCATCTCTGTTTCTATTTGCCTTCCAGGAAGCCCAGAGTCCAAACCAAATTTCATCACATTAATTTTCTGTTCACAAAGGATTCAGTTCAGTTCAGTTCAGTCGCTCAGTTGTGTCCGACTCTTTGCAACCCCATGAATCGCAGCACGTCAGGCCTCCCTGTCCATCACCAACTCCCGGAGTTCACTGAGACTCACGTCCATCGAGTCGGTGATGCCATCCAGCCATCTCATCCTCTGTCGTCCCCTTCTCCTCCTGCCCCCAATCCCTCCCAGCATCAGAGTCTTTTCCAATGAGTCAACTCTTCGCATGAGGTGGCCAAAGTACTGGAGTTTCAGTTTTAGCATCATTCCTTCCAAAGAAATCCCAGGGCTGATCTCCTTCAGAATGGACTGGTTGGATCTCCTTGCAGTCCAAAGGACTCTCAAGAGTCTTCTCCAACACCGCAGTTCAAAAGCATCAGTTCTTCGGTGCTCAGCATTCTTCACAGTCCAATTAGGCAGCCTTAAATTCTTTATGAATATAAATGTACCTACAAAAGACTAATTTTAAACATTTTCTTCTTCACAGTAGCTCCTTTTGGGGATAACTATCAAAGTATACACTTAATTCCTGCTATCATTTCAGATCAGATCAATCGCTAAGTCGTGTCCGACTCTTTGCGACCCTATGAATCACAGCACGCCAGGCCTCCCTGTCCATCACCAACTCCTGTAGTTCACCCAGACTCACGTCCATCGAGTCAGTGATGCCATCCAGCCATCTCATCCTCTGTCGTCCCTTCTCCTCTTGCCCCCAATCCCTCCCAGCATCAGAGTCTTTTCCAAGGAGTCAACTCTTCGCATGAGGTGGCCAAAGTACTGGAGTTTCAGCTTTAGCATCATTCCTTCCAAAGAAATCCCAGGGCTGATCTCCTTCAGAATGGACTGGTTGGATCTCCTTGCAGTCCAAGGGACTCTCAAGAGTCTTCTCCAACACCACAGTTCAAAAGCATCAATTCTTTGGTGCTCAGCTTTCTTCACAGTCCAACCCTCACATCCATACATGACCACAAGAAAAACCATAGCCTTGACTAGACGGACCTTTGTTGGCAAAGTAATGTCTCTGCTTTTGAATATGCTATCTAGGTTGGTCATAACTTTCCTTCCAAGGAGTAAGCATCTTTTAATTTGATGGCTGCAGTCACCATCTGCAGTGATTTTGGAGCCCAGAAAAATAAAGTCTGACACTGTTTCCCCATCTACTTCCCATTTAGTGATGGGACCGGATGCCATGATCTTCGTTTTCTGAATGTTGAGCTTTAAGCCAACTTTTTCACTCTCCACTTTCACTTTCATCAAGAGGCTTTTCAGTTCCTCTTCACTTTCTGCCATAAGGGTGGTGTCATCTGCATATCTGAGATTATTGATATTTCTCCCGGCAATCTTGATTCCCACTTGTGTTTCTTCCAGTCCAGCGTTTCTCATGATGTACTCTGCATATAAGTTGGATATACATTTCAAAAGTAAATGAAGCCAACTGATAAATGGAGAAGAAATGATGGAATCAGAAAATCACCCTTTAGCATCCAAATAATTATCTTAGGCAAGGATCATCAACAAATACTAAAGCTAGACAGGATATTTACATAGTCTCAAAATATCTCCCCACAAGATACCTATTCATTATAAGAGGAAAAAATAACACGTTTCAGAAGTAACCTGGCAAACATCTCTTTACCAACTAGGACAAAGATACCACGTGCCTTCTGATATGACACAATGATCACTTCCATGGTTTTCCCACTGCAAAACACACAACCAATCGAACCATGAGAAGCAGATAACAAGCTCAAATGGAAGGACTGTACAAAAGAAACAGCCCAGTATTAAGTCAAGAAAGACAAAGACAGATGTCAAAGGAGACCATACAAGTGAGAATGAAAATGCAGCCGGGGAGCTTAATTGTAGACCACAGTTTTTCTTTCTTTTGCTATAAAGGACATTAGCAGGACAATAGGTGAAACATGCATAAGATTCACAGACTGGATCATGTGTGTGTGCTCAGGCGTGTCCCACTCTTTGCAACCCCATGAACTGTAGCTCTCCAGGCTCCTCTGTCCACGGGATTCTCCAGGCAAGAATGCTGGAGCAGGCTGCCATTTCCTCCTCCAGGGATTAGTACTCTTATCAATCCTAATACAGTATTAGGACCTGCATTAAGGTCCTAGACCTGCATTACTACTACTACTACTACTACTACTACTACTAAGTCGCTTCAGTCGTGTCCGACTCTGTGCAACCCCACAGAGGTTGCAAACCCACCAGGCTTTGCTGTCCCTGGGATTCTCCAGGCAAGAACACTGGAGTGGGTTGCCATTTCCTTCTCCAAGACCTGCATTAAGACTATATAAGTGAATGCCCTTGTCTTTAGGAAACATGAATATTTAGGAGTGACGGAGCACAAGGTCTACCACTTCCTGTCCAACAGTTCACATACAGAGAAGATAAACAAGTGGTAAAGTACTGCCACTGGGGTCTGGATGAAACACATGGAAACTCTGCACTGGAATGTTTGGGTGTGGGGAAGGGTTTGAGGTATTGACACACAACATTATGTTAGTTTCAGGAGGACAACATAATGATTCAGTATTTGTATACACTGTGAATGATCACCACGGTAAATCTACTTAACATCCATCACTACACACATTTACAGAATTTTTTTTTCTTATAATGGGAACTTTTAAGATTTATTATCTTATCAAGTTTCAACTATGCAAGGCAGCATTCCTGACTTCACCATGCTGTGCATTACACCACCAGGACTCAGTAATTTTAGAGCTGGACATTTGTACCTTTCGACTCCCTTTACCTATTTTGCCCAAGCCCCAACTATTGCCTCTGGCAGACATTTGTGAACTTGGTTTGTGTTTTGTTTTGTTTAGATTCCACATATAAGTGAGATAATACAGGATGTATTTGTCTTTTTCTGTCTTAGTTCACTTAGCATTATATCCTCAAGGTCCATCCAGGTCACAAATAACATTATTTCATTCTTTTTTACGCCTGAATAATATTCCATCGTATTGAGTTGGTCAAAAAGTTCCTTTGGGTTTTTCTATAACATTTTACAGAAAAACCCTAACTTTTTGGCCAACCAATTCATCCATTAATGGACACTTAGGCTGCTTCCATATCTTGGCTATAGTAAACAATGCTTTTTTCCAGTTTTGTGAAACTTCCCTGTAGGTTTGACTATCTTCCAAAATAAAGAGGTTAAACAGTATATAAGGTCAAGATTCCATTAGGACCAGTCAAAAAACTGTTTTAAATACACTTATCTTAAATCGTTTTGGTTTTTTATTAAAGTACAAAATGAGCTGCTTATCTGTCACTCAGGACCCAGTCTCCTAAAGTCATCACTGTTAGCTGTGGGGTACACCATAACACTCTTTTGCTCTGATAAATATACTATAAATATCGTTGCAGCATTATAAAGGAAGCAGTATTGCTCTGCTACGGATGTGGGCTCCAAGGACAGACTATCCAGATTAAATAACTTTCCAGTTCTGTGACCCTGGGCAAGTTGCTTCTCTGCTCTTAAGCAGTTCCCAGCTGTTGAATGGGAGCAATCCCAGAGCTTATTAGGGGTACTTGCCTCATGATTAAACAAAGCAATGAACAAGAAGTGCTTCACGGATCCTGATATGAGTGCTTCATAAAAGTGAGCTATTCATAAACATCAAAATCACGGATTTATCAGCCTCATTGTCGGCTCTGTGCTCTCACCCTAGCTGTTTCTCTTTCTTTTTGCTCTGACATTCAATTTATGATTTCATTATATGTATCCTTATTTCAATTTGAGCTTTCTGAAACAAGGTGAAATATTAGTTAAAAATAAAAAGAACAAATGAAACCCTCTGAAAACAGGGGTCTTCCATCAGCAGACTGCCTTTGCCAGTAGGTTTTAAACTCACTCTTAGAATTCCAGGCCAGCTGCTGCTCTGCTCAGGTCCTCTGTTATCAACAGTGCATGGTTTAAGGATTCATATCTTGTTACAAAGGATCCAAGGCCTCTGCTCCAAGGAACAGGCTGACCAGGACTAAGGAAGGCACACAAACTCAGTCCCACATAAAGGTTCACTTTCTACAGATCTTGTCGTCTTTGGGCCCAGTAACTGCATATCCTCATCATCCTCCTCTCACTGACCACACGCTCACTCCAAGCGGCCCTGACACCTTCATCTACAGGCTCCCTGCACCCTCATAACAATGCTATGCACCAGCTATCACCAGACTCATTTCACAGATGAGTAGACTGACTTGCTCAAAAGGCTAAATAGCAGAACCAGGATGAGAATTCAGACTGTTCATCTTCCAATCTGAACTACTTCCAATGCACTTTGCTGCCCTTGCATATACATAAACACACACTCAGGAAGAAATGCCATTAATTACATACATAAAGGACACCATTTTTATTTGACAAGTCATATAAATTTTCTTAAAATAATTCTTCCTGGCTTTTTTTTTTTTTTTTTTTGCTTTGCTTTTGTTTTTGTTGAGTACCACTCACTGCAGCTTTCCTACTTAGAAGAGAGGCACCTGTCTTTAAACTATACCCAGAAAAATTCAACTTTTGCAACCGATGGGACAAGGCAGCAGGGAAAACCTGGGGAAAAGGAACAGCCTCTGAGAAGCCTCATCACTGTGGCAGCACCAAGCAGAGAGCCAGAAACAGAAGTCACTTAATCTGAATCCAATCATCCTTTCTGGCTCTTCTCTCAAGGACACCAGGGGGAAAATTAAAACCTCAATGAAAGTCAAGGTTCTAGAGATAGGCAAGGGGCACAGAGGAGCCTCCCTTATCTGTTAGCACCCTCCCCTCAGGCCAGAAAGGGCACCTGAACCAGGGCAGTGGTCATACT
Source organism: Bos indicus x Bos taurus (assembly GCF_003369695.1). Taxonomy (NCBI): domain Eukaryota; kingdom Metazoa; phylum Chordata; class Mammalia; order Artiodactyla; family Bovidae; genus Bos; species Bos indicus x Bos taurus. The sequence goes on from NC_040077.1 coordinate 73,223,356, forward strand.
GTGCTCCACAGAGCAGCTATAAAAGAGACGAAACTTTCTACAGTCTATACTGAGACAGTGCTGCTAGACACGAATGAACAAGAAGGAAGAGAAGTCACTCTGAATTTGCAATTCACTCCTTTTGATCCTTTTTGGTCCCATTTAACCCCATCTTTCCATCAAGGCCTCTCCAACTTTATAGATTCCTTACAGTCCTACCTTTAGACCACTAAGACCATTAGGGGAGAGATTAAGGAAGCCCTCAGTTAAAAGAGATCCTACAAATTTCAAGTCAGCATGGCCTGGGCCTTGAGACAACAATGCCCTGGGCTGGAGTCCGCATGTATCAGATTCAGACAGAGTGAGGCTGCCCAGCACTGGCCCAGCACTTCCACTGTGAGGAAGGGACCGTGCCTGGCCTATCTTTCCCCCAGGGATACCCAGCCCTCAGGGCACTATCCACACAGGATCAGTGCTTAATTCACTTCAGTCACTGCATGAGACTTAGGTTCAAGGCCCAGAAACCTTGATTACTAGCTCTGTCATCTTGATCAAGTTACCTGATTTATCTGTACATCAATGTTCTCATTTGTTAAATGAATATACCAAGATCCATCTCATCTTGTGATAATAAGTTAAAAATGAACACATATTTAGCATAACTACTGGTACTGGTGGCTCAGACGGTAAAGAATCTGCCTGCAATGCAGGAAACCCGGGTTCAATCCCTGGGTTGGGAAGACCCCCTGGAGAAGGGAATGGCTACCCACTCCAGTATTCTTGCCTGGAGAATCCCATGGACAGAGGAGCCTGGCAGGCTACAGTCTGTAGAGTTGGACACAACTGAGCATACACACACACACACACACACACAATCTAGAAAAGAAGTCTCATAAACAAATAAAGACTCCATCTCTTCCGTGTTTCTCACAGTCACTGTGACATCACAAAGGACTTACAAAGTCCACACAGTGACACCCTGGATTGGGGATGGGGGTGAAAAGCATCCCCACAGTGTAGTCCTGGGGTGTTCCAGCTGTATGAGGACAGTATTTAAATAACCAATTACTCATTCCCCAAGATGACCCAACAACGTCCAAAGCCAACTGTAGGGGCTCCTGGGCACGATCAGCCTCCTCGACTTTCCCTGAGTTCAGATGGAACAGTTGCTAATCCAGGAAGGGAAGGGATGCAGAGACAAGGGAGGAGCAGCCAAGAAACACAGTGCAGCCCTGAGGCAAGGTCCTGGTTCCACCTCTGGGACATATAGTTTTAGGGGGCAGAAGCCTGCTGTGCCTCTTTTGCCAAGCAAAGCAACAACGCTATTCTTTTCTACTTCACCCAAAACTCTGTCTCTGAGATTCAATCTGGTACCAGTGCACAGAGGCTGATTTCAGCAAAGTCAGCTCACAGTAATCAGTGACAGGTTAACAGAACATATACTGACCCTAAAATGAGTCTGCATGAAAGAGCCAGAAAAGCTTCCTAAAATATCATATAAGATGCTCCAAAAGCAAACTGAGTTCTATCAAAATGATGGCTTCCCCTATTCCCAAATTAGGTACAAATTATAAGGCTCACTCTTCTCGCAAATGAATCACGAACAGTTCCCACCAGTGAGGAAAGTATCTACACACCGCAGGCACTCAGTGCCTCAGTCAGTGCCGGGGCTCGTAAACTACGGTCCAGGGGCTGCCGACCTCCATCTGTTTGTGTAAATTAAGTCTTGCTGGAACACAGCTACCGCCACTCACAAACACATTATCTGGGGCTGCTTTTGCATTTACAATGGCCCAAACAAGTTAAATATTTACAAGAAGACCACAGGGCCCACCAAGCCTAAAACATTTACCATGTGATCTTTAAGAAAGTTTGCTGACCTCTATTCTAATGAAAGAAACACTGGCTAGGAAATCAGAGTCGTACATTTAAATCCCAGTTCCATGATCACAAAGAGAAATTATCTCGTTAATTCTCAGTAATTTCCGTGACCTCATGTATAAAATCAGGATACCACATCTACCTTGCAGGAATGTTATGAAGATTAAATGAGATATTAAATGCATATGGTAAATAAGCAAGAATCAGTAGCTATTAAACCTTAATCAAAACCAGGTACAAACCTGTCTACCACATTAATACTCAAAGGTAACGTGATCCAGGCTCCAGCAAACTATTTTTTAAAATAAGACAGTATGTTGGCATTCATCACATTCTCTTACTAGGAAAAGGAATAACAATACCTAAGTGTTATCATTTTGGAAGGTCAAAAGTGCTTCTCTTTTCCCCTTATCTTTTTAGTTCTGAATTTAAAAAGAAAAAAACAAATGTCAAGAAGCCAAGCTTCAGAGAATTGCCTATTACAAAGTGAATCCCTTCAAATAAAACCTGAAGTGTACTTCAGGCTCTGACTAAGTAATCTCAATCCATGATTAAGGAAAAAAAAAAAAACAGCTGTAGGTCCCTTAAAAATACACTTCCAGATTTCAGTAAAGCAACCAGGAAAATTTGCCAAGAATGCCCCTAAATTCCTGAGTTCACGCAGGGAACTAGGATGTGCTGAGCACCTGCAGTGTTTCAGGTTCTGGGCTTTAGGTGTGAACAAGGCACATGGTCACCACACTTAAGAGACCTTACAGACCAGAGGGGTGCTCAGCACTAGGTAAGATCAGAACCACACGACGTGGCCTTGACGCCAAAGCCATCAGTATGAAGTCAAACAAGCTATCAGAGATTGAGGCTCCTGAGTGAAGACCTAGTCAAACACCTGCCCTGCACAGACAGGTAAAATGACTTGTCCATGACCACATGCAAATCAGCAGCAAACCCTGTTTTCCTTTCCTTCCCAGAGCTGTCTTTCTTGGAAATTACTTCACAAAGGTTCTCAAGTCTTAATCTTTCACTCCACTGTGACCCTACAATTCCTATTATGAATAATCAACCCAGTCTTCAAAACCTCTGGGTTCCTCTAGACAGTGTTACTACTCTCTTCTGTCTTCCCACCAATTCCGTGCATCTTTATTACTGCTTCCCTGATAGCTCAGCTGGTAAAGAATCCACCTGCAATGCAGGAGACCTGGGTTCGATCCCTGGGTCGGGAAGATCCCACGGAGAAGGAAACTGGCAAACCCCTCCAGTGTCCTTGCCTGGAAGATCCCATGAACAAAGGAGCCTGGCGGGCTGCAGTCCATTGGGTCTCAAAAGAGCTGGGCACGACTGAGCAACTAACACTTTCTTTCACTTTATTACTGCACACGCAACACTGATTGTAACCATTCACTCATATATCCTTACCCACCACTTCCAGACTACGAGTTTAGTGACGACAGAAACCAAGTCTTGACACTGTCAATGTCTGAAAGCTGATTATGTGGCTGGCATATAATAACTGTATGCATGCATGCTAAGTCACTTCAGTCATGACCGACTCTGCAACCCCATGGACAGCAGCCCATCGGGTTCCTCTGCCCATAGGATTCTCCAGGCAAGAATACCGGAGTGAGCTGCCATTTCCTTCTCCGTAATAACTGTATATTCACTCTCATTTAGTGCATCTAATAACTTTCCCACATTATGGATGAGGAAACTCAGGCTCAGGGAGGTTAAGAAAGCTCCCTGTACAGCAAACCTGTGGGTTACTTATTTAACATCCATGTACCTCTGCCCCTTGCCTCGCCTCCTTCTTCCTAGCAGGAGTCTGGTACCCAACCCCTCCACACAGCCACAGGTTTGGCTCAGGGGAGGCTGAACCCCTTCATGAGACCAGGAGGTGAAGCGTGATGGCTGAAGGCCACTGTGGACATCTGTCCATTCCCAGTTATGCAGCAATGTAATGTAAAAAAGTCTGCTGGGGAGCTTCAGAGAAGGTTTCCTCCCAAGTAAAAGACATAAGCAGTCACTCTTCTTCCCTAGCAATTGCTTTAACTATGTGGACTTCTTAAGTTTTTAAAGGCAATTACTCAATCTCCTTATGCAAACTTTAAGTCAACTAAGTCGGCATTCAGTCACTCTGAGCCAGAAGCATCCTAATTTGCACACAGAAAGGGTGACTTCACAGACCTCAGAGACGTCACTAGTCTACCTCGCCCTTGCCCTCTGCAACACTCCCACCACCCAGCACCAACACAGACCAGGTAAGAGGTACTTATTAAAGTCAGCTAAATGAATAAACAGATGAATGAAACAGACAAAATTTAAGCTCAACTTTCAAAGTCAAGGAAGGTAAACTTTACGTCCAGTTCTAAATGAAATATTAGGGACCGAGGTAAACACCCTTAATAAATCTAAAGCCTGCTGACTCTTAGATAAGATCAAGATTCAATGTAATTGGAAAACAAAGTCTATATTAGAGCAAATAAAGAAATCCTGTAAGCAGCCGTTATAAGTCCATATGTGTCAGAAGACTGGTACAATGAAAAAAAAATCACAGAAGGTCCTGTGTCTGGAAGCCCCTTTGTCTGTAAGGTCTATAGCACCTATTAGCAACCATGCAAACAGCCCGCTCTGTCTTCCATCTCAACCTAGATCCAAAGGGGCCAGCTTCTTAACACACTAAAGGCTGGGGAGGGGGACGAGGGGGAGAAATGACACCCCTTCAGCACTTCAAGTCCAGTCCAGTTTTCCTTCATGAAAACTCAGTCTTTGAATGGCAACAAGGTTCACAACTCATTTGCGTCATAGGACCCTGTCTGTTCCCTTCCCACCCACCAAGGGCACCTGAGGAGTCCTGACCTTTGGAACCTGAAGGATACCCTCCAGGCCATCACAAACAGGTCTCAGGAGAGTCCTTGGCAAACCATACTATTGCTGGCCAGGTACCTGGGCCGACTTCAAAATAGGAGCCTGAAGGTAAGAAGCCCTCATCCTACTGCCAATCCCAATCCCCAACCCCAAGAAAATCAATGAGGCCACTTGTTATTCACAAAGAGCCACTCACTGCAAGACATGATAGTCACTTTAACTTCAAGGCTTCAAATACTTGCACCTTTTCCACATAAAAGCCTCTCTTTATCTGGTCACAGGGCCATCTCTCAGTGCACTGAAGAATAAGGGTGTTTTGATCCCCAACAAAAATCAAAGAAAACTCTACTTGCTCTAGAATGAAATGTCCAAAAGCCACAACGTGACTGAGTGTCTTAGTGGAAACCAAGGGATCAATCATGCTGATGGCTCTCAAAGGACTCTTCAAAGGACCCATTTTGACCCCCGCTAGGTAGCCCAGCCACCTAGAAGAGCATCCTCTTGCACACGGCTTACCTTATAATTGCTAGAGTTCACCCAAGAGGTAGCGAGTCCGTCCACAAGTTTGTCTAACATGGTCTGGTCATGCTCGAGGTCGGCAGACTTCTGTTTGTCTGAGAAATAGTCTATCAGTTCTTGGCCAACCTGCAGTCGTTTCCCCACATCCTTCTGCAGCACCTGTGCCAGGCAGGCCTCCATGCGAGGCTCCATGGCGGAATTCCAATCCAGAGCCGCAGAAGCTAGAGGGCGGTGGGGGTGACGCCCTCCCCGTGAGCGGCCCCCGGAGGCGGCCTCTTTGTTTGCTGAAGGTTACTAAGAGCCTGTGTGTCAAAATGCAATCCGAGGAATGGCAGCAATGCACCATGTGTGGCTGAAGAGCAGCTGGGAGGATATTAAAAGTCCAATTTAAATAACTAGTAGAGGAGAAAGGAATGAGTGGCAGAGTGACGCTCTCCTCCTGGGTCTGAAATACTTCATAATTCAGCAGTCCATTCTGAAAAGCAAGAGAAGAGAAAAACACATCAGCACAGATAACAAAACGCTCAAATGTTGGGAAACATTTAATCAAAGACAAAGCATTCGCGCTGCAGCATCGTTTCTAAGCACAAGTGGAGCGAGAAGCATGAACACTTGGCAAACATGTCAGAATAACATAATTATTATTTATATCAGGAAGAACGTCGAAGCCCAAAGCAAAGAACCAATGAGCTTCACAGTTGGTGGGTTGAGGTTTTTCACAATTTTCCAGCTTTAAATGCACCAGTCAGAAGAGCAAGCTTTTGCTTCAGCTGGATGATTTATGTGTACCTTAAATTCTGCTCCCCACCAAAAACCAAACACCACTGTGTCTGAGTCCCTGTACGTACTGTAGCCTGTCTCTCAGCTTCCTACAATCCAAGTGCAGGAAGTGAGGCAGGCTCCACAGAAACAACACTGACCAAACTGGCTGGCCCAGTAACAACAATCAAAGTCAAAGGCGACACCTACACCTGCTCAGCAGCTTTACAAAGGGCGAGCAGGTAGTGGTCCCTGCCTCCTCCTCCAGAGAAGTGACCAACAGGGAGAAGGGGAGAGGCTCACACTCTGACCACATTGTTGACACAGTGTTCTCCACGGGCAGAAGCACCAACTGGGCCTGGTGTTTTGCTACAGAATTAGGAGACCTCAAAACCACCCTTGGCATAGCACAACTCAAACTATGTGAGGAGGTACCAAAGTCATTTTTACTAGACAGGCTGAATGGGCAGACTATTTAATCTACAGCTCCTGGAACAACTGTACATGTTTATTTTTTCAACGTCTTTTCTCAATTCCTAACCCAAGAAGATGCACAGAAAACCAATCTTCAAGATGCAGCAACCCTAACACTGTACTAAACAGAAATGTTCTTCACACCAACAGTCAGTGTGAACTCTCAGGGGTTCAGCAGGTAAATCTGATCTTATAAATCAAGTGACTGAAATTCAGGGCAGGGTAACTCTTCCAGTCTGTGCACAAGGTTTTTATCCCTTCCTGTCACCCACCCCACCTCCACTCTTAGCAAAAAACCACAGTGCTCTTTCCAAGTCCTAGAATGAGAGATGAGTCAAGTCATCCAATGAGGAAAACACTTCTGCAAAGTCCCTAGCCCCTGATTACCCGTTTTCTGCTTTCCTTCCAATCAAGAAGCCTTGATGTCTCACATGGCAGTCCTTCCTTAAGTGGAGGAGATATCGCTTTCCAGTCATGTCCATGCCATGGAACTTGTCCTTCCGTCACAGGAAAGGTCTTCATATATAGCAAAGCAGCCATTACCCTTCACTCCAATTTTCAGTCCAAACAAAATACCCCCACTTCCTTAATCAGCTCCCATGTCAGACTAATGAAGATATCAGCAATACATGAAAACTGGAGAAACCAATAGAACCTTTTCTTTCCGGGCCCAATATTCGCCAAGAAGCTAGTTAAGGTCAAGACTGGTAGATTAAAAATGGTTGCAAAGGCTTTGCTGTTCCTCCTCCATCGAGACGGAATCTCATCCTCCCCAGTGATCCTGGGATGAGTCCTGAGACTTGCTCTGGCCAGTGGGAAATCAGAGACGGCAGAAATGAACTGAGATTTGACCCCGGAGCGTGCGTGACTGCCATGCTGTGAGGAAGCTGGTCTAGCCTCCTGAGCACAAGAAGCCATTAGTGGAGAACCAACTCGCTCCAAACAGCAGCCCGCAGCAACCACCAGACATGGGAGTGAGTCCATGGGGGACCACTCAGCATTACCAGTCACTGTCTGACTGCAGATACACAAATACATCTAAGGAGACAAAAGCCACCTGGTCAAACCACAGAATGATGAGAAACTGTTCACTCATACTTTAAGCCATCCAATTTGTGGTGCTCTGTTACACCAGCAGATAACTGATCACTCCTTATTCCTCTAAACGTCTTTCATTCTCGGTGAAAAGAATTTCATATCCCTTACTCCTTCAAAGGGCCCAAAATCAGCAGACACTAACCAGTAATGACAGTGATGATATCAGTTTTGAGCATCAACATGAGGGGTCAGGCTCTATGCCAAGATGATTTATACAGTTTATCTCTGATTCTCCAACCACTTCCATAAAGTAGGCATTAACACATCCCTATTTTACAGGTGGGGAAAATGAGGCAAAGGTAAGTGATTTTCCAAGGTTGCATAGCCGGAAGTCTCCCTTTCCTACCTTCAAATCCTTGTTATTACAAGTCTGGCCTAGTTCTGTCCCAACTCAGGGAAAGGAGGTCAGACTTCATGGTGAGCTGGGAAGCAACAGGCCAGATAGCAAAGTCTCCACTCCCAGGAGAGGAAGGAGCCCATGCATTTAAGGCTCTTTCCCGTTATTTTTAAAAATACGTATTATAAATTTTATTAAAAAAAAAAACGTATTATATAAAAACTTCACCTTCAGCTGGAATTCCATATGATTTCTAACAAGTAAGTATATGCTTCTTGACAGTAGTTATGCAGTAAAGGTTTACCACACTCAGAAGCAGGTCACAAACTCCTGTGTATGAAATCCACAGAATGACACTGGAAGCCCCAAAGCATTAAGCAAACTGGGTCCTCTTTGTTCTTTTTCTTTAATTAAAAAAAAAAAGTAATGGGTGATCCTCTCTTGCACAAAAGTGCAAGACATCTCGCCCCTACTCCCATCCCCCGGCCACATTTCCCCACCTAAAAGCAAAAGGTGTTGCTAACTTCCCATGCCTTCCTTCACAGGTATTTTTAGCTACCCAACAAATAAGTACACGTGTTATCCCTCTGCACCCCCAGGAAGAGTTTCTTAAGTATTTACAGTTACATCATAAGAAGCAGCACAATTCTGCCACAGGCCAACAGAAAGAACTTAAAAAATACCAGCTTCAACAAGAATGAAACACACAGCAGGACAGCCTGATGTAAGGGACATGTGTCAGACAGCCTCCAGTCTTGACTCTGCACTTCCAGGGTGGCAATGGGGAGATGAGTGGCTCCATATTCATCAAATAAGATTCAAGATCAGAAAAGCTTGCACAGGGCATTTAAAAAAAAAAAAAAAATATATATATATATATATAGCTCTCTCTTGAACCTCTTTCTTATAGCTACTACTCTGTGGCACTTAGGTCACCGCCAGAAAGGAGTGAAGACAATGGAGGGTGGGGCAGAGAACAAAAATCAGCTGTGAGCTCTGAACTTCCAAGTCTACTAAAGGCTTCTCCATAAGAGAAGTTAAAAAAGGTAGTAGGGCCATTTTCACTAGTGACTTAGAACAGTAACAAGTTGACATTTCTTACAAGTCTATGATAGGCTGGGCTCAGCAGGAGGTTCTTCTGCTAATCTTACCTGGGATCACTCAGGTAGCTGCTGCTGTATGCCAGCCTGACTGAGGCTGAAGAGTCTACAATGGCATCACCTACATGTCTGAGGCAATGATGCTGGCTGTTGGCTGGACCTCTTGCCACACGTGATCTCTAACAACCCAGTAATATAGTCTGTAGTTCAGTACATGTGGTTGGAGCATTCCAAGATGGCAAAGGGAAGACTGCCAGGCCTCACAAGGCCCAGGAGGCAGAACCTGCAATTCACTTCTGCCACAGTCCACTGTCAAAGCAAGTCACAAGGCCAGCCCAAAATAAAAGTGTGAGAAAATGGATTCTACCAGTTAACAGGAGCCTCAAAAGAGTGCAGCAATGTGTTTCAATCTTACACGTGCAGTCTGTAGACATTTGTACAATGAATACCTGAATGAGGTAAATACATTTATCTTCTTTGGTTACCCATCATCTTGATTACTTTTATTTACTCAACAATTTATGATACATCACATCTTACCACAGTAGAAACATCTACTTCTGCTTTATTGACTATGCCAAAGCCTTTGACCATGTGGATCACAACAAACTATGGAAAATTCTTCAAGAGATGGGAATACCAGACCACCTGACCTGCCTCCTGAGAAATCTATATGCAGGTCAGGAAGCAACAGTTAGAACTGGACATGGAACAACAGACTGGGTCCAAATCAGGAAAGGAGTACATCAAGGCTGTATATTGTCACCCTGCTTATTTAACTTACATGCAGAATACATCATGTGAAATGCCAGGCTGGATGAAGCACAAGCTAGAATCAAGATTGCCAGAAGAAATATCAACAACCTCAGATAATGCAGATGACATCACCCTTATGGCAGAAAACGAAGAGGAACTGAAGAGCCTCTTGATGAAAGTAAAAGAAGAGAGTGAAACAGTTGGCTTGAAACTCAACATTCAGAAAACGAAGATCATGGCATCCGGTCCCATCAGTTCATGGCAAATATATGGGGAAGCAATGGAAACAGTGACAGATTCTATTTTGGGGGGCTCCAAAATCACTCCAGATGGTGACTGCAGCCATGAAATTAAAGACGCTTACTCCTTGGAAGAAAATTATGACCAATCTAGACAGCATATTAAAAAGCAGAGACATTATTTTGCCAACAAAGGTCTGTCTAGTCAAAGCTATGGTTTTTCCAGTAGTCATGTATGGATGTGAGAGATGGACTATAAAGAAAGCTGAGTGCCTAAGAATTGATGCTTTTGAACTGTACTGTTGGAGAAGACTCTTGAGAGTCCCTTGGACTGCAAGGAGATCCAACCAGTCCATCCTAAGGGAAATCAGTCCTGAATATTCACTGGAAGTACTGATGCTGAAGCTGAAACTCCAATACTTTGGCCACCTGATGCGAAGAGCTAACTCATTGGAAAAGACCCTGATGCTGGGGAAGATTGAAGGCAGGACCATAAGGGGATGATAGAGGATGAGATGGTTGGATGGCATCACCGACTCAACGGACATAAGTTTGAGTAAACTCTGGGAGTTGGTGATGGACAGGGAGGCCTGGCATGCTGCAGTCCATGGGGTCGCAAAGAGTTGGACATGACTGAGTGGCTGAACTGAACTGAACCACAGAAGATACAAAAGAAATAACTATAATCTATGACTTGACTTGAAAATACTTCCAACTTACTTGGAGAGAACAAGATATACACACTCACAAAAAGCTTGTCAGTGTAAGAATTCAACACACACAGGATACATAGAAGACTTCACAGACAGAATGCCATACTGCCACATAAGGGCTATGAGTAAGTACTATAATCACTTAGGGAAGGGATAAATCAAGAAAGCCTGGAAGACCATGTCAAAACCATTTACACAAGGCTCAACTGGAGCTCTGTCTTGAAACGTGGACAGGATGTCACACATCAGTTAAGGCACTTGAGCGGGGAAAAAACATAAGCAAGTGAGGGAGGTGGGAACCTGTGAATGGCTGAGGGGAGAAGTGCGGTGACAGAGACAGCGAGACACCTGTAAGGAATGGGCAGGCATTATTTCCCACTTTGAAGACAAAGAAATGAAGCTTAAGCGACTTCACTGGTGGTCCAGTGGCTAAGCATCTGCACTCCCAATGCAGGAGGGCCTGGGTTCAATTCCTGGTGAGGGAACAGGATCCCACATGCCACAGCTAAGCCCAAGCACTGCAACGGCTGAGCCTACATACTCTAGAGCCATGTACTGTAACAAAGACCCAGTGCAGCCAAAGCGAACAGCGTTTTTAAAAAAAGAAAAGAGTAATGTAGCTTAGAGGGGAATTCCCTGGTGGTCCAGTGGTTAGGACTCTGAGCTTTCACTGCCAGGGCCCAAGTTCAATCCCTGGTCAGGGAACTAAGGTCCTGTAAGCCACTGTGGCGCGTGCTGCCAACAACAACAACAACAACAAAAATACACCCAAAACATCTTTGCCCAAAATGTAAAAGCTAATAACTACCAGGCAGTAACTGAACACCAGATCTGCCTGGCCCTAAAGTTAGTAATATTTTCATTATACTATGATAGTATACTACTGCGTCACTAAAAGTCCACAGCACGGGTACTTAAGAACTTAAAATATGAAAATGTTAGATAGTTATAGCATATGGAGCATGAGAAGTAGAGGATTAAGAAACAAGAAATCATATTACAAAGCACTCAGGAAGCTGTAATGAAATAATATTCTAAATCACAGCACAGAACTACAATGTAATATTTCCAGCACCAGTGAATCAATAAACACATCAAAAGTCTCCCTGGCAGAATCAGAGAAAGCAGACAGCATACCTGACAAGCCAACTCTGAAAGCCAGAAATGAGCAGAATTTATTCACACTCATCAAAAGCAGCTGTTTCCATCAATAAGACAACCTTCTGCACTATAACAATCTACAATTTCAACACGGTGTGGACTTATACAGACGTCCCAGGCAAGCCTCTCTCCCCTGGGCCGATCTGCACCCCACTTGCCAGCAGCCACAAGGTCACTCAGTGAGCTGACACATGTACGAGGCTAACTGCAGGAAAGCAGAGTCAAGGCTGCAAGGAGGTCGTTGCCTCAAAGGACAAAAAGACAGAAATACAGATTACGGTGGCACGGTAAGGATAGCCCTAAACCAGAGGCCTGAAGAAGGTGCTCGGTGGCAGAGAAGGAGGAGACACTGATTGAGGGAATCCAACTGGGTGTTCCAGGACAGGACCTGCCCCGCACACCAGGCAGTTGGGCAGCCACTCCCCGGGGCCTGGCTTCCACGCCTGGGCCCACATAGATGCTCCTCACCCAGAGCACACGGAGCCTCCAGCCTCCCTGCCTCCTACCTCAGCTCCTCTCATCTCTGTACTGACTGCCCCCTCCTAGGGCTGACGACATCCCTCCTTCCAGCTTTCTGCTCTCTATAGCAGCACATCTTCCTGCCTCTCAGTCCCTTACCACGTGATCCTCCTTCCCCACCACAACTGCCCATCCCTCCAGCTCTTCTGTTCAAGGGCACTGCCTCAACCTCGTTAATCAGATAAACTTCTCAATCTCACTCCCCTTTGAGGCTGGATTAAATTCCACGTGGGCGTTAATAGCATGGCACTACCCTCCACTGTCTCTCTCTCTGTAGTAGCTGCCTAGTAATCCCAAACCTTGGGTGAATCGATGCTCTGAAGCAGCTGCCTTCTCAGGCCTTCAGGGGTGACCATGTGGAAGAGAACACACACATATCCAACCAGTCTGGTTTTAATTGATCATCTCAAAATTCAGAAAGGCCCTGATCACCAGCAACATTCCCACTCACATTCTCTGGGAAGCCTGTTTGCCTTTTTCTCTACAAGCACCCATCTACCCTATCCTACCCTGCAGCTCTCTCCCGACAGCCTCACCTCCTACTCCATTGGTAAAGTAGACAGGACCAGACAACTGAGATCTTCACCAGCAAATCAGAACAGCCACCAGCATCTCCTCTGATAATGGGACAACGCTCGTGTTTTGCCTTCTGAACCTTTTCAGTTGCCTGCTCTCCAGCATCTGCAAGCTCTCCTCGGTCGGCTCCCTCCCAGCAGCTGAGACTCTCTAAATCATCCGTCTTTAACAGGCCCTCTTGAGCTCACAGGCCTTCCATCAGGGACACCAGAAAGAGTGAAGCCCCTTTAAGCAGATTTCTGCCCCTTTAATCTCGCTCCACCAGCGAGCTGCACAGACGCACTTCCTGTTCACCCCTTGGACCTCTCCTCGGGTTTCCCCTTGTCAGGATCACCAGTGACTGCCCTGCTGGCAGATCCCAGTAATACTTTCCTCTTCTTCACTAACTCCACCTCTCAGAAGCATCCCAAAGCTGACCACTCCTTCCTTCTGAAAAATTTTCCATTTTCATGAAAACAAATGAGCACTGCCTTGCTGTGACTCCTCTGGCTGAGCACCTACTCAAGTTTCTGTAATCATCTTTGTCTCTCTCCCAGAGCTCTGGTGAGCAGCTCAGTCCAAAGCCTCTCCCCTTTTCACTTGGCTCACCCCAAAATAATGTGCATCCATTTCCATAAAAACTTTTAAAGCCTATAGAATTGATGACTCCCAAATTTGAATGCCTGGGTCAAATATCTCTGAACACCAGGCTCAGGCACTGGCCTCTTTTCAGTCCCAAACTCTCTACCACTTCAGAGCCTTCACTCTCTGTTCGTGTGGCTGCGCCGGGTCTTGGTTGCGGCATGCAGAGTGGGATCTTTATTTGTAGCATGCCAAATCTCAGTTGCAGCACTGGAACTCTTGGCTGCAGCATGTGGGATCTTTTTCCCTGAAACAGGGATTGAATCTGGTATCCCTGCATTGGGAAGCACTGGACCACCAGCGAAGTTCCAGGGCCTTCGCTCTCGCTGGTCCTTCTGCCTGAAACACAGTCCTGATGCCTATATTGCCCAGTCACCTCAGCTTCAATGTTACCTCCTCAGTAAGTCGTTTAATGACCACTCTAGTGGGTCCCTTACCACTGCATCCTGTCCTCTTCCTTCAAAGCACTCACAACAAGTTAAAATTTATCATATGTCTATTTACCTATTTGCTGGCTGATCTTCCCACAGGACTGTCAAGCCTTATAAATGAGGGGATCTTGTTTATTTTGTTAACCTAATGCCTACAACTATGTCTGGTACAAACAGAGCACTCAAGAAGTAGTTGTTGAATGAATAAAGTCTGCTTGAGTTGAAAATCAAAAGAAAATACTCATTGGCAACCATTAACTGAATTCAGTTTCTTCTTGGGGAATGGGAGGTGGGGGGCTTGGGAGAATGCAAAAAACATTTCAGATAAAAGGAATGCGTAAATATATGTGGACAAAGCACACAGACACAAAAATGACAGACTGTGGCCTATTCAAAAGAAAAGAAGCAATTTGGAAAAGCCAAAGCACTGGTTCCCAACCTGTAAACACTACTGACGCTGCCCCTAAGGTGAGAGATGGAGTGATTAAAATGCTGTCTGAGATTTTAATTTAGTTCAGACACAAACCATGACTTATCCACAAGCTAAGTATTCCTAGCCATATTTTCAAACTTATGTACATGCAGTTATGAATCTTTAAATGCAAAAATAATGTAAAAGTATTTCTAAATTCTTACTTTGAGCCTGATAATTTTTCTCAACTAACAGATACCAGAAATCCCACTTCCACAGAGCTGGACACTGAAAAGAGTTCTTATTCTCAGAAAGTCTGGCGCTGAGCAGACAAGGCCCAGCAGCCAACTGGGCACCAAAGGTCAACAGTGTTGTGGCTTTCAGGGAGCTCTGCATATGTCATCTTGGAAATGCAGAATCAGGAGACTCTGGGTGAGCATACATTTATTGAAAAGATCATTAAAATCTGGAATTACTCAAGTTATCACAAGATTACTCTGTGAGAGGAAAAAAAAATCTTGTTGAACTCCCTTCTCCCTCCCTCCCTCTCTCACTCACCCCAGAGTGAACAATAATTAACTACAGAGAAGTCATGACAAAAGAACAACTCTAATATATGATGTAAACGCCCAAAAGTGAATAAAAGGATGAAGTTCAATATTAAAAGGAAAGGTCATATGAACAGAAATAAATAATTAATGTTGGCTAATTTCTGGTACTAGGATTTTTTCTTTGTACTTTTCTGTACTTTCTAAATTTTTTCTATGAGTAATATAGAAAATATATGCTACTTTTATAATTACAAAGAGAGAAATATTATTCAAAAATGAGGCATTACCATTTGATACTGAAGGAAAATCTCCCTTTCAGTATTACTGTGTCTGAGTCTTTGTGACCCTATGGACTATAGCCCACCAGGCTCCTCTGTCTATGGGATCTTCCAGGCAAGGATATTGGAGTGGGTTGCCATGTCCTTCTCCAGTTCAGTATTACAGAATATAATATATAACTGTCAATGAAGTGTAAAACAAGAAGTTTTAAATTCCCAAGAAGATGGAACTGGTGGATTAGTTACTTCCACAAATTATGTGGTTAAAAACTACATAATGGAAGAGACAGAAAGTACAGAAATTAAAAAAAAAAAAGGCAGCTCCACATTACTACACATGCTGTGCTCTGCTTAGTCGCTTAGCTGTGTCCGACTCTGCGACCCCACGGACTACAGCCCACCAGGCTCCTCTGTCCATGGGGATTCTCCAGGCAAGAGTACTGGAGTGGGCTGCCATGCCCTCCACACATTACTGTATATATACTATTAAAAAATAGAAGAAAATAAACACTGCACAAGAATGATTACTACCTGCCTTCACTAATATTTTAAGGAGGTAATTTTTTACTAATTTTTCAGATAGTTTAAGTATTTTTTTCTGTGAACTACAGAAGGAGAACATAGTTTTACTTTTTGTTTCTCCTCTGGTTGATAATGAGAAGAATTGCTTCTATTCTAACCCTCAAAACTTCCTCAAAGGTGAAACAAGATGGACAAACACTGAAAATTGCTGAAGCATGTTGATAGGTACATGAGAATATGTTACACCATTCGCTCCACTTTTGAACATGTTTAAAATTATCAGAAATTTTTAAAAATCGAAAATACTTTAATTTCTTCAAAAGAATTGTAAAGCTGAAGTCTATGTGGAAAAAAAATACCTGCATAAAAGTAGTAATTAAACAAGTCTAGGATATGAAACTGCATTGCTATGCTATGCTATGCTAAGTCACTTCAGTCGTGTCCGACTCTGTGTGACCCCATAGATGGCAGCCCACCAAGCTCCCCCGTCCCTGGGATTCTCCAGGCAAGAACACTGGAGTGGATTGCCATTTCCTTCTCCAATGCATGAAAGTGAAAAGTGAAAGTGAAGTCGCTCAGTCATGTCCGACTCTTAGCGACCCCATGGACTGCAGCCTAACAGGCTCCTCCGTCCATGGGATTTTCCAAGCAAGAGTACTGGAGTGGGTGCCATTGCCTTCTCCGGAAACTGCATTATATATACAGTTATACATATAGCATATACAATGTACAGTATGGCATTTATATACATATAATATGACATAGCCTACATGTGAAACAATTACAGGAAAAAAAATAGAGTACGTAAAAGATTAACATGTAACCTCTGAATAACAGGTTTACATGAGTTTATCTCCTATTTTTTAGTAACTTCCTCTACTTTTCATATTTTCTATAAAGAAAAAGGCAAACATTTTAAGAATGTTAAACAGAAAAGCAGTTATTTCATAAATCTACCTTACTCATTCAACAACTGTGAGACCAAGAGTAATTAATTGATGAGAAAGATACCTCTCCACTGACTGCTGACTTCTCCCACAAGAGAGATGTCAACCACAGTATACCAAACTGTTATACTATAGAGACAGTTTCCCTGGGTAGGAGAGAACAGTAATATAGATTACAGATTCCCAAGGAAGGGTCTTACATGAACACAAGAGATCTCGGCAGAGAACCACTTGTTAGACAAACCTTATTACAGTGATGAATATGTTGGCTCTTCCAGAAAGAGGGAATTCAATCAAGCAGCATTTACTTTTTCTTTTTGTCCACAACTTGTCTAAGATCCCACATGGGATCTTAGATCCTTGACCATGGATCAAACCTGCGCCCCATGCATTAGAAGCACATAGTCTTAACCACTGGACCACCAAGGTAGTCCCACAACATTCACTTCTATTGTATTTTTCAAAGAACTTCTCATACAGTATCATAGTAATGACCATCTTTGTTTCCCAGAAAAACAGATCAATAAACCTGAATGACTCCTTACAACGACTTTTAGTAAAAATGACTCCTTTACATGATTTTTGAACTATAAATCACAAATCATTAAATTGTACCCTTTAAAGTGTATGTAATTCAGCAGTTGTAAATAAATTCACAAAGTTGTGCAACCATCACCATTACTTAATTCTAGAACATAATCATTCCAAAATGAAACTTCTATCATCCTCTAGCAGTCATTCTCCAACCTGCTCTCCCAAACCCATGAAAACTGAAAATCCACTTTCTGATCGAATGGATCTGCCTACTCTGGACACTTCATATAAACAGAGTCATAAAATATGTGTCCTCCATGTCTGACTTCTTTCACTTAGCAGACTATCTTGAAGGTTTATCCATCTCATTGCATGTATCAGTATTTCATTCCTTTTTGTGGCTGAATAATATTCCATCGAATAGCTGTACCAGAATTTGCTCATGTAGTTATCTGCTGATGAATATTAGGATTGCATCTACTTTTTGGCTATTTATGAATAATGGTATGAACACTCCTGAACAAGTATTATGAGGACAACTTTCCAATTTTGATATACAAATAGCAGCGTTAACTAGGCTACCGGATATGATAACCATGTTTAGTGTTTTGAAGAACTACCAAACTGTTTTCCAAAGTGGCTACACCATTTTACACTGCCACAGCAGTAGATGAGGGTTCCAATTTCTCCATGTTTTCAGTAACACTTATCGTCCATCCTTTTTATCAAAGCCACCCTAGAGGGTATGAAGCAGTACCTCACTGTGGTTTGGATGGGCATTTCCCTAACAACAAAGAATTTGGGCTTCTTTCAAGGGCTTGCTGGACATTTCAGCATCTTCTTTGGAGAAATGTCTAATCAAATTCTTTGCCTGTTTAATTGGGTTGACTTTATTCTTGATTGTAAAATTTTTTATATACTCAGGATAAAAGTTTATCAGATAAATGATTCTCAAATATTTTCTCTCATTCTATGGGGTGTGGTTTCACTTTCTTGATGGTATCATTTGAAACAAAGTTCTAAATTTTTGTAAAGTCCAATTCACCTATTTTTTTCTTCTTTTGTTGTTTGTGCTTTAGATGTCATACCTAAGAAACCATCACCTATTCTACTACAATAAAAGAAAAAAACAGAATCTACTGTCTAATCTAAGGTCATAACGACTTGTATCTACTCTTTCTTCTAAGAATTTTATAGTTTCAAGTGTTACATTCTGATCTATGATTGAGTGTATATATATATATATGAACAAATGGTCCAAATTCATTCTTATGCATGTGGCTATCAACTTGTCCCAGCATCATTTGCTGAAAAAACTATTCTTTATTGAATTGTCTTTGCACTCTTGTTGAAAATCAATTGACTATAAATGTTAAGTATTTATTTCTGGACTTACATTCTATTCCACTGGTTTGCTTACGATAGCTTTGTAGTAGGCTAAGTCCACCAACTTTGTTCTTCCTTTTCAAAACTGTTTTGACTATTCAGGGTCCCTTGTATTACCATATGAATAGGAAGATCAGCTTGCCAACTTCTCCAAAGAGGCAGCTGGGATTTTAATAGGGAGTGTGTCAAATCAATTTGGGGAATAGTGTCATATTAGGTCATTTGATCCATGAATATAGGATGTCTTTCCATTTATTTAGATCTTTAATTTCTTTCAATGATGTTTTCTCTCTTTCAGAATATATGTTTTATACTTCTTTGTTAAGTTTATTCTTTTTCATTCTTTTTGATGCTTCTGTGAATTGAACTATCTTCTTAGTTTCATTTTTGGATTATTCATTGAAAGTGTATAGAAATACAACTGATTTTTATATACTGATTTTGTATCCTACAACCTAACTGAATTCATTTATTAGTTTCAATTGCCTTATAGTGGATTCCTTACAAGATCATGTAATCTGCAAATAGATTTTTTTACTTCTTTTCCAACCTGGATGCCCTTTATTTCCTTGTCTAACTGCCGCAGTTAGAAGTTTCCGTACAATGTTGAATAGACATGACATAAAATGACATCCTTTTCTTGTTTCTGATCTTGGAAAAAATTCAATTTTTATCACAAAGTATGGCATCAACTGAGGGTTTTCATGGGTATTCATCAGTGGCTTTTATCACACCAAGAAGCTCCCTTCTATTTCTAGTTTGCTAAGTGTTTTTATCAAGTAAAGGGGTAAGATTTTGTCAAATGCTTTTCCTTTACCTATTGTGATGATGTTCAAAATCCTTCAAGCTAGGCTTCAACAGTATGTTCCTGGAGAACTTCCAGATGTACAAGTTAGATTCAGAAAAGGCAGAGGAACCAGAGAGCAAACTGTCAACATCCACTGGATCATAGAAAAAGCAAGGAAATTCCAGAAAAACATCTACTTCTGCTTCACTGACTACACTAAAGCCTTTGACTGTGTGGATCACAACAAACTATGGAAAATTCTTAAAGAGATGGGAATACCAGACCACCTTACCTGCCTCCTGAGAAACCTGTATGCAGGTCAAGAAGCAACAGTTAGAATCAGACATGCAACAACGGACTGGTTCAAAATTGGGAAACGAGTACATTAAGGCTGTATATTGTCACCCTGTTTATTTAACTTATGTACAAAGTACATCATGCGAAATGCCAAGCTGGATGAATCACAAGCTGGAATCAAGATTGCCGGGAGAAATATCAACAGCCTCAGATATGCAGATGATACTACTCTAAAGGTAGAAAGCGAAAAGGAACTAAAGAGCCTCTTGATGAAAGTGAAAGAGGAGAGTGAAAAAGCTGGCTTAAAATTCAACATTCAAAAAATAAGATCGTGGCATCTGGTTCCATCACTTCATGGCAAATAGACAGGGAAACAATGGAAATAGTGACAGACTTAATTTTCTTGGGCTTCAAAATCACTGCGGTCAGTGACTGCAGCCATGAAATTAAGACAACTGCTCCTTGGAAGAAAAGCTATGACAAAACTAGACGGTGTATTAAAAAGCAGAGACATCACTTTGCTGACAAAGGTCCATACCGTCAAAGCTATGGTTTTTCTAGTAGTCACAAACAGATGTGAGAGCTGGACCAGCATCAAAGAATTGATGCTCTGGAACTCTGGTGCTGGAAAAGGCTCTTGAGAGTCCCTTGGACAGAAAGGAGAATAAACCAGTCAATCCTAAAGGAAATCAACCCTGAATATTCATTGGAAGGACTGATACTGAAACTGAAGCTCCAATACTTTGGCCACCTGATGCAAATAGCTGACTCATTGGAAAAGACCCTGATGCTGGTAAAGATTGAAGGAAGGACGAGAAGGGGATGAAAGAGGATGAGAGGATTGGATGGCATCACCAACTAACTCAATGGACATGAGTTTGAGCAAACTCTGAGAGATGGTGAAGGACAGGAAATCCTGGTGTGCCACAGTCCACTGGGTTGCAAGGAGTCAGACATAACTTAGTGACTAAGCAGCAACAACTATGATGATAATGTGATTTTCGTCTTTTACTATTATGGTTACACTGATTTCCACATGTTAAACCAACCCTGCATTCCTGGGATAAATTCTAATTGGCCATATAGTGTATAATCCTTCTGATATGATGCTGGATTCAGTTTGCCTCAATTTTATTGAGAATTTTTTTTTTTTTTTTGCATCTATAATCATAAAGGATACTGGTCTGTAATTTTCTTTTCTCATCATGTCTTTGTATGATTTTGTTAACAGAATAATAATATCCTCAAAAGATAAACTAGAGACATTCTATTTACTTTTTTATTTTGAAAGAGTTTGTGGAGAATTTGCATTTGGTAGATTTGACAGAATCACCAAATATGAGGTCATCTGAGCTGGAGCTCTTTGTGAGATGTTTCCTGATTTTTAATTAAATATCTTTATTGCTATTGGACTATTCAGATTTTCTTTTTCTTTTTTCTTTTTTTGAGTCAATATCCAGGAATGCACACATTTTATTTGTGTTGTCTAATTTGTTGGCATGTAATTGTTCCTAGTATTCTCTCATTCCTTTTTATTTCTGTAAGGTTGGTAGTGATGTCCTCTCTTTCATTCCTGATTTTATTAATTTGAGTCTTGTCTTTGTTTCTCTTGGCCAGACTAGCTTAAGGTTTCTCAATTTCATAGATCTCTTCAATTCTTGGTCTGTTGATTTTTGCTTTTCTATTTCATTTATTTCTAAATTAGTGTTCACTTTTTTCTTCCTCTGCTTGCTTTTAGATTAGTTTGTTCTCTTACTAGTTTCTTAAGATGGAGGTTTAGATTACTGATTGAAGATATTTCTTTTTAATATAGCTGTTTATAGCTATAAATTTCCCTCTAAGCACTGCTTTCACTGCATCCCCAAAGTTATGGTATGGTGCTTAATTTTGTGTAAGTGCTAAATCAACATTCATTCTTAAACAATGAATTATGGCAGGGTTTTTTTTAATTGTGGTAAACCAGACATAAAATGTACCATTTTAGCTACTTTCAAGTATGCAGCACAGCCAGCAGTACGTTCACAATATTGTGCCACCAGTACTACCATTTTACATTGTATTTTTGTTCTCAGTCATTTCAGACTAATTCCTAATTTTCCTTGTGATTTCCTCTTTTATCCATTGGTGATTTAGGAATGCACTGTTTAATTTCCACACATGTGAATTTCCCAATTTCCCTCTGTTAGTGATACCTACTTTCATTCCACTGTAGTTCAGAGCACATACTTTAAATGACATCCATCCTTTTAAAGTTGCTGAATCTTGTTTTACGGCACAACATATAATCTATCCGGGAGAATGGTTCACATGTACTTGAGAACAATGCGTACTCATCTGTATTGAATGTGGTGTTCTGTAGGTGTCTGTCCCTTAATGATTCAAGAGAATCTATCTGCAACTGGAGCACTTTTAAAAAAACAACTGCCAGTTATCTAAATCTTAAATTTTTCAGGGAATTCCCTGGCGATCGAGTGGTTAGGACTCGCACTTTCAATTCTGTGGCTTGGGTTCAATACCTGGTTGGGGAACTAAGATTCTGCAGACTGCATAGTGCAGCCAAAAAACAGATAAAATAAATCTTAAAATTTTCATATTATCTCCCATTTTTATACTGGTTAGTTACTCCATATATATATTTGTGCATATATATATATACATATATATATATATATGTATATATATATGGACTTCCCTAGTGGCTCAGATGGTAAAGCATCCACTTACAACGCGGGAGACCTGGGTTCAATCCCTGGGTTGGGAAGATCCCCTGGAGAAGGAAATGGCAACCCATTCCAGTACCCTTGCTTGGAAAATCCCATGGACAGAGGAGCCTGGTAGGCTATAATCCACAGGGTCGAAAAGAGTCAGACACAACTGAGAGACTTCACTTCACTTCATGTATATATAGATGAGGTCTTCTCTTTAAAAATAGAAATCTCAGTTTTAAGCACCATATTAAGAGTTGGTTTCTAAGAGTGAAACGTACCAAAAAGGTTAGCAGAAAAGAGCATATATACTCACACAAGAGATTTCCTAACAGGTTCTGAAACATTAAATCCCCAGGCTTAGGTGCATAAGAGGAGAGGAGAGCATTTGATACGTCATTTGATAGCATGACAGCTGACACGGCCATCCCAAATTTCCCAAGGGAGCTGGGTTACACCCACAAGAGAAAAAGAAAACCCTATTAAGTACTGGTTATTCAGTGTAAAAACAGAAGGTGTAAGAGGGCTTGGGGTATAAAAAGCATGGGGAGTTTTTTTCTGCTACTGAATAAAGAAGTCAAGCTATAGAGAAGTAACACAGCAATAGTTTAAAATTTGGGTTTCATTTCAGCAATTCAAAATAAGCACAGGTACTTTACATTTGAATAGCACTTTCCAATCCACTAAGTGATTATACAAATGGTACCTTCTTTATTCCCCTACAAAACTTCTTTAAGACTGTTACTGTCACGCCTACTTACAGATTCAGAAGCAAGGAAAATTCCAGGGTCACACAGTATGAAACAGAATCAATATTTGAATCTCAGCTTTTAACTCCAAATCCAGGACTATTTCCACCAGGTCACAGCCACTGCTTTCTCATCAAGAATACACACAACTCTCTATGTACTTTAGACCTGTGTACAGATAACTTGGACTTCCCAGGTGGCTTAGTGGATAAAGAATCCACGTACAATTCAGGAGATGCAGATTCTATCCCTGGGTCAGGAAGATCCCCTGGAGGAGGGCACAGCAATCTACTCCACTATTCTTACCTGGAGAATTCCATGAACAGAGGAGATTGGCAGGCTACAGTCCATGGGGACGCATAGAGTCAGACACAACTGAAGTGACTTAGCACGTATGCACACATAACTTAGGAAAAAGATCTACAGAGGAAGCATACATACACCACATTTAATGATCCCAAAGTAACAGAATAGCCTGAACAGAGAGCAGCAACTCCTCCTGGCACAGCGACACATACTAAGCAGGGGCTCCAGAAACAAAGAACAAAGAGGAAGAACCACAGGCACTCCCAGAAGTAAACCTAATTGTCAGCAATCCTTAGCTCGGAGAGCTCAGTACTTCCCACAGATGCCTATGGCAAGCTAAAGGTATTGTCAAAAGTGGGAAAGAAAAAGAAGAAAAAGGGTAACTCGTAACCACTGAGGGAAACTAGCTGAAGGGTGAACAGAAACATTCTGTTACTATTTTTGCCACTTCCTGTGAATATATAATTATTCCAAAATGAAAAAAGGAAAAAGTGAAAAAAATGCACATAATGTGGACAGGCTTAAGTTCACTGAACACCTAAGGTGCCAGCCAATCTGCCAGATGCTGCTGTCAATGAGCTCCAGGTCCACTAGGGAGGGAAAGACAAGTGAACAATCTATTTCAACACAGTATACCACAGTGTTTTCCTGGAAGATCAGCTACTTTTCTGATGACTCCTCAGAAGACAAAGAAAAAAGAAAGACTACAATAGTGAAACAAACATAAGAGTGCCCCAGGGAATGCTCTTACAGGTGCACTGCCATGAAAACATGCTCTATTACTCTCACCCCCAAATCATTTTCTTTGCTTCTTATTCCTTGCTCCAGAAAGATTCAGACTGGAGACACAGAACCTGATGAACTGAGAAGACCTACAGTCACAGAGCTTTCAATGATAAGGAACTCTGTACATGCTGAAGATAAAAAATTGAAATAAGGCTTTACAGATTTATTTAATCATTGAATCTTATTAGGGTTAGCTTCCTATCTTTTCAGTGCAGTGTAAGTGACCTGGCAGAGAAAAATAATTGGCAACATCAGCTAAGTGACAAGGACACTGAAAACACAACTCCACATGTGGCTTCCAACCCATCAACCATTCAACCAGATTTCAAGCATACAGACTTTAAATCTGTACTTTACTAAGCTTACACATAACAGGTAGGGAAATTTTGCTGTATTTCTCAGATCAACTATAACAGAACACTGCTATTACTACAATAACATTTTTATATTCATATTTTCTGAATTTAGGGAAAAAATTTCCAAAAGAAAAAGGACAAAAAGAGGTCTGTGCCTTGCCTATGTTAGTATGTACTGAACTGTACATAAAGATGTTCACTTTTCAAATTGAGTCGTGAGTGCCTCAATATTTTTCCAACATTGATTTACTCCTACTCATCACTAACATGGTTTTCTTTAAAATACAAAAAATAAACCTAACTCTAGTCCCACACTTAAACAAATCACTTAAGGGCTTCCCTGATGGTTCAATGGTAAAGAATCTGCCTGACAGTGCAGGAGACATGGGTTCAATCCCTGATCTGGGCAGATCCCACATGCCTCGGAACAACTAAGCCAGAGCACAACTATTGCACCTGTGCTCTAGAGCCCAGGAACCGCAACTACTGAAGCCCATGCACCCAAGAGCTGATGCTCTGCAACAAAAGAAGCCACCACAACGAGCCGCCAACGCATCGCAACTAGAAAGCGGCCCCTGCTCTCCGCACCCGGAGAGTAGCCCCACTCTCCACAACTACAGCAAAGTCCACACAGCAATGAAGACCCAGCACAATCAAAAAAAAAAAAAAGAGTAAATAAATAATTTTTTAAACATCACTTAAGAATGTAATTTAATATAATCAAATACACATTTTAACACACTGTTGAGAATAAAATTCATAACTATCTAGGACAATTTGGAAACATCTATCAATAAGCTTTCAATATTTGTCTTAATCCAGAAGGTCCAAAGCTAAGAATTCATTTAAGGAAATAATTTGTTAAGTACATTAAAATGTATAAAGTTGTTTACTGCAGCTGTTCATGAAAATTTGATAAAAATAAATGTTTCAGAAAAGGAAATTCTAAAAGACATTGCAGTACATCCAAACAACAGCACACCATGAAGACACTGAAAACCAAAGTGAAAACACACACTTCTTGGCCTGGAAAAATATCTACAATCAATTTGGTGGGGGAAAAAAAGCAAACTAGAAAACTACACATTTATGATTTTTTTGTTTGTTTGTTACATAAAAAATAGTCACTTACATTCTTGATGCACGGAAAAAGTATGGAAAGAAACACACCAAAGCATTCACACTCTATTTTTCTACGATGAAAATGTACTATTTATGTAATTTTTTTAAAAATATGTTAAACCCAGAAATAAACATACACACCTACAGTCAACTGACCTTCGACAAAGGAGGTGGAATACACAATAGAGAAAAGACAGTCTTTTCATCGAGTGGTTGTTGGGAAAGCTGGACAGCTGCATGCAAATCAATGAAGTTAGAACACATGCTCAAACCATACAAAAAATAAACTCAAAATGGCTTAAAGACTTAAATACAAGACACGACATCATAAAACTTCTAGAAGAGAACATGGCCGAACTCTCTGACCTAAGTCACGGCAAGGTTTCCTTAGGTCAGTCCCCCCAAAAGAAACAAACAGGATCTAATCAAACTTACAAGCCTTTGCATAGCAAAGGAAATCATAAACAAAATTAAAAGACAATGTTCAGAATGAGAGGAAAAATTTGCAAATACTACTACCAAAAAGAGATTAATATCCAAAATATACAAACAGTTCTTACAACTCAATAACAAAAAACCAAAAACCTAAACAAAAAATAGGCAGAAGGCTTAAATAGACATTTCTCTAAAGAAGACATACAAATGGCCAATAGACACACAAAAAGCTGCTCAATACTGCTGACTATTAGAGAAATGCTAATCAAAACTACAATGGGATATCATCTCACACTGGTCAGGATGACCAACCAAGTCTGTAAATAATCAATGCTGGAGAAGGTTTGGAGAAGAGGGAACCCTCCTACACTGTTGGTGGGAATGTAAACTGGTACAGTCACGATGGAGAGCAGTTTTTTCCTTAAAAAAACTAAAACTAGAGTTACCATACAATCCAGGAATCCCACTCATTGTCATTTACCTGGAGAAAATTCTAATTTGAAAAGATACGTTCACCCCAATGTTCACAGCAGCGCTATTCACAATAACCAAGGCATAGAAACAAACTGAATGTCCACAAACAGATGAATGGAGACGTGGTACACGGATGCCATGGAACACTACTCAGTCAGTAAGGAATCAAATAATGCCATGTGCAGCAACACGGATGGACTAGACACTTTCATACTAACCGAAGTCCGACAGAGAAAGACAAGTATCAGGACATCACTTGCATGTGGAATCTAAAATATGATACAAATGAACTTATTTACAAAACAGACTCACAGACACAGAAAACAAACTTATGTTTACCAAAAGGAAAAAGGGGTGGGGGAAGCATAAATTAGGGGTTTGAGACTAGCAGAGACACACTACTATATGTAAAATACACGGCCAACAATGTCCTTCTGTATTGTACAAAGAACTATAATCAATATGCTGTAATAAATCATAATGAAAAGAATACAAGAAGATATATGGGTAATGGTATCACTTTGCTGTACACCAGAAACTAATACAACATTGTAAATCAACATACATCAATTAAAAATTTTTAAAAGAAAAGAAAATGCTGAAGTAACAGTGGTCCTGGGGAATTTCCTGGTGGTCCAATGGTTAAGAATTCCTCTTGCAACACAGGGGATGTGGGTTCAACCCCTGGTCAGGGAACTAAAAACCCCACGTGCTGTGGAGCAACTAAGCCTGCACACCACAACTACTGAGCCTGTGAGCTCTGGAGTCCGTAATCTGCAACAAGAGAAGCCTGCATGCCCTAACAAGACGAGAGCTTGCACAACACAGCAAGACCCAGCACACAAAACAATTTTAATTAAATAAATAAATAACAGTGGTCATAACAGAGTATCATTGCCAGCCCGCACACGCACAGGTTATCTAGAAGACCATTTCAGAAGCTAGAAACTGCAGCTGCCTCTGGGAATGGGATGTGGAAGAATGATAAAAAGGGTGGAGGAAGGCTTACATTTCACTCTCTATCCTGGTGCATTTTTTAAACTTTCTTACCATGTACATATATTATCTAGTCAAAGGAAATACACATTTTAACACATTAAGAAGTATGTTAATATTCTTTCCAGTATAAGCATAACTGGGTCCAATAAATACCAGAAAGTTATTTGTAAAGTCATAATGAACTAGAATCCTGAAACCATAGGTATCATCAGTTACTACAAAGAACTAAAAAACATTTTAAAAGCTAGTCATTCAGCAAGCTGTCCATGTCCATGCCTACACTCATCTCTATAAGACAGCACTGCTAACACCAATAGGGAAGCAAGGGCTTCTCAAGTGGCGCTAGTGGTAAAGAACCTGCCTGCCAATGCAGGAGACCTAAGAGACACGAGTTTGATCCCTGGAGGAGAGCATGGCAACCCACTTCAGTACTCTTGCCTGGAGAATCCCATGGACAAAGAGCCTGGAGGGTACAGTCCATAGTGTTGTAAAGAGTGGGAAAAGACTAAAGTGACTTACTGTGCATGCAAAGGGAAGCAAGTGTATTTCCTAAGCTCTTTCAGTCTTGGAATTCTTGCAAAATCAAAAACTGGCAACAACAACAAAACTGGCAAAAAAACCCTCCCACAAGCAATAAGAAAAAAGTGCTCAATTCATTTTTGATCACTGAACTATAGCCATGTTTTAATTCAAAAATAACAAGACAGAGTCATACATGTCTACAAAACTACTCTTAGGTCATATGCTTCTATATAATTAGTTTGAAGTGTATTAACTACAGTATTCTCTTACTGCCATGTAGGTTTTATTAAAATCTCTAAGATGGATAATTGACAATATCTCTCACAATATTAATGATACAATTTTCAACCCAAATGTCAACTTATAAGAATTTATTAATACACATGCAAAATAATTACAGGATTATTCTTCACAGCATAGTTTTATAAATGCAAAAGCCTAGAAAAAACTAAATGTTCCTTAATAGAGGGCTGAGTAAATTATGGTATGCTATACAACCGCATACTATTCAACCATACTCTTCATTTTCAAAAAACAAATGAAGAAGCCTTTAATGTACAGACATAGACTAATTTCCAAGATACATTAATGTAAAAAAAAAAAAAAAAGCAAAATTCAATAGTCAACATCTGTACAAAAAAGGAGAGTGGAGAGAGGGCATATATATGCACTACTTCACACACATAATGAATAACACTGGGGTCTCCAGGGGAGGGTGGATGGCAGACAGGAGAAGAGGAAGCCTGCATTTTAAATTATGTGTATGTATTATTTGTTGAAAAAAATATTTTATAATTTTAAAAATTTAATTCATTTAACTAGAAGTTCTCTCTTCTTTTTAGGTAATTTAAACAAATGAATGGAACTTTCACAAACAAGATTTAAACTTGCTCATAAGGCCCACAAGAATACCTTGGAGGTATGCTTTAAAAAAAATTTTACAACCAATAATTCATGTAATAAGCTTGCAACTACAGTAAAAATTATATATATATATTATATATATATATTTATATATATATTTTTATAAATATATATATATAATTATATATTATATATATATATAATTTTAATAATGCCATAACTATCCAGAAGCCATCTCAATAGCAACCAACTTTCCAAAAGCACAATGTCTAATCCCCACCCTCAAAATTCTAAAACTGAAAGATTAGTTGGTGATTCAAGTAAAGACCTGATAATAGAAGAGTCTGGATTTTATGAAGACTCAGCGTTCTCTGTAAGTGGTTAGTTTCAGGCTTCTCTCAGCAAGGCTGCTTCCCTGGCCACTTCACATTAGACCATGGGGTTAACGTGGCTCCCTGTCCATTGTCACAAACTCGGTCTCCAGCTAACACAGCTCTCTCATAAATGGAAGGCAACAGACAGGCCCCAGAGCGCCCAACCGGGGAGTGTGGACCTGTTCAGGGCCTCAGATTCTTCAGATGAAAACAGGAAGGAACACATCCTTCTCCTACTCCAGATGAGCAGCCCTTCCTTCTTCAGTCCCCCATATGGATTCAACATACCCAACAGGGCACTCTAACCATCTCTTCAATTGCCCCCTTCCTTGGAGTGGAGCTCTTTGGGAACAGGGCTGTCAGCCCCACTTTCTGTCCTCAGGCACAAACAGTGAAGTTTACTGAGGATTCTGATCAGGGTACACAGTCCATTCTCTACTAATTACCCAGATACACCCTAGAGTAACTCTCTTATTTTAACAGCAGTAGTTCTCATTAAGGGCTCTCTGTGTTTTAGGCCCACTCTCATGAACATCTATGTACGCACTTTCTGCATCCCCTTCGGTCACCCATGCCACCCCAAAACAGATCTAGCAAGCAAATGATCACAAGATGTGTCTCATCTTCCAGGGCTTACTCGCTCTTCCATGATTCCACAAAATAATCACTATACAATTCAGCTAAACACTGTTATTCTGTCAAACAATTTCAGAAATCAACTTCTTTGGCAATTTCAGAAGTCAACTCCAAATTCTGAAATGAATGAGAGGATAAAAAGATTTTCCCATCATGTTCACTTTATAAATGCACTCACAGGCCACTGGCATTCACCACCATTAGGTGAGTTCAATCAGCAACAGGCTAAAATACCACCCTCATCAGCCAACATCAACTCCACAGGGAACAGCAGGGCACGAGCACATTTCTTTTTATAAAGGGCCACCCTCCTCTGAATGGGATCCCATGTCTGGACAGGGATCTATTAAATAATAAAAATACTTCATAAATCAAGACTTTTTAGACAAAGACATAGCTTTAGATTAAGCTACACACCAGGCCCAAAGTCTCCATAAATAAGGCCAGAGGTAGCAAAAGAAAACGGTCAGCATCTCTGCTTCCCACTCTCCCTGGCATAAGCCATTATTCCTACTAAGGGAGGTCAAGCTCTTGCTGAATCACTCTGTTGGTTGACAATTAGCTCGAAAGCATCTCAAGTACTGGGTTTGCTCTGGCCTCTCTGATGTTGTTACATCGTTCAGAACTAGAAAATACAAGAATAAAATAATTCCTTCCTTTGTTTTCACTGTTAATAATAAGGATCTACTAAAATAAGCACTGGATGAATAACGAGAATCTCATGATAAAAGTGTTTATATAACAAGATGCTAAGAAATACCTACTTAGGAGTCAAAACCTACCAGAAAACAAAACAACCAAGGCCAACCTTTGAAATGAGCCTTCCCCTCCTGGGTATCTGGATGGCAGATTATAAAATGGATTCCCAAGGGAGGTCTGATCACTTAGGACAAGTAACATTAGACTTTTCGGAACACTAAAGAGTGTGAGGGAGGGAAATCTGATGATACAGACTCAGAGAGAAAGATCAGATACTTTTCCACCAGTTAACTTTTAGGATTTCTAGGCAAAAGAAGAATTTTCTAATGATACTTAATTTTCCTATTACAAAGTGATATACACTCATCACACAAATTTAAAATAATCTTTGAAATTAAGAGCATTTGTCAAAAATGAAAAAGCAAGATCTAGATATACAAAAATCACATCTAAAGTGAGTAAAATTCCCAATTTAAAACTCATCATAATCATAAATAACAAGTTAAAAATGTTTCAGTCATCCATGAAATGAACCCCTGTGCAGCCTGAGGCTTATCCATGTATCAAATGTCACATATAAAACAAATTCCTATGGCATTTGAAAGGTATCAATCCCCACATTTAGGAAGATGACTTAAAAGGACCTGAATTTTAAATCTTAAAGAACTTTATAATATATTGATCACTAATCTTTTAAGAATAATTTTCTGGAAATTCCATGGCAGTCCAGTGATTAAGACTTAGCACTTTCACTGCCGAGAGCCAGAGTTCAATCCCTGTTCAGTGAACCAGAAAAACAAAACAAAAACAAACAAACAAAAAAAACCCCACAAGTTGCAAAGTACAGCCAAAGAAAAGATTAATTTTCTGCAATTACCCAAATATATTTGCAAAGATCTAAGTTTAACTTCACAATTCAGTCAATAAAACTTAAGCACATCCCTTACACAGTACTGAACTGGGCATTAGAGTGAATAGGGGAGAAAAGAAGGTTAGAAATTGGAAAACAAAGAAATATACAGTCTACTCTGAAGGTCCTTATAATCTACATTGGAACACGAGACTAGACAAAATCTAAAGAAAGGGAACTCACATTTACTAAGTGTATCTTATGTGTCAGGCAGCAAAGCTATAATATACAACATCCATGAATCCTGTCACTAGGGAAGAAAGTAGGGAGGGGCAGGAGGGTGCTGAAATTGAGGCGGGTGAGGTCAAAAACCCAAAGCACAATATACATGCCAAGTGATAACAGAGGATAAGTACAGTTTTCATTGTGCTGTGCTAACTCCCTTCAGTCTGACTGTCTGACTCTTTGCAACCACATGGACTGAAGCCCACCAGGCTCCTCTGTCCATGCGATTCTCTAGGCAAGAATTCTGAAGTGGGTTGCCATTTCCTATGCTAGGGGACCTTGCCGACCCCTGGATCTAACCTGTATCTTTTGTGTCTCCTGCATTGGCAGGCGGTTCTTTACCACTAGCGCCACCTGGGAAGACTGGCGCTGGGACAACTGGACAGCCACGTACAAAACAACAAAGTTAGACCTGACCCTCACACCGTTCACACAGACCAACTCGAAATGGGTCACGAAGATGAATGGAGAGCTGGATCTATAAAACTCTAAGAAGAAAACATAAGAATAAATCTCCATGACCTTAGATTTGGCAATCAATCCTTAGATATGACATGAAAAGCATGAAAAAATTGATTAATTGGATTTCATCAAAATTACTAAGGACATTATCAAGAAAGTGGAAAGACAACCTACAGAATGAGTGGGAGAAAATATCTGCAAATCATACATCTGGTAAGAGCTTAATGTTCAGAATATTTCAGTTCAGTTCAGTTCAGTTCAGTCACTCAGTCATGTCCGACTCTTTGCGACCCCATGAATTGCAGCACGCTAGGCTTCCCTGTCCATCACCAGCTCCAGAAGTTCACCCAAACTCATGTGCATCGAGTCAGTGATGCCATCCAGCCATCTCATCCTCTGTCGTCCCCTTCTCCTCCTGCATCTAATAAGACCTCCTAAAACTCTAAACCAAAAAGACACACATGTGCTCAATTGCTGCAGGCATGTCCAACTCTCTGCGACTCTATGGACTGTAGCCCGCCAGGCTCTTCTGTCCAAGACATTCTCACAATCCAGTTTAAAAATGAGCAAAGGCCCATACCATATGGAAGCCTGTGCGCCTTAGAGCCCCATGCTCTACACAAGAGAAGCCACTGCAATGAGAAGCCCGCACACCACAACTAGAGAGGACCCTCCTCTCACCACAACTGAGAAAGCCCGCGTGCAGCAACGAAAACCCAGTGCAGCCAAAAATAACTAACTAAATAAATAAAAATGGACAAAGGAGAACAGCAAGGTCTTACTGTATAGCACAGGGAACTATATTCAATATCTTGTAGTAAGCTATAATGGAAAAAATATGAAAGTATATATACATACGTATAACTGACACACTTTGTTGTAAACCAGAAACACAACATTATAAATTAACTATACTTCAATTTTTTAATGGGCAAAGGATTTGCATGTATATTTCTCCAAAGAAGATATACAAAATGTCAATAAGCACAAGAAAAGATGCTCAACACCTTAGTTAGTAGGGAAATAAAAATCAAAACCACAGTGAGTACTACCTCACACCTACTAAGATAGCTATAATTTTTAAAAAACAAACAGAGATAACAAGTGTTGACAAGGACATGGAGAAATTGAAACCCTTGTACAAAACTGCTGGAAATGTAAAAAGGTACAGCCACTGTGGAAAATTAGGCAGTTCCTCAAAAAGTTAAACACAGAATTATCACATGATCCAGTAATTCTACTCCTAGGTATACACTCAGAAGAATTAAAAACAGATTCAAACAAATTTGTGAACCAACATACATTACAGTCACAACAGTCAGAAAGTGGAAACAACCCAAATTCCAACAGCAGGTGAAGGGATAAATAAACTGGAGTGTTCATACAATTGAATACTATTACCAATTAAGAAGGAATAACATTCTGACACAGGTTACAATATAAATGAACCTTGAAAATATTATGTTAAGTGAAATAAACTACTCACAAAAGGACATATAATTATTCCAATTTAATGAAATAGCCAGAATAGGCAAATTCATAGAGACCAGGGCCTGAGAAAGTAGGAAGAATGAGGATTTACTGCTTACAGAGTTTCTGTTTGGGGTGATGGAAAAGATTTGGAAACAGACTGTGATGACTGCTGCCCTAAGTGAATGTTATTAATGCCACTCACCTGTATACTTTAAAATGGTTACAATAGCATATCTTGCCAAAGTAAAAAGAAAAAAAGAGTTTATATAAAGTCTTAAGGAGTCTGGCCTGTCCAAGGGTGGATCTCAAATCAAGCACTCAAGTCCAAAAGGGACTGTAGGTTCCCGATCCAACAACCCTCATGGTAACCCTCATAAGAAGACTACATCCCTACATCCTTCCTAACCAGAGAAGAGGCCTCTCCAGATGCTCTAGCAGCAGACTTTCCCCCAAGACTGCCCACTGACCTTTCCTGCAAGAAAAATAACTTGTGCTGGAAAAAACAGAGATAAGTGGAAAGGAAACTGAAGAATCCAAGAGCCAAACTCTGCTACTTTGCAGCTGCATAACCATGGACAGATTACTCGAGTGCTCTAACTAAGGCTCAACTTCCTCTCATTGTAAAATGAAAATAGCATCTACCTTTAAATGCTGCCATAAGACTTGCCAAAAGAGCACCCATGGCACCCAGCCTAGTGCCTGCCTCATGCTGGGTGTTCAGTCCATAATGGTTCTTACCACCAGGACAAGAGGTCTGTTTGCCACCCTTGGGCCAACCAAAGGCTTGGCAGGATATGGCTTGGGTCTGGAGAATTCTATGATTTTCAGAACTCAAATAAAACACAGATTTCAGAGAAGGAGCTGTTTCTATGCAGTTCAACGACTCTTGGAAAGACTGGCTTATTGTTTGCACAATGAACCGAGCTACTCTACATTAGGAAGGAAGCTGCTAGACAATTCACTCCTCTCTAGACAACAAGCCTCTGTTCACAACGAAGCCCTGCCTCCACCCACAGGAGAGACATGCTCTGTGGGGGAACTGAGCAGAAAGTCAGTTAGAAGGTCTGAGGCAGCTCTCAGGCTCTGGTGGCCTCAGCATCACTTGAAGAATCTGTTAAAGACACAGATGTCTCACCCCTGCTACCAAATATTCCAGTCACGAGGTATTTCAGCAAAGGCCCTTGAGCACAACTGTTTAAAGAAACACTTGAAGGGAAGGTACAGAGATGTCCTAAGACTACATTCTGATGTTGACAAACAGACCAGTCTGCCTCACAAAGCAAGAGCTGTGTCTTCCTCCATGCCTATCGAAAAACACAGTAGCTTTGGCAACACAGGACATGGAAACCATGGACGTGAAAGCGATCGCCTGCAGGTAAAATCCAATTCAACCTGTATGTTCTATACTTCTCACAGGAAACAAAAAAGGTAAATTTTATTACCAGAACTTGGTAAAATTTTTGTCAAGCACTCTTTTTTTTTTTGACTTTAAATTACATTTTTCTTTTCTTTTTTTTTGACATTCCACAACATTGTTATGAAGGTTATTTTTTTTCCTTTAATTTCTTTTTTTTTTAATTTTATTTTAAAACTTTACATAATTGTATTAGTTTTGCCAAATATCAAAATGAATCCATCACAGGTATACATGTGCTCCCCATCCTGAACCCTCCTCCCTCCTCCCTCCCCATAGCATCCCTCTGGGTCGTCCCAGTGCACTAGCCCCAAGCATCCAGTATCGTGCATTGAACCTGGACTGGCAACTCGTTTCATACATGATACTTTACATGTTTCAATGCCATTCTCCCAAATCTTCCCACCCTCTCCCTCTCCCACAGAGTCCATAAGACTGTTCCATACATCAGTGTCTCTTTTGCTGTCTCGAACACAGGGTTATTGTTATCATCTTTCTAAATTCCATATATATGTGTTAGTATACTGTATTGGTGTTTTTCCTTCT
Source organism: Bos indicus x Bos taurus (assembly GCF_003369695.1). Classification (NCBI taxonomy): domain Eukaryota; kingdom Metazoa; phylum Chordata; class Mammalia; order Artiodactyla; family Bovidae; genus Bos; species Bos indicus x Bos taurus. The sequence continues at coordinate 73,259,149 of NC_040077.1, forward strand.
GGCTTACTTCACTCTGTATAATAGGCTCCAGTTTCATCCACCTCATTAGAACTGATTCAAATGAATTCTTTTTAATGGCTGAGTAATACTCCATTGTGTATATGTACCACAGCTTTCTTATCCATTCATCTGCTGATGGACATCTAGGTTGCTTCCATGTCCTGGCTATTATAAACAGTGCTGCGATGAACATTGGGGTACACGTGTCTCTTTCCCTTCTGGTTTCCTCAGTGTGTATGCCCAGCAGTGGGATTGCTGGATCATAAGGCAGTTCTATTTCCAGTTTTTTAAGGAATCTCCACACTGTTCTCCATAGTGGCTGTACTAGTTTGCATTCCCACCAACAGTGTAAGAGGGTTCCCTTTTCTCCACACCCTCTCCAACATTTATTATTTGTAGACTTTTGGATCGCAGCCATTCTGACTGGTGTGAAATGGTACCTCATAGTGGTCTTGATTTGCATTTCTCTGATAATAAGTGATGTTGAGCATCTTTTCATGTGTTTGTTAGCCATCTGTATGTCTTCTTTGGAGAAATGTCTATTTAGTTCTTTGGCCCATTTTTTGATTGGGTCATTTATTTTTCTGGAATTGAGCTGTAGGAGTTGCTTGTATATTTTTGAGATTAGTTGTTTGTCAGTTGCTTCATTTGCTATTATTTTCTCCCATTCTGAAGGCTGTCTTTTCACCTTGCTGATAGTTTCCTTTGATGTGCAGAAGCTTTTAAGTTTAATTAGGTCCCATTTGTTTATTTTTGCTTTTATTTCCGATATTCTGGGAGGTGGGTCATAGAGGATCCTGCTGTGATGTATGTCAGAGAGTGTTTTGCCTATGTTCTCCTCTAGGAGTTTTATAGTTTCTGGTCTTATGTTTAGATCATTAATCCATTTTGAGTTTATTTTTGTGTATGGTGTTAGAAAGTGGTCTAGTTTCATTCTTTTACAAGTGGTTGACCAGTTTTCCCAGCACCACTTGTTAAAGAGATTGTCTTTAATCTATTGTATATTCTTGCCTCCTTTGTCAAAGATAAGGTGTCCATATGTGCGTGGATTTATCTCTGGGCTTTCTATTTTGTTCCATTAAGAGACTACTATCAACAATTACATGCCAATAAAATGGACAACGTGGAAGAAATGGACAAATTCTTAGAAAAGTACAACTTTCCAAAACTCGACCAGGAAGAAATAGAAAATCTTAACAGACCCATCACAAGCACGGAAATTGAAACTGTAATCAAAAATCTTCCAGCAAACAAAAGCCCAGGTCCAGATGGCTTCACAGCTGAATTCTACCAAAAATTTAGAGAAGAGCTAACACCTATCCTGCTCAAACTCTTCCAGAAAATTGCAGAGGAAGGTAAACTTCCAAACTCATTCTATGAGGCCACCATCACCCTAATACCAAAACCTGACAAAGATCCCACAAAAAAAGAAAACTACAGGCCAATATCACTGATGAACATAGATGCAAAAATCCTTAACAAAATTCTAGCAATCAGAATCCAACAACACATTAAAAAGATCATACACCATGACCAAGTGGGCTTTATCCCAGGGATGCAAGGATTCTTCAATATCTGCAAATCAATCAATGTAATACACCATATTAACAAATTGAAAAATAAAAACCATATGATTATCTCAATAGATGCAGAGAAAGCCTTTGACAAAATTCAACACCCATTTATGATAAAAACTCTCCAGAAAGCAGGAATAGAAGGAACATACCTCAACATAATAAAAGCTATATATGACAAACCCACAGCAAACATTATCCTCAATGGTGAAAAATTGAAAGCATTTCCTCTAAAGTCAGGAACAAGACAAGGGTGCCCACTTTCACCATTACTATTCAACATAGTTTTGGAAGTTTTGGCCACAGCAATCAGAGCAGAAAAAGAAATAAAAGGAATCCAAATTGGAAAAGAAGAAGTAAAACTCTCACTATTTGCAGATGACATGATCCTCTACATAGAAAACCCTAAAGACTCCACCAGAAAATTACTAGAACTAATCAATGACTATAGTAAAATTGCAGGATATAAAATCAACACACAGAAATCCCTTGCATTCCTATACACTAATAATGAGAAAACAGAAAGAGAAATTAAGGAAACAATTCCATTCACCATTGCAACGGAAAGAATAAAATACTTAGGAATATATCTACCTAAAGAAACTAAAGACCTATATATAGAAAACTATAAAACACTGGTGAAAGAAATCAAAGAGGACACTAATAGATGGAGAAATATACCATGTTCATGGATTGGAAGAATCAATATAGTGAAAATGAGTATACTACCCAAAGCAATTTATAGATTCAATGCAATCCCTATCAAGCTACCAACGGTATTCTTCACAGAGCTAGAACAAATAATTTCACAATTTGTATGGAAATACAAAAAACCTCGAATAGCCAAAGCGATCTTGAGAAAGAAGAATGGAACTGGAGGAATCAACCTACCTGACTTCAGGCTCTACTACAAAGCCACAGTTATCAAGCACTCTTAAGTTGCTGGGGTAATTATTAACTGATACAAGCTTTTGGTCAGCATTCAGGCAATATGTATCAAAAGTCACCCAATATTCTCACTTCTTAGAACTGATCCAAAGGAAACAACACAAAAAAGCACACTACATGGCAAAAACAGCCACTGTTGTAATATAGAGTATTATGTACCTTGATATATAATATATAAAAATATATATATACCTGCATATCAAGGATCCTGGTTTACCAGGAATTTCCTGGCAGTCCAGTGGCTAGGAGTCCACTCTCACTGCCAAGGGCCCAGATTCAATCTCTAGTCAGGGAACTAAGACCCCACAAGTTGTGAGGCACAGCCAAAAAATAAGGATCCCAGTTTACCAAAATCTGCCATTATCCAATCAAATATGACAAAGCTATTAAAAATCAAAATGATGCACACCATGTCATTACACTGGAGATGGAAATGGCAACCTACTCCAGTATTCTTGCCTGGAAAATCCCACGGACAGAGGAACCTGCAGGGGCTGCAGTCCAAGGGGTCGCAAAGAGTCGGACACAACTGAGCGACTTCACTTTCACTTTCATTCATAGAACACAGAAGACCTAAAAAGACTTACTAAAAAACAGGGACATATGGACAGGACACTATGAAAAATCCTGGAGGTAGGGAAGTGGGGCAGGGGGACAAATGGGTGAAAGGTATCAACAGGTACAAACTTCTAGTTATAAAACAAATGTATGGCATGATGACCACAGTTTAACAATACTGTACTGTACATTTGAAAGTTTCTAATAGATTACATTTTAAAAGTTCTCATCCAAGGAAAAAAAATTCTGTAAGGTGATGGATCTTGACTTATTATGATCATTTCACAATATACAAAAATACTGAATCACTATGCTACACACTTGGAAACCAACATATTGTTGCATGTCAATTTTACTTCAGTACATACAAAAAACGTGTTTGGATTACAAAAAAAAAAGAAGAAAAACCCTGTGTTAGGATGGCTTGATATAGGTTTTCCCCTGTCTGGTCTCTCAACTTTCTGTATTATTGCCATATTATTGTAATAAGATTACAAATAAGTTTAACTCATTCTGCTTAGAAAGTTAACTGGGCAACCCTTCTAGAGGTAGAAGGCAGATTCACTGACCTCAGTCATGCTGAATGAAGATAAACGCACCCAAGCGTACCATGGTAGCAAGATGGGCACAGGCCAGTTCTAAATTTTCTTTCACAAAAAGATAAATCTTAACATATTAACTATTAAATCTTAAATTTACATTTTTTAAAAAGCAAGTATAAACACACTGAAGGAGAGAGGAAACCTGGTCTGGCGGATTTCACATGGCAAAAATGATTAGGCAACTTCAGAACCACAACTTCAATATAAGGTGTAAAGTGATGTCGCTAAGAGACAATTTACACAAAAAGAACATCAGGCTGAGAAACTGAAGGCCCAGTTCTCATCCTCGTTCCACCATGTACTGGGATATAACTCCGAGGTCTTGGGTTCTCATTTGTAAATTGACAGGATAATCGTGGTATTTCCACTGCCTACCTCACGGGATTTTTTGAAGGGAACAAAGAAGATTAAGAATGTAAAAGTGTTTTGAAAATCCAGGGTTTGTTACCTCAAATCTGGCTGTTAGTGTTATGAAGATGTTCCTACAAACAAGGGTAACCATGTTTAGGAGACATACTCCGAACTGGTAATAAGAGGATGTATCGCCTGCCCTGGGGCTCAGCAGGATCTGGGGCCAGACCTTCCCCTTTACTTCCATGTTCAAATCTTTTAGGAGAATCTATGACTGTTACCTGGTAATTTTTTTAATTTGTAAAAGCAAATGCAATCACTGACAAAATTAACATAGAATGCAGGACTTTCAAACTGGGTTTTCCAGATTTACCTTAGGATTGTTAAAAAATTGTGGCCGCCCAGGCCGACGAAGACTTAACTGACCAAAATCTCTGGGTGGCTAGCAATAAATAAGACCAGGCCATTTGTATTTTAAGACCCTCTCCAAGTGATTCTGGCAATGTGATAATTGCTTTTTTTTTTTTTGGCCGCATCTTGTAGCATGCAGGATGTTAGTTTCCTGACCAGGGATCAAACCCATTATCCCTGCACTGGGAGCTCAGAGTCTTAACCACTGGACTCCAGGGAAGTCCCAGTTACTGCTATTATTATTACATTAACTCTTACCATGAATACATGACAGGAAGTCCATATACTTACTCAGTATATGCCAGTCACTATTCTCAGCATCTTACATATGTTATCTCACTTCATCCTCACACAGCCCTATAAGAAGATGCTGCTATTAACACTGCCTGCCCTTCACCCTCCTTTTGTAGATGAAATTATTAAAATACAAAGAGATGATCTAACTGGCCCATGGCCCAAAGCCACAGGGCTAGGAAGTGACAGAACCAGAAAGCTCACATGTCTGAAAATCCTTGATACAGTTTCCTAACCTAAGACAGGAACTATATATTCTGGTCAGGTCATATCAAATTCTGCTTTATTTCATATACTACATTTAAAGGACCATCAAACAAGAGTTGTCTAAAGAGAGCACAGTGATATCTAGTTTAGGTGATATCAGCTTAAACCACAAAGGGACAAAGGGCCTAGGGCTGTTTACATTCTTCAGCATCACAGGGACGGAATTTGTAACATTTTATCTGTCTCCTCCATTGCTCTGTGAGTGAGCCCTTGAGCATGGGACCCATGTATGTCTTTTCAGCTATATCCTTGTGGTTCCTGAAAGTGAAAGTCGCTCAGTTGTGTCCAACTCTTTGCAACCCATGGACTATAGAGTCCATGGAATTCTCCAGTCCAGAATACTGGAGTGGGAAGCTGTTCCCTTCTCCTCGGGATCTTCCCAACCCAGAGATCGAACCCAGGTCTCCCACACGGCAGGCAGATTCTTGACCAGCTAAGCCACCAGGGAACTAAAGAAAGGGTTTAATAAATTAATCAATAAATCTAGAAAAGGCTTGATGACTGTCCTAGGAAATGAAAGACTATTTCATGGAAAAGAAACATATTTGATTCATGTTGCTTCAGAGAGTACTAAGATCAACAGGCATAAGGGGAGGGGCAGAGTGGAGACAGTCTAGGATATCTTTCCAGCAATCAAGACCTGTCCAGTGACAGGAAAGCAGGCTGCGGTTTGAGGCTCAAGACCAGAATACAGTAGACAAAAGGCAGGATGTTGGACTATAGGGCCTCTAAGAGCTCTTCCAAGGCTCCAATCCTTTTATTCTAAGTTAAGATACACTGGTTTATTCCTTCACACTTTCTACAGAGACTGGTTACACAAGGCCAGTAGTCCAAGCACAGAGGCTACTACAAAGTCTTCTACAAATTCCCAAGACCTTCCAGGACCTAGAGAAGAATAAATCACCAGAAGAATCTTCCCAGGAGGAAGGTAATGGATACAATAGGAATCAACAAGGAGTGAGGAGACTTCCAGGCAAGAAACAGGAGAAAAGTCAACAGAAGTATTATGGAAGAAATGCTGCCGTTTGAACACATCTGAGCTACATCTTCAGGGATGCCTGTGGGAAAGTGGATCCCTAAAGATGCTTGTGGGAAAGTGGATTCTGTGGAGGTGCCATAAGAATCTGAGGAGCAGGAACATTCAGCCTGGCAGTACTGGTCTGAGCTCAAAGAGGTGAAGAAAGCCCTGCAGTGTAAAGACACAGCTAACACTCAAGAAATCGAGGTGCTAAAAAGAAAAGGCCTTTAGAGGTCAGTTAACCAAACACACACACTCTTTATGGATGCTGACCTGGTTGCATTCAATAAAGAAAAGTTAGTTTACTTTCTTAAATTACATTTTACAAACCAAAGACTGAATCATCAGTGATTCTGTTTTCAAACATTATTTTCTGCTACTGTCTATTCTTTACACTATGTGACTACCACACTTGCAATCATCAAAGTTGTTATCAAAACTCAGCTCTGAGCCTAATGTTATCATCCCTTAAATGATTAAAACATTTACCAATAGTACTATGAAATAAAAAGCATTATCCATCAATCTAAAAAGCTACAACTTTATAAGTATTAGACTGTTAAGAATAAATGGAGTCTGAAAAAATTATGTCTCAGGTACAAAAAACTATCTCACCCAACTTATAAACTGTGAGATTGAGCCATCTAAAAAAAGGGGGGGGGGGGCTGAAAATGAACAAAGGATTAAAGGGAAATAAATCTAAATCCCAAACCAGTGAACAAAACATAACACATGTGAACAATAAACTTAATGGTCTTCTGGCCATTCATGTCTCAACATCCCTGTCAAACTATTTTAAGGATCTGAAATCTTGCTCTATAAAAAGCAAGTTCCCATCATCTGAACTACACTTAAGAGATTCTATGGCAGTAGTTACTCAAGCATAAAAACCAAGCTTCAGATTTTTGCTTCTTGTTAGTACAAAAAAATGTCTACCTCTTTCAGGTAAAGTTGAGCCTGTGGCCAAAATCTTGGCACTCTAGGAGACGGAGGTTTTCAGTTCTAACACTAATTTAAGGTGCAAAGGCTTTTTCCCTATTCACTACCACTTAGATTGTAACATGGAGATAAAATATTTGACAACTCCACCACCAACAGTCTCTTCAAAGGATTCTGGGAGAATACAAAACTACAGCTGAAAACTCAACAAAAATTAAAACTTTAAAATCCTAAAACATCTACATGTTCGCTGATAAGCTATGAATTTCAGAAACTGAACATTGAGTAACAATTGCTAAAAAAAAGGTGCAACTACACGATCTTACAAAGATGATAAGCAAACAGCTCACCAAAATTTAAATCTTTCTTAGCAAATGGAAAAGATAAGTAATATCCAGTAACTCTGGGACACTGTGATGTTATTTTTCTTATCTATACGGTCTCTGCATCAATGTTACTTTTCTCCACTCCCTTGACAAGCAAAAGGAGCCCACTGTCCAGGATTTCTCTGACCAAGAGGACAGTAAATGTCACAATAACTGTAATAAAAGCAACAATTTCTAAAGCCATTATTTATACCAGATTCTGGCACTCAAACAGGGTGCAAGGGACACGGCAGCAAGCAACTATTTCTCACTTCTGACTCTTCTGCATCACTGCCTCCCAAAGGACTAGAGAAATCTAGAGCTCTGGATGTCATATCTACAAATTTAAGTATCATCTTTAAAGAGCTCACAGGTTCTACAAATGGTCAACATTAATGAACGAACCTCACGACAGAAAAACTCACCCAGATGCAATAAAACATGTTTCAAAGCTCCACCTAATTTTTGTTTTTAATTTTAGGAATAAACACAAGTTGTTGTTGTTGTTGTTTTAAAATTATGTAATAAGTGAGACTCTGGAAAACCCCAGACTCATCCGAGGGGCTTGGAAAACGAGAAAGCAAAATGTGATGAGTTCCATTGTACCAACCAGGCTAACGTGCAAGATCACACACTCCTCTCCGTCAGAGCGTCCCTGCCAATACCGAAGAACAACAAAGGCAAGTTGAGGAGGCTGCACAAGGCTTAACTCAGCACTTGTCCGCTTTCCCAGCCTCCGAAGCAGCTCGCTGCGGGCCCGGGGACCTCCGGCACCCTGCGCATCCCGCCCGGCCCGCGCTCGGCTTTGTCTGGCCCGGCTGGACCCCTTCCCTCCCGATCTTTCTCCACACCCACCACTCGGCCAGTAGTAGTTGTGGGGGGTTTCTCCCTCTCCCTCTCGCCCCCTCCCCTCGCAAGCCCCGGCTCTTCTCAAACGCGGCTTCTCCTACCAGGCCCGAGACTCGGGTCGGGAAGGGGGCCCGGGGTGGGGTCCAGGAGAGAAGACAGAGGGGCACACAAAGCCAGGCTGACCCCAGACCCACCCCCAACCCCCTGCAAAGCAGCGTGGGATCAGCGATCTGCGGGCTGGATAAACAGTCCTCCACTCCCGTTCCCCGCCCAGCTCCCACCTAAGGGCCGCCCCCCTCCCCCCAAAGTGCACCCAAGAGCGGATGACAGCGCTGGACCTAGCCCCCACCCAGCTTCGGTGCCCACCACCGCGAGGGGGGCAGGGGCCTGGGAGGCCTGGGGTCTACACACCCTCGTCCTAACCGAGCACTTACGGCCGTATTATTCGCTCCTGTTGCCGCTGCGGACCAGACGGCCGCCGCCTTCTCCTCCACCCCAATGAGGTTAAGCGCTTGGTGCGGGGATTAAAAAAAAAAAAAAATTAGAAGCCCAGGGCGCCTGCGCAATGAGGTCTCCCTTTTTTCCCCTTACCGCCACGACCCGGCTGGACCATAGAGTGTGTAAACCGAGAGCAGAGAGGCGCCTGCTTCTCTATGGTAACGCCCGGCGCAGGCGCCGCCCTGGCTGAGACGGGATTCGGGACCTGCCAGTCCCTAGAGCTCTTGCCTACTCGGAGAACGTCAATTGGCCCTGGTGGGGACCCGTAGGGAAAGGTTCTTTAAGAAAAGGGCGGCCAGGCTGAAGTTGGACCCCCGGCGAGTTGCGACAAAACTCAGGCTAGGCAGAGAGGATTGAATCTAAGCAGCCATGGCAGTAGGGCACCAGAAAGCAGGGAGCGTAGACCTCAGGAAGAACCAGGAAAGCTTGGGTAAAAGGCGTCCAGCAGGAACTTCCTCCGGTGGGGGCGAGGAGGTCTTCTACCTGAGGGAACCGGCCTTTCACTTCTGGGTTACGCGCTCGGCGCACCATCTGGGCGTCCAGGGCGAAGGAAATTGTGCCTTGTGACTCTCCGTACCGAGGCTCCCCCTTCACTTTTCGGGTAGGCGCGGGCGCTGGAGCCGGAAGCACAACTTTTTAACGGTTCTTTGCCCTCTTTGAAGCCGAGCCAGCCCTGGAGACTTCTCCTGGAAGCCTCGGAAACCCTGGAGACTTTCTTCCTTGAGTGCCTGCACAGAACAGGCGGCTTCCATCCCCTCTCTCGCCTTTCTCTTGGAAGAAGTGTGGGAGAGTGTCTCGGAGGTTTAAAAGCTGTGCAAGTTGCGGGGCTCCCCTTTAAGGATCTCGAAGGGCACACAGTTTTGCTGCGTCGGGCGCCTACCCTCACTTGTAATTTGACATTGAAAGCTTTCTTGAGATTGCACACTGCTCCGGGGAACCCACTCAGAGTGTGAGTTGGCTTCCCTCCGTCTCGATTCTCATGTCCGGAGCTCCTGCTAGTGGGGTGTGTGGACACCCGTGAGATCTTACCTGTAAAGGTCCAGGACTTAGATGATGTGCTTGGAGAGACTCAGTTAAAACAAGACTTATGTAGACTCCTCTGTGGAGTGCAGGAAAGGGAGCGGACTGTGGGCTGAAGGAGTAGCGATGGCAAGTAGGAGGTGACTCCTGTATAGATCTAGAAAGGAGGACATCTTTTGGAGAAAGCACAAGCGACCTTATGAAAACCGCTGCAGCTACTGCTAAGTCACTTCAGTCGTGTCCGTCTCTGTGCGACCCCATAGACGCCAGCCGCTGGGTGGTGATAAAAGAGCTTTCCAGAGAAGATAGCACGGGGCAAGGGCTCAGGAGGCAGTGGACGTTTTACTGAGTGCAATGAAGAGAGCAGCCTAACTGAATTGTGGGGGGGGGGGGGGGGGGGGGGGGCGGAAAAGACAAGTGGAAAGTAATGTTGGTAACTAGGATGGGGAATGTTCAATTTTTTTAATATTTCTGGCCCCACCACGTGGCATGTGGGATTTTAGTTCCTTGACCAGGGTAGAACCTGTGCCCCCTGCATTGAAGCTCATAGTTTTAACCACTGGACCGCCAGTTAGGTCACAGGAATGTCTGATTTTTAATGTGATAAAATACACATGATATAAAATTTACCATTCATTTTTAAGTGTATAGTTATGTACATTTACACTGCTGTGCTACCGTCTTCAGAATTCAACTGTAGGAATCTGGAATCCTTTACCCTTTAAACAGCCCCGTCCCTATCCTGCCCCAGCCTCTGGCAACCACTCTTACTCTCTCTATAAATTTGACTGTTGAGGTTCCTCATGTAATTGGAATCATGTTCCTTTTGTGACTGACTTATTACACTATTTCACTAAGCATAATATCCTGCTTTCATGTTGAAGCAGGTGTCAGAATTTCCCTGCCCCACCTTTTTTGCCACATTATTCATTGTAATAATCTATAAATTCTTTAGGCTTCCTTTTTGACCACACCCCACAACATTCAGGATCTTAACCAACCAGGAATGGAACCTCCTACAGTGGAAGCACTGAGTCTTAACCACTGGACTGCCAGAGACATCCCAGAATTTCCTTGCTTTTTAAAATTAAATAATATTCCATTGTATGTATGAGATATATATATATATTCCCAAAATGAACCCTTGGGTTACTTATACCTTTTGGCTACTGTGAATAATGCTTCTGTGGACAAAAGTGTACAAATATCTCTTTGAACTCTGCTTTCAATAGGGTGGGGAATATTTTGAAATCAGGTAGAGAGAGCCACATTGTTTTAGGTCCTCAACTAGGGGTAGTAACACAGTGGAAGAACTGTGTTAGAAAGTGACCCTGAGTGTGGCAGCTCAATGCAGTCTCCATTTACAGGAAGCATTTCGGAAGCTTTAATATATGCTAGGCATTGTACTACCGCTTTATGTAAATTATTGATATGTCATTGAATCCATAAAATAAACAGCCAGTTATTAACATCATTTTACAAGTGAGGAAACCAAGGTTCTGGGATACAGATGGGCTGAGGGGAAGCTCACCAACCATACATACACACAAGTGATCAGAAAACAAACTTCTACAGGAGCTGGGCACCCATGGGCAGTGACTATTCACTTCTTTGGACAAGAATGCTAAAAAACAGTAGTTCACATGTGAGAGGGAGGTTTCACAGGAGAAAGAATAGGCTAACAGCAAGACCTTCCACTCTCAAATTACTGATGTGTAAAAAAGCTTAACACAGCAAATCTGCATCTTCCAAGTTTCCTAAAAGAACACTTGAGTTTTAGTCCAGGCCTACACATTGCTCTTAAAAATTATAAAATTCCAGGTAAGTAGATCCTTGTCTATAATAGAGAAAATAATGAGACACACCATTTCCTACTCAACACTTCATCTTTAACTTTTGCTTTCTCAAAAATCCTGTGAGGTCATTTGAAGCAATGAGCTCCATTTAGCAGATGAGTAAATAGAAGACCAGAAAGAAAAAATGATTTGCCCAACGCCTAATGGCTGATTGGTACCAAGGCTGCAACCGAAACCTGAACCTGTAGAATTCCCACTCTGTGCTTTGGGCTCTTTTACAGCAGTCTGAGTGGTCAGTCTGTTCAATTAGTTTCACTTTCCTCAGGGACACGGCCAAACTCCCAAGAAGCTAGTGTCAGTTAAACAAGGAGTCAGAGAATGTAACTGCAATATAAACAGCATTAACACATCACAAATACTCTGTACTGATTGTGTGCCAACCACTGAGCAAAGTAGGAAAAAAATCTTTGTTTTTGGGAAGAGGAGATAGAAAGCAGAGTAGCAATAAATAAAATATGTACTGAGCCAGGTAGAATAAATATGGAAAACCTGAAGCAGGAAATTAATTAAGGAGTGCTGAGGATAGGGAAAGGAATTTCTGTTTAAATAGCACAAGGGGGAGGGGCACTGAGAAGTATACAGCAAGTGTGTGAAGGATTTGAGAGAGCAAGCAATGTCCTTTCCCTGGGAGAAGGGCATTCCAGGTAGAGGCCAGTGCAGCAATCCTTCTGAGACAGACACCTACTATTTTCTAAGAACTGAAAAGCCAGAGTAGCAGAAGCAATGTGTGCGAGGGGAAAGTAGGAAATGAGGTCAGAGGTAAGAGAATGCCAAATTGTGACATTCAGGGGCTTCAGTCCAAATTGTGGATTTCAAGGGCAATGTAAGAATTTTGGCTTTAAGTAAGATGGGGAGCCACTGGTAAGTTTTTAAGCAGAAGGGAAACATGATTTGACTTCTATTTTTTTATTTATTTAATTGAAGTACAGTTGATTTACAATTGTGTTAATTTCTGCTGTGTAGCAAAGTAAATCAGTTATACATATATATACATTCTTTTTCGTATTTACCATTATGATTTATCATAGGATATTGAATTAGTTCCCTGTGCTATACAACAGGACCTTGCTTATCAATTTCTGTTTTTATAGACTCACTTTAGCTTCTATTTTGAGAATAGATTGTAGGGGAGCAAGAGGGGGACAACTTAGGAGACTAGTAAAATACCCCAAGTGAGCGACAAGGTGACTTGGGAAAAGTACAAGTAGTGGAAGGGCGAGGTGTCTGTGTGCACTCAGGCACATGGATTTGATGGCTCAGTTCTTGTAGGGAATGAGAGAGAACCCAGAGTGATTCCCAAGATTTTTGGCCTGAGCAGTTTGAAGTTGCTGTTTATTGAAATGGGGAAACAGAGGAACCAGTTGGGAATGAGAAGAGACAAATTCAAATTTGGAGATGCATATCAAATTAACACATAGAAATATCAGGAAGAAAGTTAGGAATATGAATCTGGAATTCCAAAAAAAGGTGCAGGCTGGGCATGTCATGGGAGATGCCAGCATTTAGAGAACATTAGAGCCATGAGATCATCTAGATAAGTAGAAATTTGAAAAAAATTATCTAAGAACTGAGTCCTGGGACACTGTAGCATTTAGAGATCAAGATGGTCATGAAACTAGGAAAGGAAATAGAAAGCAGCAACTGAAATAAGAGGAAAAGCAACCGAGTCAGTTAAGTCACCCTTGGAGAGGGAATTGGTGCCAGGATCCTTCTGGATGCTCAAGTCTCTTATTTTAATAACAACATAGTATTTACATATAACCTATGTGCATATCCTCCCATATACTTTAAAACATCTCTGGATGACTTTACCTAATGCAATGTAAATAGTTGCCAGAACATGGAAAAATCAGGTTTTGGTTTCTGGAACATTCTATAATTAAAAAAATATATATTTATGATCCCTGGTTGGTTGAATCTGTGAATGCAAAACTTGAGAATACAAGAGGATATCTGCACTCACTGGCTGTAATTGACTGTTGGCTACAGCTCTACAATGCTGAGGATGAAAGCCTGCTTGGAACTGGTTCAAAAGACAATTGTAGGGACAGAAGTGGGGATAGGGGGTCAATAGGTAATTTGGAGAAGGAGTTTAAGGTGAGGGGCAGAAAAGCCAGGTGATAAAGTGATAGGTAGGCTCAAAAGAGTTGTTTCTAATTATTTAAACCCACAAATATTTTAGTATTGTAAAAAGACAATTTTTTAATAAACATAACCTCAATGCCATTATCACGCTTGAAAAATTAACAGTATAGCACATCCCTCAATGTCCATGGGAGATTGGTTCCAGAACCTGCAGCAGATAATAAAATCCATAGATGCTTAAGTCTCACAGTTGGCCCTCCAAATCCAGGGTTCCATATCCATGGATTTAACCAACCTCAGATCCATGTGTAAATGGACCCATGCAGTTCAACTGTAATAACTGGTATTATCACTACCCTGTCAATCTTCAAATTTCCCTAATTATCCCATAATTTTTCTTGCTACCATGTGTATTGACGTATAATTCATATTACATATAATTCACCCACTTAAAGTACACAGTTTGATAGTCTTCAGTACATTTAAAGAGATATATAATCATCACCCACCCCCCAAAATCCCTATACTCATTGGCAGTCACTATCCAGTCGTAGGCAACCACCAATCTACTTTTTATCATAGATTTGCCTATTCTGAACATTTTATGTAAATGGAATTGTGCAATATATGACTGGCTTCTTTTATTTAGCATGTTTTAAAAATTCACCTATATTGTAACATGTCATATTACCTCATTCCTTTTTATTGTCAAAATTCCATTATGTATGTATGCCACATTTTGCTTATCCATTCATTAGCTGATAGACATTAGGTTGTTTCAACCCACTTTTTGGTTATTATACATAATGGCATTCTGAACATTCTATTACAAGATTTTATTTGGACATGATATAAATCGTAGCAATGTTTTCTTAAGTCAGTATCCCAAGGAAACAGAAATAAAAGCAAAAATAAGCAAATGGAACTTTATCTAACTTAAAAGCTTTTGCACAGCAAAGGACACTAGAAACAAAACGAAACGGCAACCTACAAAATAAGAGAAAATATTTGCAAACCATGTGACCAACAAGGGCTTAGTTTCCAAAACATACAAATAGCTCATACAACTCAATAACAAACAACCCAATCAGAAAATGAGCAGAAGTCCTAAATAGACAATTCTCCAAAAAAGGCATACAGATGGCCAACATGCACATGAAAAGATGCTCAGTATTGCTAACTGTTACAGAAATACAAATCAAAGCTACAATGAGGTACCACCTCACACTGGTCAGAATGACCACCATTAAACAGGCTACAGATAACAAATGCCGGAGAGGGTATGGAGAGAAAGAAAACCTCCTACACTGTTGGTGGGAATGCAATTTGGTACACTATGATCTGATGAAAAACAGTATTGAGATCCCTCAAAAAACTAAAAACAGTGCTACCATATGATCCAACAATCCCACTCCTGATAATATACCTGAAGAAAACTATAATTCGAAGAGACACATGCACCCCTATGTCCATAGAAGCACTGTCCACAATAGCCAGCACATGGGAACAATATAAACGTCCATCAGTTCAGTTCAGTCAGTCGTGTCTGATTCTTTGCGACCCCATGAACTGCAGCACGCCAGGCCTCCCTGTCCATCACCAACTCCGGGAGTCCACCCAAACCCATGTCCACCGAGTCGATGATGCCATCCAACGATCTCACCCTCTTTCGTCCCCTTCTCCTCCTGCCTTCAATCTTTGCCAGCATCAGGGTCTTTTCCAATGAGTCAGCTCTTCGCATCAGGTGGCCAAAGTATTGGAGTTTCAGCTTCAACATCAGTCCTTCCAATGAACACTCAGGACTGATCTTCTTTAGGATGGACTGGTTGGATCTCCTTGCAGTCCAAGGGACTCTCAAGAGTCTTCTCCACAGTTCAAAAGCATCAATTCTTTGGCACTCAGCTTTCTTTATAGTCCAACTCTCACATCCATACATGACCACTGGAAAAACCATAGCCTTGACTAGACGGACCTTTGTTGGCAAAGTAATGTCTCTGCTTTTCAATATGCTATCTAGGTTGGTCATAACTTCCCTTCCAGGAGTAAGTATCTTTTAATTTCATGGCAGCAATCACCATATGCAGTGATTTTGGAGCCCAGAAAAATAAAGTCAGCCACTGTTTCCACTGTTTCCCCATCTATCTGTCATGAAGTGATGGGAACACATGCCATGATCTAGGTTTTCTGAATGTTGAGCTTTAAGCCAACTTTTTTACTCTCCTCTTTCACTTTCATCAAGAGGCTGTTTAGTTCTCCTTCACTTTCTGCCATAAGGGTGGTGTCATCTGCATACCTGAGGTTACTGATATTTCTCCCGGCAATCTTGATTCCAGCTTGTGCTTCTTCCAGCCCAGCATTTCTCATGATGTACTCTGCATATAAGTTAAATAAGCAGGGTGACAATATACAGCCTTGACATACTCCTTTTCCTGTTTGGAACCAGTCTGTTGTTCCATGTTCAGTTCTAACTGTTTCTTCCTGACCTGCATACAGGTTTCTCAAGAGGCAGGTCAGGTGGTCTGGTATGACCATTTCTTGAAGAATTGTCCACAGTTTATTGTGATCCACACAGTCAAAGGCTTTGGCATAGTCAATCAAGCAGAAATAGGTGTTTTTCTGGAACGCTTGCTTTTTTGATGATCCAGCGGATGTTGGCAATTTGATCTCTGGTTCCTCTACCATTTCTAAAGCTAGCTTGAACATCTGGAAGTTCACGGTTCACATATTGCTGAAGCCTGGCTTGGAGAATTTTAAGCATTACTTTACTAGCATGTGAGATGAGTGCAATTGTGCGATATCCATAGACAGATAAATAGATAAAAATGTAGTGTGTGTGTGTGTGTATACATATATATATATATATATATATATATATATATAATAGAATACCATTCAGCCATAAAAAATAATGAAATTATGCCATTTTGTAGCAATGTGGATGCAACTAGAGATTATTATCCTAAGTGAAGTCAGAAAGAGAAAGACAAATACCATCTGATATCACTTATATGTATAATCCAAAATATGGCACGGGGCGTCACTGGTGGCTAAGGAGTGAAGAATCTGCTTGCCAATGCAGGAGACATCAGTTCAATCCCTGGTCTGGGCAAATGCTATATGCCTCGGAGCAACTAAGCCTGAGCACAACTATTAAGCCTGTGCTCCAGAGCCTGGGAACTGCAGCTATTGAGCCCACACACTGCAACACTGAAGCTGAGTCTCTCTAGAGCCCATGATCCACAACAAGAGAAGCCACCACAGTGAGAAGCCCATGCACCACAGCTAGAGAGTAGCCCCCAGTCACCACAACTACAGAAAATCCCACGCAGCAACAAAGACTCAGCATGGCCAAAAAATATATGTGGCACAAATGAACCTACTTATAAAACGGAAACAGACTCATAGCTGTAGAGAAGAGACTTGTGGTTGCCAAGAGATTGGGGGCGAGGGGTGGACTGGGAGTTTGAGGTTGGTAGATGCAAACTATTACATTTAGAATGGATTAACAACAGGGTCCTAATATAAGAAAAGAATGTATACATGTGTATAACTGAGTCACTGCTGTATAACACAGACTGGCACAGCATTGTAAATCAACTATACTTCAATATAAAGAAAACAATTGGCCATAAATATACGGGTTTATTTCTGAACTGCAAATTCTACTCCACTGATACGTGTTCTTATGCCAGTAGTATACCATTTTGATTACTGTAGGTTTATATTAAATTTTTAAAATCAAGCAATGTAAGTCCTTCAACTTTATTTTTCTTTTTGGATTGTTTTGGTATTTGGAGTTTCTTGAATTTCCATATAAATTTTGCTATCAGCCTGTCCATTTCTGCAAAAAAGGCAGTTGTAGTTTTAATAAGCATTGCTTTGGCTCTGTAGAGCAGTTTGGAGAGTTTTGCCAATTGATATTAAGTCTTCTGATTCATGAATGTGGAATATCTTTCCATTTATCTGACTTATCTTCATTACTTTCAACAATGTGTAGTTTTTATAGTATAACTTCTGCAATTCATTTGCAGAATATCTATTCCTATATATTTTCTTTTTTGGTACTATTATAAATGGAATTGTTTTCTTTCTTTTCTTTTTTACATATAATTTTATTTTTTATTTATTTGGCTGCTCTGGATCTGCATTGCTTTAATTGCAGGGGTGGGGAGCAGGTGCGGAACTTCTCTCTAGTTGCGGTGCAAGGGCTTCTCATGGTAGGGGCTTCTCTTTCCGTGGAGCACAGGCTCTAGGGCATGCAAACTCCAGTAGTTGTGGCACATGGGCTCTGCAGTTGTGGCTCCCAGGCTCTAGAGCACAGGTCAGTAGTTGTGGTGCATAGGCTTAGTTGCTCCTCGGCATGTGGGATCTTCCCGGCCCAGGAACTGAACTCATGTCTCCTCTGGGGCTGCTTTCTTGTACGTATGGTGGGACCGTGAGAGTGATGTTTCCCAAATGGGATGCAGACAGCAGAGGTAAGCACTGGTTCACCCCATCAGCAGCCATGACTGCAGCAGTGGCGGTAACGCCAAGGAGGGAGGCTGAGTCTGGGGTTGTGGCTCAGCTCTGGGCCACTGCCGATGTAGCCGCCTCCCTGGAATTATTTTCTTAATTTCATTTTCAGAATGTTCATTGTGAGTGAACATAGAAATATAATTAATTTGTGCATATTAATTATGTATCCTGCAACCTTGCTGGACTCATTTATTAGATTCTTAGTGGCATCCTCAGCATTTTCTATATACAAAGTCATGTCATCTGCATATTGATTTTTTTTTTTTTTTTGTCATGCTAAACAGCCTCCCAGGGACGGCGGAGCCTAGCGGGCTGCCATCTATGGGGTCGCACAGAGTCAGACACGACTGAGGTGACTTAGCAGCAGCAGCAGCACACAGCCTCCAGGATCTCAGTTCCCTGACCAGGGATTGAACCTGGGCCACAGCAGTGAAAGCCCAGAATTCTAACCAGTAGGCCACCAGGGAACTCTTAAGGAAATAGATATTCTTTTTCATTCCTCCTTTCCAATCTGGATCCTTTTTATTTCATTTTCTTGTCTAATTTTCCCAACTAGAACTTCTGGTACAATGTTGACTAGAAGTGTTGAGAATGGACGTCCTTGTCTTGTTCATGATCTTAGGGAGAGAATATTCAGTCTTTTACTATTATATGATGTTAGCTGTAGGTTTTTCATGTATGGTCATTATCAGATTGAGGATGGTCTCTTATAAGTTTATCTAGAATTGTATTAATATTGTGTATTACATTGATTTTTAAATGTCAGACCAAGCTTGGATAAATCCCACTTGGTCATGTATGCTTCTAAGTCGCTTCAGTCGTGTCCGACTCTGTGCGACCCCATAGACGGCAGCCCACCAGGCTCCCCCATCCCTGGGATTCTCCAGGCAAGAACACTAGAGTGGGTTGCCATTTCCTTCTTCAATGCATGAAAGTGAAAAGTGAAAGTGAAGTCATGTCTGACTCTTAGCAACCCCATGGATTGCAGCCCACCAGGCTCCTCCGTCCATGGGATTTTCCAGGCAAGAGTACTGGAGTGGGGTGCCATTGCCTTCTCCGTGGTCATGTATATAAACCTTTTAATATGTTGCTTAATTTTTTATTTGCTAGTATGTTGTTGAAGACTTTTGCATCTATATTCATAAGATATATTGGTCTCTAATTTTCTCGTGATGTCTTTGTTTTTGGTACCAGAATAATAATGGCCATACAGAATGAGTTGAGTTGATTTGAAAAGTATTCCCTCCTCTCTTTTTTTGGAAGAGTTTTTAAAATATTGCTGTTTATTCTGTTTTAAATGTTTCAATTGTGTGCTGTTCTGTGCTTATTCGTTCAGTCGTGTCCGACTCTGATGACTGCACCGACTGTAGCCTGCCAGGCTCCTCTGTCCATGGGATTCTCCAGGCAAGAATACTGGAGTGGGTTGCCAGTTCCTTCTCCAGGTGTTTTAGTTATTCAATCATTAAAAGGAATAAAATAATGCCATCTGCAGCAACATGGACAGACCTGGAGATTATTATGCTAAGTGAAGTCAGTCAGGCAGAAAAAGATAAATATCATATGATATCACTTATATGTGGGATCTAACAAAAGAATGATACAAAAATAAATGAAATCAATTTAAATAGCAACAACAACAACAACAAAAAGTTTCGGACTTCCCTTGTGGCTCAGTGGTTAAGAATCTGCCTGTAAATGCAGGGAACGCAGGTTCGCTCCCTCATCCAGGAAGATTCCACGTGCCATCTGGCAACTAAGCTCATGCACCACAACTGCTGAAGCCCACAGGTCCTAGGCCCTGTGCTCTGCAGCAAGAGAAGCCACCGCAGTGAGAAGCCGGTGCACCGCAATGAAGAGTAGCCCTGGCTCACCGTGACTACAGAAAGTTTGCATGAAGCAAGGAAGACCCAGCACAGCCAAAAACAAAAAATAAATAAATAAAAGTTCCATAAAATTCACTAGTGAAACTGTCTGGACTTTACTTTTTCTACATTGGCAGGTGGATTCTTTACCACTGAACCACTCTAGCTTTGCTTTGTGGGTAGTTTTGTTAGTTTATTACTAATTCAATCTCTTGTTATAAGTCTATTCAGATTTTCTATTTCCTCTTAAGTCAGTTTCAATAGTTTGTACCCCTCTAGGAATGTATCAATTTCATCTAAGTTATAAAATGTGTTGGCATTCAGTTGTTCATAAAGTTCTCTTATGATCTTTTTTATTCTGTAAGGTTGGTATTAATGTAATGTAAAAAAAGTGTGTCTTTTTTTTAAAAGCAGTTTGTTCAAATCAGGATCCAAACAATGCCAATACATGCCATTTGACTTACTTGTCTCTTAGATCTTTTTTAATGTGTATATTTCCACCTTCAATCTCATTTTTCCTTGGTACTTATTTTTTGAAGAAGCCAAGTTATTTGTCCTGTAGGTTTCCCACATTCTAGATTTTTCTGATTATATTCCTGGGAGTCTTAACATATTCTTCTACCTCCTAGACACTTGATGGTTATGTATGCTTTATTCTGACTCAAATTTGAATTTTCTGGCAAAACTACATCACATATCCATCAGGAGTCACATCATCCTACAGTCTGTTTTTGTGAAGTTGACAGTCATTGCTGAGTACTGCCTAGATTCTTTATCACAATCGGAACTAGTCCAGTTGAAGGTAGACTAAGGAAGGCAAAGTAACTGGGTGACCACTGATCCGTAGTATGTGAGATTTTTTTTGAAGTTCTCTTTTGGTGATTATGACATCCTACATTATTTTTAGAGCCTTGAAGTCAGGAGATGAGATCTACTCACAATTCTGCCGCAGACTGGCTGAGCATCCTTAGCAAATCATCTTCCCTTTTGTGCCTCAGTTTTCCTATCCATATAATGGGGACATAAACTATGGAGGACTGCTTTTAGTGAACTTAAGTTCTACCAAAAATCATTTGGCTGGGTTAAAAAGGATATACTTACAATATATTATCATTCCCCTCACAGGTTCATTTCAAAGGCAGAGTTTATTGATCATTAAATCCTGTCCTGTATAAAATAAAGTCAGTTTAAAAAGCATTGTGAGAGCAGGGAGATCATGCCAAAAGCCTTGGTTCCTGGATTCTAGTTCTGGTTGTGCTTGCTCTCAGCTGGTCATATTCTCTGTCCAGATCCTATGCACAGAATAAAAGATTGTACTAGTGATCTCTATAGCCCTACAGTAGGGACTTCCCTAGTGGTTCAGTGGCTAACACTCCAAGCTCCCAATGCAGAGGGGCCCGGGTTCAATGCTTGGCCGGGGAACAGATCCCACATGCTGCAACTAAAATCCTGCATGCTGTAACTAAGACCTGATGCAGCCAAATAATTTTTTTTAGAGCCCTACAAGGAGCTTTATAATTTTAAGTATTTTCTTGATTTTTTCACATTTTTAAGGATGACATTTTAATTAACATCTTCAACTCTACCTTTTTTTTCCTCCTTTTTAAAAATTGAAGTATAAGTTGATTTACAATATCATTTTAGTTTCAGACATACAGCATAGTGATTCAGTTATACATGTATATATTGTCAAATTCTTTCCCTTATAGGTTATTACAGAATACCGAGTATAGTTCCCTGTGCTATTCAGTAGGTCCTCGTTATTTATTTTATACGTGTGTGTCGCTTCACTCATGTCCGACTCTTTGCAACCTTATGGACTGTAAGTAGTCCACTGGGGTCCTCTGTCCATGGGATTCTCCAGGCAAGAATACTGGAGTGGGTTGCCATTTCCTCCTCCAGGGGATTTTCCCAACCCAGGGATCGAACCCACGTCTCTCGTGCCTCCTGCATTGGCAAGCAGGTTCTTTATCACTACTGCCCCTGGGAAGCCCTGTTTTGTAGTGTGTGTATGTTGATCCCAACCTCTTAATTTATCCAGCCCCCACTCCCCTTTCCCTTTTGGTAACCATGAGTTTGTTTTCTATGTCTCTGCGTCTCTTTCTATTTTGTATGTTAGTTCATTTGTATCCGTTTTTTAGATTCCACATATAAGCAATGTCATATATTTGCCTTTGTCTGGCTTAATTCATTCAGTGTGACAAGCTCTACATCCATTCATGTTGCTGCAAATGGCATTATTTCATTCTTTTTTATCAGCTCTACCTGTTTTTATCTGCTTTCTGTTTATGTTTTACTTAACAACTGGTTTATGGGTACCTAGGCACCAGCTCACATAGGCTGTTCAGCTTGGGCATAGAAAATGTTCTGGAAGCAAACACATCAAAATATCACTAACTGATTATGTCTGGGTGGTAAAATTGTCATTTTTAAAAAACAAATGTTGATATTCTTCATTTTATTCTATTAACATGTATTTTTGTGATTTTTTATGTTATTCTTAAGGATTTGATAGCATATGTCTGATAGCATGTCCTAACAAACAGAAATCACTAAATGCTGAGTGGAAAGATTTGTTTGTCTTCCTATGACTCAGTTAGGCAGTATATTCCAGTCTAGGTTAACCTAAATACTTTGGTAATAGGTAGTTACCTCTAAATAGACAGCCTTCCTTAATCTTCTTCAGTAATCTCAGAGAAAAAGAAAACACTGTGTGCCTCCAGAAATTAAAATTCAGCAAGAACAGCAGCAATATATACTTTGCACATTGGTGTCATAGCCCCTTGAAATCTGGATTTGTAAATTGGAGAAACAGTATTTTCTTTGCTACAGAAGTGCTGTGTATTACAGAAATGTGTAGGCAAAGGTGGGGTGTGTCTTTTGCATGTGACGAAAACAGGAGATTGGAAACTAGTTTGCTTAATTGTGTTGGTAACCACTCCCTGGAGAGCAATTACGCTTATTACTTGACTTTCCGGTAAGCATCACCTACCTGAGGAGACAATACAGGTCTGCCTCTCCTGGGTTTCCTCACCTGTCAAAGTGCTCTGCTGCCGGAGTGCCCCTCTTAAAACACCACAGAAGCAGTTACTGGAGAGCTGGTAGAGGAGGGGCACCCTCATAGCTGGCCACACAGACAAGCCACTCAGCCCCAAGCACCAGAGTCACTTCACTTTTAATGGAGACACAGTTCTGGTTTCCAATGTTGTCACAACTAGTGCAACTGATATTACAAAAACCCACTTCTCAGTAACAAAGGTTGTATAAAATTCAGTGTTCTTACCCTGAGAAGCTTGACAAATCTAGGTGGTTCGATGGGTAACTCTGCTACAAAACAAACGATCAAATAATCCTTTGAAGCTTCCCTGTCATCCAGTGTGTCAAAATCTGGATCTGCTCAGGCTTTTTGAAGGTCATTCCTCACACCTTCATAGGGTCAAATGGCATATTCCAAACATAACTGGACTTAGAATTTTAGTTTTAGGATTTCTTTTTGAACTTCCATCTGCGAGGTCTCTTGAGCAACATTGGATCATGGCAACTTACAGATGAACTCGTGCCACTGCCTGATCTACCCATCCAAATGCAAAGAATTGTTTAGAGTCTTCATTGTCAAGTGCAGGGACAATCTGCTTTCATTTATGCATGCACGCATCCTCAGTTGCTTCAGTTGTATCTGACTCTTTGCCACCTGATAGGACTGTAGCCTGCTAGGCTCCTCTGTCCATGGGATTCTTCAGGCAAGAATACTGTGGTGGGTTGTCGTGCCCTCCTCCAGGGGATCGTCCTGACCCAAGAATTGAACCCATGTCTCTTGCATCTCCTGCATTGCAGGAAGAGTCTTTATCGATGAGCCACTTTATCAAAGTCCACTTGCATTTATACATCATCCAATAGCCTCTCTTTAGATAGAACCTGATGTGCCCCTGGGTAAGCATAGCTGGAAAGACACAGTTTTTACACTCAAGGAAGTCAGTTTGGTATGGAAAACAACAATCACTAGTCTATACAGTTACTATAACGATGGAACAGAAAGCAGGGTACTTCACGGGTGTAGGTGGGTCAACAAAAGCTGAGGAGGAGTAAAAGAGAATGTTCCTGAGCCTAAACCAAATAAACAAAACGCTGGAAACTTACCATTATGACATCATCAGATTCTCAGAACTAGAATGATGATTTAGACAGGTTCCTATTTTGGATAGGGTTTATTTGTTCTCATATTTTTAAGCAACTCTAAATATTTCCATTTTAACAAGTAATTTGGAGTTTTACATAATATTTTAAAATTGGGCACATTTTGCTAGATGGACCATCTCACGCGCGCACACACACACACACACACACACATACATAAACACACTTCACAGTCAGATAGCAAAGTGAGAAAAGAACACATTAGATAGATCAGAATGTGTAAATGAAACTACTCTACCATATTCGCTTTGGTAAAAATAACAGACCCTTGTCTTATTGTTCACATATATTAGGAATAAAATAATTCCAACTATCTGTTGCAAATTTCAGGTGGCATTCATGGGGAACTTTGACTTGAACGACACAACTGTGTTCCTTCTATTCTTGTTTTTGCCACCTTAATTATACCAAGTAGTACTTGAAAGAGAGGTGGAATGTGTTACTCTGCCAACTCACAGTTTAAAAAGTTAAACAATGCCTTAAGAAATCAGCAACTTTTAAAATTATTTGTAAGGTTTGTATTGGTATTTCCTACCTAGTCTTACTTATTCAGAGTTTTCTATTCTTGGATGAAATTCTCTTGCCTTCAGGGGCCTGCAGTAACTCAGGTCCTTTCTCTTCTTTTCAAATAATCTACTAATATTCGTGCCATATTTTTGTTTTCCTTATTACTTCATCTAATCAGTCCTGGTTGTTCTTTGGAAGGAATGATGCTAAAGCTGAAACTCCAGTACTTTGGCCACCTCATGTGAAGAGTTGACTCATTGGAAAAGACTCTGATGCTGGGAGGGATTGGGGGCAGGAGGAGAAGGGGACGACAGAGGATGAGATGGCTGGATGGCATCACCGACTCGATGGACGTGAGTTTGAGTGAACTCAGGGAGTTGGTGATGGACAGGGAGGCCTGGCGTGCTGTAGTTCATGGGGTCACAAAGAGTCAGACACGACTGAGCAACTGAACCAAACTGAATTTTTTTTTTTTTTTGGCCATGCCCCACAGCTTGCAGGATCTTAATTCCCTGACCAAGGACTGAACCCAGCCCCTAGCTATGAAAGTGCTGTGTCCTAACCACTGGATCACAGGGGATTTCCCTTGCTTCATCTAATTTTTGAATAAATGATAGCATACACAATACTAGTCTGTTCACTGTCACTGTCACTAACCTGCAAATGTATTTTTGTTTTTCAAATTCTCTGAATTTGCCTTTGTTTGGCATGATGTAGCTACCTCCCATCCCTAGCATCTCCTTCTCTCATGAATTTGGCTGCACTGCCTTTCTCTACAACATGTACCACGCTGCGCTGTCATTTTGAGTCATCCGGGGTTAGGCATCCTCCCTGCTCTTAACTATGTGACAGGTAAACTCCACTTGCCCATCTCATTTCTTTTGAATTCAAACACCATGTGAATTCAACTGATGTCAGTTGCTTTCAACCTGTAATTCCTGATGGCAGCAGGTTGCTGCCAACTCTTGAAACTAACAGGTCTGACTAGAATCTGACAGTTTCATGAACATAATATTTTACATTTGTAACAGTCAAAGACAAGATGATACCTTTCTTAACAATGGTTCCTCTTGGTCCATTGATAACACAATATCTCAATTTAAATATAAAATGTGTGTACTATACCTCAGAATATAAATTAGATTCCTCTTAGTGCCAAACAGGAAAGAAGCAGAAAATTTTTACTGCAAAGAGACTACCGGCCACGTCAGGAGGGTTACCAGAAAATTGCTGGTGTATAAGTTACAGAAACAGTGCTACTCCAAACCTAGGTGAACAGCCAAGACGTTTGTCTTGTGGCAGGTAGAGTAACTTTTTTCCTCTTTGTACTTTCAGCTTGGATATATGAAAAATACAGCATTCCCTAAATGTTGTCCAGAGATTGGCGAGCACCAGTATTTATCCAACCAGCCTGGTGGAAATGACAGAAGAGGGAAATGTCAGAGCCAAGGCATTTTTTGACAGTGCCTCAGATTCTGCCTTAGACTCATGGAAAGTTGGTACTCAAGAAGGTACCTTAGGAACAATTTAATCCACCACTCCTCTTTGTGAGAAAACTGAAGCCAAAGCAGTGAAGAGATTCACCTTAGGTCTTGCACAGATGGGTAGACAGAGGTTCAGAACCAGGACTGGATGATCCTGACTCTGTTTCAGTCGTGTTAAAGCTGGCCAACGTGTACATTTGACAAGCCACACTCTGACCTGATGTTCATAAAGGTATCCTATATCCGGCACATTAATACCCATTTCTCTGAGAATTAGGGAACAAGTTGGAGAATTTTGAATGGAAGACAGTGGCTGTAAAAGTGGGGAGAAATTCCTGTACAGACTTGCTCACTGGAAGCAAGTCCTTGGCTTCCCCAAGACAAAGGACAGTATTAGTCACAAGTTAAAGTTAAAAACTGATTATGCCACCTGGCTGAGGACAGACAACCTTTTGTGAAAGCTGTAGGCTGAAATGAATATTCACTGGAAGGACTAATGCTAAAGCTGAAGCTCCAGTATATTGGTCATCCCATCACTTCATGGGAAATAGATGGGGAAACAGTGGAAACAGTGTCAGACTTTATTTTTGGGGGCTCCAAAATCACTGCAGATGGTGACTGCAGCCATGAAATTAAAAGACGCTTACTCCTTGGAAGGAAAGTTATGACCAACCTAGATAGCATATTCAAAAGCAGAGACATTACTTTGCCAACAAAGGTTCATCTAGTCAAGGCTATGGTTTTTCCAGTGGTCATGTATGGATGTGAGAGTTGGACTGTGGGGAAGGCTGAACGCCAAAGAATTGATGCTTTTGAACTGTGGTGTTGGAGAAGACTCTTGAGAGTCCCTTGGACTGCCAGGAGATCCAACCAGTCCATTCTGAAGGAGATCAGCCCTGGGATTTCTTTGGAAGGAATGATGCTAAAGCTGAAACTCCAGTACTTTGGCCACCTCATGCGAAGAGTTGACTCCTTGGAAAAGACTCTGATGCCGGGAGGGATTAGGGGCAGGAGGAGAAGGGGACGACAGAGGATGAGATGGCTGGATGGCATCACCGACTCGATGGACATGAGTCTGAGTGAACTCCGGGAGTTGGTGATGGACAGGGAGGCCTGGCGTGCTGTGATTCATGGGGTCGCAAACAGTCAGACATGACTGAGCAACTGAATTGAACTGAACTGAACTGATGCGAATAGACGACTCATTGGAAAAGTCCCTGATGATGGGAAAGATTGAGGGCAGAAAGAAAAGAGGGTATCAGAGGATGAGATGGCTCAACGGCATCACTGATGCAATGATCATGAACTTGGGCAAATTTCGGGAGATGGTGAGAGACAGGGAAGCCTGCCATGCTTCAGTCCATGGGGTCTCAAAGAGTTGGACACAATTGGGTGACTGAACAACAACAGCAACAGGCTGAAATGAGAACAGAATAAAGGAGTTGGTGGAATATTTAATTTGGGGCTGTCTCACAACACTGAGAGTTACTATGTTTTGGTTTGCTGGCTTCGAGTGAAGAATTTCAGGCAGACAAAAAAGAAGAGAAACTATGATGAACTTTGTGTAGCCCACCTGACCCCATTTCCTTCTACAGAATTTGGTGCCTATATTTCCAAACCTGTTCTTGTGTTTATGCATACATTTATAAATGTATCTGTGATAGTATTTTAAAAATTTGTTCATATTTTAAGTTTTATATGAATGCTATCATATTGTATATATCTTTCTGCTACTTACTCTCTCTAATATTTTTTTTATAAATTGTAAGAGTTAATTTTATTATTGTTTTTCTTTTTTTTAAATTTAATTTAATTTTATTTATTTATTTATTTTTTATTTTTATTTTTTTCCACTCAGTACTGTATTTTTAAGATTTTTTTTCCCTGTGAATAAAGAGGATAGCTTCAGGTCATCTGTTTCCCTATTTTTTAAAAGGTCAATATTAGCATTCCTTTTTAAAAAAATGTATTTATTTGACTGCATTGGGGCTTCCTTGTGTCATGCTGGATCTTTCCTTGCGGTACGTAGATTCTCTGATTATGGTTCACAGGCTCAGTAGTTGTGGCACACAGGCTTAGCTGTTCTGCAGAATGTGGGATCTTAGTTCCCCAACCAGGGATTGAACCTCCATCCCCTGCATTGCAAGGCAGATTCTTAACCATTGGACCACCAGGAAAGTCCCCAGCATTCCTTGATTTTTTTATTTATTTTTGACCATGCTGTGGGGCATGTGGGATCTTAGTGTTCCCACTAGGGATGAACCTGGGCCCTCAGCAGTGAAATCACAGAGTTCCTAACTACTGGACCATCAGGCAATTCCCCTAGGTCATCTATTTAACTACTCTGTGGTATTCCATTGTATGAATGTTTTCATATTTATCTAATCTCCTATTAACAGACAAGTGACTTTGGGGGCTTCCCTGGTAGCTCAGCTGGTAAAGAATCCTCCTGCAATGCAGGAGACCCCGGTTCGATTCCTGGGTCAGGAAGATTCCCTGGAGAAGGGATAGGTCCAGTTCAGTCGCTCAGTCATGTCTGACTCTTTGCAACCCCACGGACTGCAGCACACTAGGCTTCCCTGTCCATCACCAACTCCTGGAGCTTGCTCAAACTCATGTCCATCAAGTTGGTGATGCCATCCAAACATTTCATCCTCTGTCGTCTCCTTCTCCTCCTGCCTTCAATCTTTCCCAGCATCAGGGTCTTTTCTAATGAGTCAGTTCTTCGCATTAGGTGGCCAACGTATTGGAGCTTCAGCTTCAGCATCAGTACTTCCAGTGAATATTCAGGACTGATTTCCTTTAGGATGGACTGGTTGGATCTCCTTGCAACCCTAGGGACTCTCAAGAGTCTTCTCCAACACCACAGTTCAAAAGCATCAATTCTTTGGCACTCAGCTTTCTTTATAGTCCAACACTCACATCCATACATGACTCCTGGAAAAAACATAGCTTTGACTAGACAGGCCTTTGTGGGCAAAGTAATGTCTCTGCTTATTTAATATGCTGTCTAGGTTGGCCATAGGAGTTTTTCCAAGGAGTAAGTGTTGTTTAATTTCATGGCTGCAGTCACCATCTGCAGTGATTTTGGAGCCCAAGAAAATAAAGTCTGTCACTGTTTCCACTGTTTCATCTATTTGCATGAAGTGATGGGACAAGATGCCATGGTCTTAGTTTTTCTGGATGTTGAGTTTTAAGCCAGCTTTTTCACTCTCCTCTTTCACTTTCATCAAGAGGCTCTTGAGTTCCTCTTCACTTTCTGCTGTAAGGGTGGTGTCATCTGCATATCTGAGGTTGTTGATATTTCTTCCCGCAGTCTTGATTCCAGCTTGTGTTCCATCCAGCATGGTATTTCACATGATGTACTCTGCATATAAGTTAAATAAACAGGGTGACAATATACAGCCTTGATGTACTCCTTTCCCAATTTGGAACCAGTCCACTGTTCCATGACTGGTTCTAACTGTTGCTTCTTGACCTACCCAGTCCAGTATTCTTGGGCTTCCCTGGTAGCTCAGATGGTAAAGAATCTGACTGCAATGTGGGAGACCTGAGTTGGATCCCTGGGTTGGGGAGATTCCCTGGAGGAGGGCATGGCAACCCACTCCAGTATTCTTGCCTGTAGAATCCCCATGGACAGAGGAGCCTGGTGGGCTATAGTCCACGGGGTCACAAAGAGTCAGACATGACTGAGCAACTAAGCACAGCACAGCACAGTGAGTTTTGAGGGGTTTAGTTTTGTTTGTGGTTGTTGTCTAACCTCACTACTATAAACAATTTTATAAAACTCCCTTCTGATCCCTGAGTGCAAGTTTCCTAGTGATGTTTACAAAGCATTAGTGTGTGCACATCCTCAACTTAACAAGAAAAGCTCAAAAATAACCAGCAGAATATCAGCATGTCCAGCACTAGCACTGTAAATTTTCACTAATCACTTTTTTTTTTACTGATCTGAAGAATGTAAATGGTATTTCTTCACGGTGTTAATTTGCATTTCCCTGGTTCCTCATACAGTTAAGTATCTTTCTATGTGGCCACAGGCAATCTGGATCTCCTTTTGTGCCTGGACTACTTTTTCAGATGTGCTACTTGTCTTTTTATTATTGATGTTTAGAAATTTTTCGTAGATATCAGTCCTTCATTAGTCATATACAGCCAATATCTTCTCCCAGTCTGGAACTTGATTGATTTTTTTCACTTTTATAACAGTGTTTTTCCTGATTAATTAATCTTTTCCTTTTTTAAATGCTTATTGTTTCTTTTTAAATTTATTTTGTTTTGTGGGGTTTTTTTTGGCCACAACATGTGGCATGTGGGATCTTAGCTCCCCGACATCTTAGCTCCCTGACCAAAGATCGAACCCATGCCCTCTGCAGTGGAGCACAGAGTCTTAAACACTGGGCCATGGGGGAAATTTTCTGCCTTTTTTTTTTTTTTTAAAACATCTTTCCTTGATTTAATTTAGTGTCATAAAGATATTCTCCAGTATTTCCCTCTAGCTTTTGTAAGCTTTGTTGTTGTTGTTGTTGTTGTTTTAACAAACTTTGTACCTAGAATTTACTTTTGTGTGCAGTGAGAACCGAAACTAATTTTTTTTCCAAATAAACAACCAACTGCTCTATAACCGTTTCTTGAAAGTACCATCCTTTTCCCGAAGGAAGGTAATGCCACTTTTGACATATATTCTAGATTCTCTACTGGTCCCATGAGGTTATTCTTCCTTCCCTGTGCCTTGGTGCAGTACAATTATTATTTCTTACAGTAAGTTACAAGATCTGGAAAGACAGCCTCTATCTGTCAACTTAACAGAGTGGGAGCTAAATGCATTTGAGCTATCACTCTTGAATCCTACCCAAATGGATGCACAGTGAAGGGAAGAAAACCCAGAAAGGGTATGGGGGATGCCATTAGGAGCTGAGTCGGAGCGAGATTGGAACCATTAAACTGGAGATCAGTATCCCACACCAAGGAATGTGCTCTGTGGAGACCTGCAGCTTCTTCAAGGAATTCACACATGTCCCACAGAGATCCAGGCCTTGGACGCCTGCCTTCGCAAGGCCTCCGTCATCACTCAGTGCCACTAAGTAAAACAGCGTCCATCAGGAGAGGATTCCAACGGATCCCAGTGAAGCAAAAAGACATTTACTTTGAAAATGAAGAAAACAATTCCACTTTTTCTTTTTTCTGCCAGCCTCAGGAGTTGCGGGATCTCAGTTCCCCAACATATTTAACTTATACGCAGAGTACATCATGAGAAACGCTGGGCTGGATGAAGCACAAGCTGGAATCAAGATTGCCAGGAGAAATATCAATAATCTCAGATATGCAGATGACACCACCCTTATGGCAGAAAGCGAAGAACTAAAGGACCTCTTGATGAAAGTGAAAGAAGAGAGTGAAAAAGTTGGCTTAAAACTCAACACTTAGAAAACTAAGGTCATGGCATCTGGTCCCATCACTTCATGGCAAATAGATGGGGAAACAGTGGAAACAGGGACAGACTTTATTTTCTTGGTCTCCAAAATCACTGCAGGTGGTGATTGCAGTCATGAAATTAAAAGACACTTGCTCTTTGGAAGAAAAGCTATGACCAACCTAGACAGCATATTAAAAAGTAGAGACATTACTTTGCCAACAGAGGTCCATCTAGTCAAGGCTATGGTTTTTCCAGTAGTCATGTATGGATGTGAGAGTCGGACTATAAAGAAAGCTGAGTGCCAAAGAATTGATGCTTTTGAACTATGGTGTTGGAGAAGACTGACTCTTAAGAGTCCCTTGGACTGTAAGGAGATCAAACCAGTCCATCCTAAAGGAAATGAGTCCTGAATATTCATTGGAAGGACTGGTGCTGAAGCTGAAACTCTAATACTTTGGCCACCTGATGCAAAGAACTGACTCATTTGAAAAGACCCTGATGCTTGGAAAGATTGAAGCAAGGAGAAGGGGATGAAAGGGGATGAGATGGTTGGATGGCATCACCGACTCAATGGACATGAGTTTGAGTAAACTCCAGGAGTTGGCAATGGACAGGGAGGCCTGGCGTGCCGCAGTCCATGAGGTCACAAAGAGTCAGACACAACTGAGCGACTGAACTGAACTGAGTTCCCTGACTAGGGATCAAACCCATACCCCTTGCAGGGAAACTCCAAGTCCCAACAACTGGACCACTAGGGACATCCCAACAATTCACTTCTAATAGCATCAAGGTGAAGAATGAAATACTTAGGAATAGATTTAACAGAAGAAGTAGAAAATCTGTACAGTAAACATTGTTTAAAGAAATTAAGGAAGACTTAGGTAGATGGAAAGACATCATGTATTCATGGACCAAAAGTCTTCCTATTGTTAAAAGACTCTCCAAACTGATGAATGGCATTGAATGAATGGCCATGAATCCACAGATTTAATGCCTCATGAGTGAAGGCCACAGCCAAGGCTTGCCTTGCCCAGCAAGACAGTTCCCAGATGGCAGACTGGGTCAGATAAACCAGTAAGAGCTGGAAGGTATCGGGCAGGCAACCAGGGACATGCAGTGGGCACACACAAGAGGGTGAATTGGGAGGTCACTGCAGGGGGAGCATCAGAGGGCTGGTGGGAGGAGACACGCTCTCACTGCCCCCTCCTCTGGAATATGTGGGTTTTAAAACTTGGTATTAATTTCCTTTCCAAAAGCCCTATTAAAAATAGACCAAAGAATGGGTTTTTTTCAGTTTGGTATATCCATACCATGAAATATTATTCAGCCTTAAGAAAGGAGGGAAATCCTTAACACCAGCTACAACGTGGATGAACCTTGAGGATGTTATGCTCTGTGAAATCAACCAGTCCTAGATGCTTCCACTTACATGAGGCACCTAGAATAGTCAACATTCATAGAGACGGAAAGTAGAAGGGTGGGAGCCAGGGGCTGGAGGAGGGAGTGGAGGTTAGTGTTTAGTGGGCCCAGAGTTTCAGCTGGGGAAGACAGGGACGTTCTGGAGACAGATGGTGGCAGTACAACAATGTGAATGTGTTATACTTAATGTTACTGTACATTGAAAGATGGTTAAAACAGCAACTTCTATGTTACGTATCATTTCCCACAGAAGGAAAATATAGACTAATAAAAAAAATGGACACGAAAACTGCTTTGTCATTCAGTCTGAGTGACTGAGAGAGTGATGATGCTATTGACTGATAGAGGAAGTGGGGGGGCGCGGGAAGCAGGTTTGTGGGGAAGAGGGAATCAGCCTGAGCATCCCTCTGTGTGTGTGTGTGTGAACAGGACTCTGCACCCACTGTCACCCATCCTTACCAGGTGGGTGTTCTGTTAGTTTCTTCACAGGGACACAATAGGCGTGGGACCAGGAGGTGACCCCAGGCCTGCCCCTCCCCCTGTGCCATGCTGGGGTTAGGGTACCGGTGAGCCATCTCTGAGGGTACAACCAGCAGGCATGGGGTGATATGGAGCTTGGAGGGTAGAAGTCAGAGGTGCCTGGGGAAACCATGGGCATGGCTAGGCCCCCAGGAGGGGTGGGGAAGAGGAAGAGGAAGAGGACAGGGGCAGCTCTGGAGGAAGACCTATTTACGACACTCTTTCTTCAAGGGAACTGCTGGCACAGCATCCCCCATGTGCCCAGGGTGAGACCTGGGCCTTGCTTAGCACCTACCCAACAGCTGCCTCTGGGGCCTCCACCAGCCACAGGAGAGGAACCAGCTCAAAGTGACCTTATTCTAAATCAGGCTGGCTCCACGGATCCCTGTCAACACTCGGGCCTGCACTTGGCAGTGAGCAGCTAGCCTGGAGGAGAGGCACACTTTGCACTGCCCTGCAGAGAGCGGGGCGTCTCAGCAGAAGCAAAGACGCCAGCAGGCTGAGCCAGCCAAGGACGACAGACAGTGGGCAAGGCCTCCTGGTGGATTGGGTTTGTTAGGATGGGCTGGGGAGAGGGCGCTGAGCAATTCCCAAGTCATGTAAAAAACTATATGGGTTTCAAGGAGCCGACCACTTCTCAGCTCTAAATGATAGAAGCATCCAGAAGGAAGGAACCAGAGGCTTCTGCCAATTGATCTGGAGACTGGGAAAAAGTCCCACAGTTATTAATAAACGCTGTGTTCTGGGAACTGATTTCATGCACCAGACAAAGGGATTAAAAAGTTGCTGTTGAAGGCAAAGTGGTTTCAGCCAAAGCTCCACTTTCTGTTCTCCCAATAAATGAGCATTTTTCTCCCTGGGAGCGCTGAGAGCTGATTGGCCTCTTGATAAATCTGGTGAGCCGGGAGCTGTGCCATTGATTGGCATGGGTATACTTCTGTGACCTCTTAATCTTGCTAGAGTCTCCCTGGGGGCGACACCACCTCAGCCTGCTCTGAGGGTGGGGGTCAGATAGGTGCTTGGGTGGCTTCTGGGAACCAGAGCTGAGGATGTAGCCTCTCAGGGCCCAGGACCCTGGAATCCTGGCAGATAAACACCGTGTTAATTCATCTTGCAAAGTTATGCAGTGAACTTCACCTTGTCCAAGGGATGTTGCAGGAATGTTGGCTTCAGGCCTGTTTCCTTGGGGATGTCTAGGCCCAGGTTCAATCCCAGCAAGAGCTTACAAATAAACAGATAAGAGACCCAAGGAAACACTCCTAGAAACAATGGTCAGCTCCCTTCACTCACTTACTAACCTGTGAGCAACTTTTTTTTTTTTTTTTGCTGCACCACGCAGCTTGCAGGGTAGGATCTCAGTTGCCCAACCAGGGATTAACTGAGGGCCCCGGCAGTGAGAGTGCCAAGTCCTAACCACTGGATAACCAAGGAACTTCCCTAACCTGTGAGCAACTCTCAGACAACACAGTGCCAGTCAGTTCAGCCACTTTGCAAATGAATATCGAATGAATCGAGTGTCGTCAGAATTATTTCTAAAGATAACTAACCACTACTTACAACTCCCTTCCTGTGAGGATTTACTTCATCATCTCAGCTGAGGACACAAGAACTACGCTTTTGCCTTGCCCTCCCCTTCCACCACTGGGTCCCCAGTCCCCAGAGCAGGGTCAGCAGCAGGTGTCCACAGGACGGTCATTTCCTTCTGGCCCTGCCACTCACTCCCCTTCCAAGGCTGGCCGGGTTCACGTTTCCTCTGTGAACTCAGTTTGCCTGGTACACTCAAAGGTTCTTCCTCCTTACAATTCTTTTCCCGCAGCCCCTGTGTCTGCTAATGAGAAAGTAGCCGCAAGTTTTCTAATTTTCTCAAAGCCTCCCATCTATGCGTCTGTAAAAAGCTACCTAGGGGAGTCTCATCCCTTCCGACTCATTTTCCTTCCTGCCAGAAGAGTGATTTTATAAAACACAATCTGAAATGGGTTAAAAAAAAAAACCAAAAACTGATGTCAGAGGAAGACAAATATCATATGATATCACTTATGTGTGATAAGTGAAAAAAAAAATGATACAGGAAATTTTCCTGGCAGTCCAATGATTAGGACTCAGCGCTTTCAACTACTGAGGGCCCGGATTCAATCCCTGGTCAGGGAACAAAGATCCTGCAAACCACACGGTGCTGCCAACAAACAAGTAAAATATGATATAGATGGACTTACTTACAAAACAGAAACACACAGACATAGAGAATGAATTTACAGTTACCCAAGGGAGGGTGGGGAGGGGTAAATTTGGAATTAGGGATTAACGTATACACATTGTTCAGTCACTTAGTCCTGTCTGACTCTTTGCAGATGTAACATATACACAGTAATGTAACATATATACATTACTGCACATAAAATTGGAGAAGGAAATGGCAACCCCCTCCAGCATTCTTGCCTAGAGAATCCCGTGGACAGAGGAGCCTGGTGGGCTGCTGTCCACAGGGTCGCGCAGAGTCAGACACGACTAAAGTGACTTAGCATGCATGCATGCGTTGAAGAAGGAAATGGCAATCCACTCCAGTGTTCTTGCCTGGAGAATCCCAGGGATAGGGAGCCTGGTGGGCTGCTGTCCATAGGGTTGTGCAGAGTCAGACACGACTGAAACGATTTAGCAGCAGCACATAAAACAGATAAACAAGGTCCTGCTGTATAGCACAAGGAACTATATTCAACATCTTGTAATAACCCATAATGGAAAAGAATCTGAAAAAGAATATATATATATACATATGCATAGCTGAATCACTTTGCTGTGCACTTGAAACTAACACATCGAGCACATTAGAACCTTGCCGTTTATCCATTCTGTATGCAATCATCTGCATCCGCTAATCACAAACTCCCATCCCATCCCCTCAGCCTTGCAGTCAAGTCTGTTGTCCATGTCGGTCTCCACATGTTTTGACTTGGGTCCATGGGAGCTACCTCCCCAGCTTCAGCCTTTAGATAAGGCCACAAGAACACATCCTGAGCTCTGAGCTGACTGCCTATATTCTCTGAGAAAACGAAGGGCGGCAATCAAAACTACAACAAGATCTCTCTAAATACCTACTAGAATGGCTAACCTTAATAAGATTCTACCAGGATTTCCCTGGTGGTCCAGTGACTAGGACTCCATGTTCTCACTGCCGAAGGCCTAGGTTCAATCCCTGGGCAGGTGCGTAGAATAAAAGTAAAAATTAAAAAAAAAAAAAAAAAAAGACTCTACCAAGTGTTGGCAAGGATGTGGAGCAACTGGGGACCTCATACAGCACTGTTAGAAACATAAACTTGCTTTGGAAATAGTTTGGTGGGTTTCTACAAACTTGTAATGCATTTATCTCGTAATTAGAGATTCCACTCCTGGGTATTTACCCAAGAGAAACAAAAATATATTTTCAAAGTCTTGTACACCGATGTTTAGAGCAGCTTCACTAATGACAGTAGAAGACGGAAATAGTCCACACGTCCCTCAGCTGGTGAAGGGATAAACTGCTTCATTCAGGACATCACGCAGAGAAGAAGACAAAATACTGGTCCACAGATGATCACGAGAGCATTCTGTCCTGTGAAAGAAACAGACCAAAATGAGTGCCTGCCCTACGATTCCATTCATACACACAGGCAAACTCTGGGGTCAGAAATGAGACCAGTGTTTGCTGGGAGGCAGGGGTACCGGGAGGGGGTCGGCAGCAAAGGGGCCTGAGGGACTTTGGGGTGAAGGAAGTGTTCTGTATCTTGAACACTGCTGCTGTCACTAGTGTGTGCATTTGTGCAAACTCCTTCAACTGTACACTTAACATTTAAAAAATAAAATAAATAGAATTTCACCATATGTAAAATATCTCAATAAAGCTGATTTTTTAAAATGGTGAAGAGACAGTAAGTGCTTTTAGAATACCAAGAAAGGAAAACTCAATTTACAGTTTTCATCCTTAATTTAAATTTTCACAAGGATGAAACTAAAGATTATCATACTTGGTGAAGTAAGCCAGAAAGAGAAAGACAAATATCATATGATATTACTTATAGGTGGAATCTAAAATATGACAAAAATGAACTTATCTATAAAACAGAAATAACTCATGGACACAGAAAACAAATTTATGGTTACCAAAGGGGAAAAGAGAGGAGGGATAAATTAGGAGTTTGGGATGAATATAGACACATTAATACATCACTTCATGGGAAATAGATGGGGAAACAGTGGAAACAGCGGCAGACTTTATTTTGGGGGGCTCCAAAATCACTGCAGATGGTGACTGCAGCCATGAAATTAAAAGATGCTTACTCTTTGGAAGGAAAGTTATGACCAACCTAGATAGCATATTCAAAAGCAGAGACATCACTTTGCCAACAAAGGTCTGTCTAGTCAAGGCTATGGTTTTTCCTGTGGTCATGTATGGATGTGAGAGTTGGACTGTGAAGAAAGCTGAGCGCTGAAGAATTGATGCTTTTGAACTGTGGTGCTGGAGAAGACTCTTGCGAGTCCCTTGGACTGCAAGGAGATCCAACCAGTCCATCCTAAAGGGGACCAGTCCTGGGTGTTCATTGGAAGGACTGATGCTGAGGCTGAAACTCCAATACTTTGGCCACCTCATGCGAAGAGTTGACTCATTGGAAAAGACCCTGATGCTGGGAGGGATTGGGGGCAGGAGGAGAAGGGGATGACAGAGGATGAGATGGCTGGATGGCATCACCGACTCGATGCACATGAGTTTGGGTAAACTCCGGGAGTTGGTGATGGACGGGGAGGCCTGGCATGCTGTGATTCATGGGGTCGCAAAGAGTCGGACACGACTGAGTGACTAAACTGAACTGAATATATATAAAATAGATAACCAACAAGGATCTATTGTATAGCACAGGTAATTCTATTCAATATATTATAATAACCTATAATGGAAAAGATTCTGAAAAAGAATATATACATGTATATATAACTGAGTCACTCTGCTGTGCACCTGAAATTAACACAATATAAAAAATCAACTTTATTTCCATAAAATAGTTTTTTAAAAATAAACGAATAAATTAACTTTTGCTATTCCTTTATTTATAGATTGGAGGTGGCAAAAAGTATACAGAACATAGGATTTTGGGTCCAGTGGACCCAGGGGATGTGCTCTCTTCTGCCAACAAACTCTGAGGTCTGAGCCATTTGCTTAGCCATTTACTAAGCCATTTGCTTAGGTTTGAGTTGGCTTGTCTGTGTGGTATTTTTGCACTAAAAATAAAGTCTATCTTTACAGGTATATGTTTTAGGGAACTATAAACAAGATGAGTGGGGCTTGCTGGGTAGAGCAAAGAATCTGCCTGCCAGTAAAGGAGATATGAGTCACAGGTTTGATCCCTGGGTTGGGAAGATCTCCTCGTGTAGGAAACAGCAACCCCACTCCACTATTCTTGCCTGGAAAATTCCATGGACAGAGGAGCCTGGCGGGCTACAGTCCATGAGGTCACAAAGAGTCGGACACCACCAAGACACAGCATACACACACATGCGAGAAGAGTATGTTCAAAGCATCTCCCAGGACCTGGCATGTATTCCAAATAATGTCAACCTTCCCAGCAATAAGTACCATCAGTAAGGTGACATTAAAGTCTGTTTTGTTTCTGAGGGACATGTGAGAAGCTACCAAGCTTCCATCTACCACTGGATAGCAAAGCAAATTTTTAATTTTTTTCTCTGAAAACACAGTTTTTGGAAGGAAAAACAAGTAAGTTTGCTACTGGGCCCATGTTGCCTGCTTAAAGGACCTGCCTGCTGGATATGTGAGGTCCTTACGACATCAGTTTCTAGACACATGGAGCCTCTGGGAGGATCAATGAGCAGCGACCTCCACGCTCTGCACAAGTGACTTTCAGGGCCTCCCACCCCCAGGCTGTTAAAACGAAAGGTCAGCATCCTGCTGGTGAGCGAGTGAGGAATTCTTCACTGACACATACCTGCTGAGTGATTTGTTGGGTGCTTTTTCCATCCAGCAGGCAGCTGTGGGTAATGTTTAACCAGAAAAAGAGGGGCTAAATTATTCAAGACATGTTTACAATGCAAACAGGGGGATGGGGATACTCCCCCATTGGCCACACTAGGGGGTGGCAAGAGTCTGTGTGGGCTTCCTTGCATTTTACTAGCAAAACAGGTGTCAGGGACCCCCACCCCACTCCTTGCAGGCTTCTAGAGCCCCTTGCCCTCAGCTTGCTGAGACTTTTAGAAGCCCTGTTTAAAGATAGCAACACCTGCTTGCAGGAGGACCACAGGAGGAGTGGAAGGAGGGGAGGAATGTTCTTAACCCCTGTGGTCCCCAAGCCTGGCCACGTCAGCCCAGAAGGACCTGGAACGGCTGGGGACCCCTGCCTATTTTCCAGCATGGTTCTCAGGCTCCCCTCTGAGAGTATATTTTCCAATGCTGTTTGTTCTGATAAAACTTGACTCTTCAAAGCCTGTGGTTATTTCGAAACTGCCAGTTTTTAAAAATCTGGGACTTCCCTGGCAGTCCACTTGAGGCAGGAGGCAGATGGGCCCCATCCCAGGGTTAAGTAATTGGAGATTCATTCTCTATTGACCAAAAGTCCAAGATGAGAATAGCAGGGCAATTAAGGGAGGAGGCTGGACCCTGCACAGACCACATATTTCTCGTTCCCAAAGTCAGGGGACCTCCTTTTCCACACATGCATAAGGAAAGGCTCCTCAGAGGCCAAAGAGGAGTCATGTCAAGGGATGTTCTACCCATAGGACTTTGCAGTAGAATCTGTCTGGCTAAGAGATGCATGTGAACACATGGGAGGATCCTGAGATACACCAAATACGGACTGTGAACCAGACAAGTCATAATGATTGGTCAAAGGAAACCGGGAAGAAATGAGGATGTGACTGACTCAGCAACTCAGGGCCTCTCCCTCTGAGTCTGCCCGTGTGTCTCCACACATACTGTACTCTTTTTCTTCCTAATAAATACTTTACTGGCTTCACTACTTATCATTTTTGAGGAAATTCTTTTCTGTAAAGCCGAAATTCTGGGGCCTTGTCACTGACCACGGTCTAGTAGCTGAGATCTGGTGCTTTCACCGCCACGACCCAGCCTCAATCTCTGGTTGGGAACCCAAGCCGGCTCCAAGCCAGTGCAGGCCAAGGCCACCTGAGATCACAGGGGTTAAGACTCTGTGCTTCCAGGGCAGTGGATGTGGGTTCTATCCCTGGTCAGGGAACTAAGATCCCACATGCCATGTGGTGTGGCCAAAAAAAAAAAGATGCTTTGTCAGCACATCTTTGGTTATCTGTCACAGAAGCTCAATTCAAACTGCTTTAAGGGGGAAGAAAAGGAAATTACTGGCCCATCTAACTGGAAAGTTCAGGGGATGTTGGGCTTGGCTGGAGCAAGGGATTCTAATGAGTGTGTCAGAAACCCATTCGGCTTTCTTTGGAATTGGTTTTATTCTCAGGCTGGAGCTCCCTGCAGTGTTAAGATGCCCACTGGCAACCCAAGGCTTGTGTGCTGGGAGTCCAGAAGCCTATTCCCAACTGTTCTAGCAGGAGTCCTAGGGAAGCCACTCAAAGCCTGTAACACACCTGTCCATGTGGCCTGGGCAGGGTCACTCCATTCAAACCACAGGGATCGGTCATGGAGAGAGGTGGTCAATTCAAGACAACTGGGGGGAGGAGGCAGAAACCACGCAGACTGCCCTCACATTCTTTTTCTGTTGAGCAAATACCCAGCATGCTGGCTGTCAGTGTGCTGAATCTCAGGTCTTCCCAGAGTCAGAGTGGCGTCAGATAGTCGTCTGCTTTGCTTTCCTCCTTCCCATTAAGCTGATTAGGCATTTCTCTCACTTATACTGTCTTTAGTCATTCACATATGGCCTACTCACTCAATGGGCACTTCCTGGGCACCTGTTCTGTGCTGTTGATGGCTGGCTGTGAAAGAGGGGTTGGCTGGAGGAGGATAAAGACCCAGTCCCAGGGAGACAGGCAGATAAGTAGTCACCACAGTGGGGAGTGTCCCTCGGCTCCTCACAGCTCAAACTCACTTCCAACCAGCAATCTGGGCACCATACTGACCTGTGGAGGGGAGCCCTCAGCAGTGGGGTCAGGGATGTAGTCATGGGGGGTATGTTTACTTTGCATCCTCAGGCCAGCCAGGTCTCAGATCTTTCCCATCACCAGGCAGACTGAGGGCGAGGAGAACTTCCTTTCTGGTGAGTATGCATCCATGGTGGAATGCCAGTGAAGATCTCTAGAAGTGAGGGCCAAAGAGACCTCAGAGACTGGCCACCTCGGTGCCTAACTTCTTGGCCTGATCCAAACACCTAGGCTCAGGGAGGCGAAGGGGCAAGGCTGAGGCAGCTGGTGAGCTCCTGCAGGGCCAGGGAGGCCCCGGTCCCTGATTTCCTCCCCAGGTGTCCTGCTCCATCGGCACCCAGGCCCAGGCTTTACCCAAAGTGTCTCAATTTCATTACCTGGGACGAAAAAAAATTAATCCAGTGTAAGAAAAACTAAAAGGCAATCAGAGTGCCATTTCCAAGAAAGGAAGATGGGTTGCCGAGAAAAATTTCCATTGGGCCATTAAAAGAAATAAGAACGTAACAAGTAGCTAATATCAATTAAAAAAAAATAGTGTGTTGGGAGGTAAGAGAAGGAGATGATCAGAGAGCGTGGTGCACACAGACAGGGTACCTACAGCTGCGTGCATGTCTGGCACGGGG
This sequence comes from Bos indicus x Bos taurus, assembly GCF_003369695.1. Classification (NCBI taxonomy): domain Eukaryota; kingdom Metazoa; phylum Chordata; class Mammalia; order Artiodactyla; family Bovidae; genus Bos; species Bos indicus x Bos taurus. The sequence continues at coordinate 73,301,423 of NC_040077.1, forward strand.
TCTGCATGCAGCTAGTATCACACTTAACTGAAGTGGAGACACCTGTGTATTGTCAGACACCCCGTTATCTCATGTAGCATTAAGAAATAAAGCACTCTGCCCATTAAACTCTGACACATTAGTGATCATGTCTGTAGTCAAATTCAGGGCATGTAGCTGGATCTTCCTGAGGGAGAGTACAAATCATGAGGACCAAGCACACAGATCAAGGATGCCTGATCAAGGCAGGCTAAAGACTCACAGAGGAGGAATTTATGTTACATAAGTTTGGATGCCACGTATCCCAGAAGTTGGACAGAGGCTCCCTAATCACCAACAACAAAACTGTGGTCTTCTCAAATTCATAATTATAGTTAGTAATTCAACACTCTTTTTTTGATAATTGATAATCGGACAGAAAATTAGTAAACATAAAAGCTTGAGCAATACTATCAACTAACTTGACCTAGTTGGAGATTATGGAACAATTCTCTTGACAGCAGAATGGATATTTTTGTCAAATGCACACAGACTATCTACCCATATATATATTACATTATGAGTCATAAAACAGGCCTAAATAAATTTAAAATGATTAAAATCATATAAAGTATGTTATCTTTAGACAATGGAATTAATTTAAAAATCAGTAACAAAAAATGTGGAAAATTCTCAAATATTTGGAAACTTAATAACATACTCTTAAACAATCCAGGTCAAAGAATAAAGCAGAAGGGAAGTTAAAAAATAGTTTGAATTGAATGAAAATGAAAAACATATAAACTTAATAAAACAACATATAAGTAACATATAATGAAACAACATACAAACTCCAATGCTATTAAAGCACTGCTTATATGAAAAAAAACAAAAACAAAAACAAATTATGGTCTTCTGTGAGCCTGGCTCCTAATTGCCTTGCTCCCTCCTATGGGATCCTGTGTCTTAGCCTTGGCCCTAATTGTCTCAAATATGTAATTCTTGATTAGAGGAATGATGCTTTTCAGACCAAGCAGCAGCATCAAAGTATCTGGAGGAAAATAAAAAGAACATCCTTATGTAGGTGTCAAATTTTTCTAATTTGGAGCAGAAGATGGATGAAAAGACTGATTTGTAACTTCCAGAAGTTTCAGGATGTCTCTGGAAAGAAACATGTAATGAGGATAGAGACATTGAAACTAGGCTAAAGTGGGTTTGTATCCTGACTCCAATCTAAAAGCTTGAGTCTCTAAGCAGAATTAACGTCTGAAGGAGTAATGGCGTTAGAGATTGACTGGAAGAGGATTCCGTGCTTCCTGCCCTTATTCTACAAGAAGCAGGGAGAGGGCGGGGACTGTGTTGAAAGAAGGATTTGACTGTTCATTATTTAATTGTTTAATTCAAAACAGAGTAACTTGCATAAACCAAGTGTTAGTCACTCAGTTGTGTCCGACTCTGTGACCCATGGACTGTAGCCTGCCAGGTTTCTCTGTCCATGGGATTCTCCAGGCAAGAATACTGAAGTGGGCTGCCATTTCCTCCTCCAGGGGAATCTTCTCAACCCAGAGATCAAACTCAATTCTCCTGTGTTTCCTGCACTGCAGGCGTATTCTTTACTGCTTGAGTCATCTGGGAAGACTGCATAAACCAAACGGATAGTCATAAAACTTCAGGGCTGGAAATGAGCTTAGATGTCCCTTTGCAAGTCACTGCCACATTAATGAATCCAGCTGTCCGTCCTAGGCTTCATCTTCCTTGACCTGTCCAGTGGCACCATCTTCACTTGACTTCCAGGCCCTCTGTGTCCTGGTTGTCCTCCCATCTTACTTCGATTCTCCTGCTTTGACTGGCTCCTGCCCCTCACCCTGACCTCCATGTACTAGAGTACCCCAGCTCCCTCACCACCTCCTCTAGGGCTCACTAGGTCTTAGGACTGTAACCTGAATCTTTGTCTTCAGCTCAGAGGTCTCCACTGAATATCAGACTGTATGTCCAATTGCACCTGTCATCTCTGTAAGTGGCTTTTGGCAGGAAAGAGGTTTCTGCAGGAGGCCCCTTTGTCTTGTTATTAACCTTAAACCAGGCGCCCCCATGATCTACTCAGTTCTGGCCCTAGCATACCTTTCAGATCTTTTAATCACACAATACCTTGTCTAACGTATTGGTTCTTTCCATAGATCAAAGAAGAGAAATGAACAAGTAATTAACAGATGACCAGATCTCTTCCCCAGCTTCCCCTTCAGTAATCTCAGGAATAAACTGTGTAAACAGATAGCATCAGGAGCAGTCCTAGCAGCAGCCTGTACACAGTAAAGGGTGGCAGCCACTCTGACCCCTCACCTCAGTGATTCACTGAGATTACTTCCCTCTTTCCCTTTAAAAACTTTCATGGCCGGACTTCCCTGGTGGCTCAGTGGTAAAGAATCTGCCTGCCAACGCAGGAGACACGGGCTGGATCCTCCAGGAAGATCCCATGTGCCTTGGAGCAACTAAGGCCGTGCACCACAGTTACTGAGCCTGTGCTCTAGAGCCTGGGAGCTGCTACTACTGAAGCCCTGTGCGCTCTAGAGCCTGTGCTCTGCAGCAACAGGAGCCACTGGAATGAGAAACCCCGGAAGCATACCTAGAGAGTAGCCCCTGCTCACTGCAATGAGAAAAAATCTTGCATAGCAACAAAGACCCAGCACAGCCAAAAATGAATAAATAAAATTATTAAAAAAACAAACAAACAACTTTCATGGCCGAGCAAAATCTTCAGAGGTGGTGTATGGGTACACTGAGCCCACCATCTCTAGATTGCCCTCATTCTGATTAAAGGCAACTTTCCTTTCTACCTACATTTGTCTCTCTCTTAAACATTTATTTATTCTTTTTATGGCTGCACAGTTTCGAGATCTTAGTTTCCTGACCAGAGATTGAACCCATGTCCTCAGCAGCGAAAGGACGGAGTCCTAGCCACTGACCCCCAGGGGATTCCCTCAGTCATCGATTTTTGAGCAGCAGCAGCCGGACTTGAGTTCAGGAACATCTCCAGGCAGTCTGATGGGCACCTCTGACTTCCACCTGGCATGTAGCTGCTGGTCCCCGACCTTCCTTGAAGCACCTTCTCACAGGTTTCATCTCAGTCAGTGCAGCTCTGTTTTTCCAGATGCTGTGGCCAAAATAGTTGGTGTCAAACTTCTCTTTTTTTCCCTCTCACACCATGCCAACATCAGCAAATCTGTCTACCTTCACACCATCTCCAAGTCGAGCACCCCTCGTCTCTTTCATTGTATCACCCTGGTCCAGCCCACTATGGATGCCCACTGGATGAAGGCCTGGGCATCAACTTCTTCTTGGGTGGTTTTTCAGTCTGTTTTCAGTATAGCAGGGATCCCTTGAAAATGTATACCCACCAGGAATTCCCTGGAAGTCCAGTGGTTAGGAGTCAGCACTTCTACTGCCTTGGTCAGGGTTCATCCCTGGTTGGGGAGCTAAGATCCCGCAAGCTGTGCCACACAGACACCCACCCACCCCCTCGCCACCAAATGTAAATTCACCAGTGCTCTTTGTCTTACACAGGGTCAAGGCTAACAATTAACAATGGCTTCTGAGGACCTGCCCCATCTGGCATCACTTTCCTTCCCCCTCATTCCTCCCACTGCCTTCTTCGCCAACTCTGTGCCATTTACACTGGTATCTTTTTAAAATTTGATTTAGGGCTACACTGGGTCTTCATGCTTTGTGCAGGCTTTCTTGAGTTGTGACAGTGGGGGCTATCTCATTGAGTTAATGAAACAAATATGATGTACCAGCATTGTTTCAATCACTGGGGTATAACCATTACTAGGACAAAGCTCCTACCCTTAGGAATACTGGCACTTGGAATGGGCTGTTGAAGCTGAATGAAGCTCCAGTACTTTGGTCACCTGATGCCAAGAGTCAACTCACTGGAAAAGATCCTGATGCTGGGAAAGATTGAGGGCAGGAGGAGAAGGGGGCGACAGAGGATGAGATGGTTGGATGGCATCACCAACTCTATGGACGTGAGTTTGAGCAAGCTCTGGGAGATGGTGAAGGACAGGGAAGCCTGGAGTGCTACAGTCCACGGGGTTGCAAAGAAACGACTTAGCAAGTAAACAACAACAAACAAACAATGAAGAGGAAACAAAAAAGGCTTCTTTTTTCCAGAAACTGGGCAGCTTCCTGGGGAGGCAGCACCCCAAGAGGACGAAGGGGGAGCACTTCTCCAGCTGAGGGACATGGCTGGTGGGGTGGAGCCCAGCGAGCAATTGAACAGGATGGACAGATTGATGTTTCACTCGGTTGGAACAATTCAAACTTTTCTACCTTTTGCGTGTAGTACCTATTCAGGCAATAACTTAAAATTGAAAAAAAATAAAAAGTCACCAGAAAACCTTAAATAATGAGCTAGGTGAGTAACATGCCTTTATATGGCTGATTCTACATTAACATTAAATCAGATAACTAGCTCTGTACAAATATGCAAGGTAGGAAACACTTCTACAATTTGCATTTACTAAACAACTTGCTTGCATTTTTTATTGTACCAGACATGCATTGGCAGTCTTTTTTTTAAAGCTAATTAGAAAAAAACCACAATATTTATCATCTAGCTAAGTGTTAAAGCAAAAATAGAAGAAAAATTGACACCTTCCTCCAGAAGAAAAAAATCATCAGTGATGATCCTATACCCCTGCCAAAAACCATCTGAATAGTTTCTCTCTTGGATGGACAATTCAGATTGTTCCCTTGTTTCTCGTCCAAAAGCTGTGCTTCTTCCCTTGACCCAAGGCCACAGCTCTTTCCTCTGGTGCTCAAGTCATAGTAGAACCTGTGAATGGAGCCGCCAGAGACCAGCAGCGTCGCTCAGGGCACATTTGCTGTGGAAACTATGTTTGGCAAGTATCGAATGTCTGAACTTCTTTTCCTGGGCATGGTAGGGTTGACAGCACTTATTCTTAACAGGGGAAATTCTAAACTTGGCCACTTATGAGCACAAAAATGTAACTTCCATAACACAGAACACATTTCCTTCTTTCTGTCAACACACACAGAGGCAGTGCAGGCCACCCAGATACTTGGTGAGCAATTTGTTTCTAAAACAGATTGCTTCCTGAGTCAGGAGAAATTTGTAGATAAGCATGTGAAATATTCTCTGGATCAATGGAGCAGTAACTGAAGCCCTGAACTGAAGCCAACTGAAGCCCTGACTTCCCAAACAATTATGTTTTGTTTCTGTTTTTGTTCCTAAGAGGAAAATGGCCAGAAATATAACACCTAGATAGAACTTGAAAATAATTTCAAATGTTTAGATTTACTAATTGAAATAGAAAAATGTCCCAGGGAATTTCCTGGTGGTCCAGTGGTTAAGACTCTGAGCTCTCACTGCCAAGGGCCTGTAAAACAGGGTTCGATTCCTGTTTGAAAAACTAAGACCTTGTAAGCTGCATGGTGGGAAAAAAGAAAAAAAGCCCCAATCTGTTTATTTTGTGCTTTTAATTTGGGCCTCATGAATAAAAAACCTAAATGAGCATAGTGTGTGGACAACAGGAAGTACTCTGAATAGAATGAGCTAAAGATTGTTTACAATGATGACAACAGTAAAGCTAAATTCTCTTGTATGAACTTTTTAAATACAGCCACCAAATTCTAATACACACTGGGGAACACCAAATTATAAAACCATTTTCCCATAATTATTGTCCAATGACCCTAAGCTATGCTTATTCATAACTACACGCAACTTCATAAGCTAGAAACGATCACGGTTCATTTCATCAGTATGTTGTGTTACTGGTTATCTGACATCCTTTTGCGAGTATGTTTTTAACAATAACCAATTACCCAAAGAATGTTACTAAGCACCCTGTTGCTTAAGAGTCATTTCACAGTGGCAGTTTCTATCTTTGGTTGTCTAGAAATTGGTGCTGTGTGGGTGTGTAAAAAGATGCTTCTCAGGGAGGTCATTTCTTTTAAATTGAAATGTAGTTGATTTACAATGTTGTGTTAATCCCATCCATACAACAGTGACTCAGTTATACATATATATACTATTTTTTAACATTAATTTCCATTAAGGTTTATCAGGATATTGAATATAGTTCCCAGTACTACTCAGTAGGACCTTGCTGTTAACCCATTCTACACATAATAGTTTTTCTCAGGGAAGTCTTGTTTAAAAAATAATTAGGGTATAAACCCCTTTAATAAGTTTGCATTTTGCTAGCTTCTTAAACGAACGGAGAGGACTGTAGATTTAAAGCGCCTGGGATCTGCTGCCATCTAGTGTTAGGTTGCTGACAGCTGCTTCAAAACTGAGCTCCGAAGAACCGAACTTTTCACCTCCTCCCACGCCTGCCCCAGTGCCCCACTTCTGCCTCCATTCCAGTCACCAGCCCATGTCAGCACAAAGCTTTTGCGTCTTTCCTTTTTCCCACTGTCACTAACAATCTAGCTTTCATGCCCATTTTGTTGGAAGGACGTCAAAAGAAGTCAGTTGAATTGGCTCACCATATGCTATTTCTGGGCAAGTTCTTTAAGCTCTCTGGGCTTCAGTCTCATTGTTCAGATAGGAACAGAACTGCCTAACTTCATAGGTTGTCCTGATTAAATGAGCTAATACACATGCAAGGATTTAATAAATGTTCATTATCATCACACATCTATCAAACCTGAGTCCTTAATGGAAATACAAGTATTGAAAATAGTCTGGGGAATTCCCTGGAGGTCCAGCGGTTAAGACTCAGCACTTTCACTGCAGTAGCAGTCTAACCCCTGGTCGGGGAAATAAGATGCCTCAGAGCTGGAAAAAAGGAAACAGCTTGTATTACTTTTCATTTTATTATCAGAACGCAGAAATTGGGTTCTGTAAGACAATTCAGGCTGCTTGTTTTTCAGAGGTCCATTCTGGATAAAAAGTCCTTTGAAAATATTTGCACCCAGGCTATAGCTTCTTCTTTTTTAAAAAATTGAAGTTACAAAGTTAGTTTCAGACATACAGCAAAGTGATTCAGTTTATATGTGTATTCATTTTCAGATTGTTTTCCATTATGGGTTATTACAAGATATTGAGTACAGCTTCCTGTGCTATACAACAGGTTCTTGTTTGTTATCTGTTTCATATACAGTGGTGTGTTATGTTAATCCCAAATTCCTAAATTATCTATCCCTACCCTTAACTGTTTTTTTTAGTGGCATGGGCAGCTTGCAGGATCCCTACCAGGGAACTTCCTAAAACTCACTTCTCAATCTTTTCAACTATTTAAAAATGTAAAACAAAACCCTGCAGCGGGTTGGATTGGGCAGCAGGATAACTGGTCGCTTTGAGGGCCACAGGCTGCCCCATGATGTAGTTAGGTTTGGGCCTTGTGATTTTTTCTGCCTATAGAAAGTGCAAATTACTTGTATACATTCATCACACTTGTGGGCTGAGAGCAGCCATGGGCATCACTGCACAGGGGACAGAGCCCTGCTGTGCCCACCTGTCAGTCCTTGAACAGCCTTTGCCGTACTGCAGTGAGACACACTCATGATCCATCAGCCACGGTTACAACTTCCAGATTCTTGATTTTTTCCCTACAAAATCTGAGGATCAACCCCACACTACTTTGACAAATGCTCCTAATACAGTCCCCAGGAAAATGTTAAGTTCAACTCTATTTCTTTGCCATGATATATGCTAAAAACCCCTCTCCCCATCCAGCTCCAGGGTACATCAAAAAACTCCTCACACGTCAAGTGATGATGATCAGTACAATGCTGGAAGAGGAGTGTCTGGGCAGTAGGTCAGGAAACAGGGAAATAATAAAAATCTGTCAGGCTGCATTGGTAAGCTTATCTGGTGCTTTCCCAGAATGGAAACCAGATGGACTTCTAGATCCACAAATTCAGACATGGTTCAAAGAGTTAGGCAGTTCTGTTACTCATTCAATTTAATTAAACATAATGAACATAGTCTGTATAGGGACTAATCTAGAGCTAAGATGTTCTTTGTATGTTTATTTTTGGGTGCGTGTGGCTCTGTTGGTACTTGTGGGCTTTCTCTAGTTGCAGTGAGCAGGGGCTGGTCTCAAGTTGCAGGGCACAGGCTTCTCACTGCAGTGGCTTCTCTTGTTGCGGAGAATGGGCTCTAAGTGCGCAGGTTCAGTTGCTCTGTGGCATGTAGAATCTTGACCAGGGATGAACCTGTGTCCCTTGCACTGACTGGCAAATTCTTAACCACTGGACCACCAGGCAAGTCCCTATGCTCTCTGTGTATTAAAACTGATTCACCTAGGTCAGTATTATCATCATAATATGTAACAAATATTACATGAAAAAACGTTTGGTGGTAATGAATCCTTTTAATGAAACTGAATTAGCTGATCCCTTGTGGCTCAGCTGGTAATGAATCCACCTGCAATGCATGAGACCTGGGTTCAATCCCTGGGTTGGAAAGATCTCCTGGAGAAGGGAAAGGCCACCCGCTCCAGTATTCTGTCCTGGAGAATTCCATGGACTGTACTGTATTAGTCCCCGGGGTCGCAAAGAGTCGGACATGACTCAGAGATTTTTACTTCACTTCAATTAGCTGACACATTTCAAGGGTATCAAAACCTTAAAAGATCATTCAAAGGCAAAACCCAACATTTTTTATTTCAGGATATCCAAGTTCCCCTTGCATACAAAAAACAGAAAAAGTTTATCAGGTGGTCACTACATGAATCTTGAAACCAAATTCCTGATTGATGATACTGATATAAGATGGTAGTTATTAATTAATCCATGCCAGCCCACCACAAACTAATTTAACATTGGTAAAAATGATCGTATATACATAAATGAGTGTCTATTAGTACTGACACCTCCTTCTCACTCCCCATAGAATTTGACTTCTAGTTTCAGCCATCTGATGGGTTAAATGCGCTTGGTCTAATAGAGAACTATTTTGATGGTCAAGCAAGATTTTCTTTATTTGATGGTAACAACAAAGGTTACAGTTTAGTACTTAAACCAGCAGTTAATAGTGATTTTCTCTCCAGGCAGAGTAACTAAAAGCACCTGTGAAAACTGCAAAGAAAACTAGGGACAGGACAAGAGGCAGCGGAAGCCTGGCTGCTGTAAACTGGTGTGCACCCCTGCATTCCAGCAAGGGCAGGGGAGCCAGAATCACCGACTGCTTTCCTCAGGGACTTGAATTGACAGTTTTTTCCCAACTATCTTGTTACTGGTTGCATTCCACTGTACCCAGTTAAATATAAAGAATTAGTCTTCTTAATAAAATCATCTTTTCAGAAGAACTATACACATTAAAAAAAAAATCACTGATTGTGTTTCCTTCGTCTTTTTTTCTTTGAACTTGCAGGTGATTGAGTCTCCTGTGTTTCTTCTTTTACACCAGATACGGGCTGTTTGAAAACTATTTCATTATCTTTATCATCATCATTCATTTTAGCCACTTCAGATTTTCGTTTCTCCAAAAATGCTGGTGTACAAACTGGTGTGGGACCCTGGGTTCAAGTGAAAGATTATAATACATAAATGTGGGAAGATATTAGGAATGACCCTCTCCCGCCACCACTCCTCTATTTTTATAAGTTACACATATTATTTTTGGCCTGTTTCCATCATTTGATGATATAGCTGCACATGATCAAGCGCTTAGGTGCTGATCACACTTCGTTACAAGACTAAGCAAGCAAAGCGACAGTAGCAGCAACTGCCTTTCCTCCTTTAAACTGCAATACTGGATTCCCAGAATACTGAGGACAATCTTACCTGGCTATCCACAGCCTTCTCAGGAGTCTCAGGAGTGACTGAAGCGGCTTTCTTCTTCTTACGTAAAGCCTTCAATAAATTTTAAGAGACTACATCAATCTGCGTGTTGACTAGATGTAGTGGTCCTCAATGGACTTCCCCATTTATCTTTTTCTAATATCAAGTGGGTAATATGATAAGCAAAAGTTTTACCTGGTGCTTTCTGGAATTTTGAGGACCAGTGTTTGAAGCATTTTCCTCATTTTTATGTAATACCTTAACCTAAGTAAGCATACAGAAGTAATAGAAAAAGAAGTTGTAAAACTAGCAGTCTCACATATGTATATTTTAAAACTTACCATTAGATCATTATACATATGCTTATTAGTTAATTCTGACATAGACTTTTAGGACTATTTCCAACTTAAAAGGACCATGAAACAAAATTTTAACTAAAATGGCATATAAAGGATGGTCATTTTACAGTCTTGGTATTTACTGGTAACATACAATAAACCAAACATTTAATCCTGGCAATGACACCTTTACTAGTAATCTACAAGCATTATGGTTTTCAGTCAAATAAGGTTTCACTCAATCATCTAAAACTACTAAATCAGGTACGTGTTGCAAATTGGTTAATCCCGTTCAGGATTTCCTCCCCTGTGTAGTGTAACAGGAAATACTAGGACTGCTTGACAAACCTACAAAGACAAGCCTACAATGACTGCAGTATCAAAAATTCAGTCAAAACCTCGTAGGGGGAGATACTGGGTTAGACATTTTATACAAAGGAATACACACCAATGAAGGGAAATTATAATCAATCCCCTTTTTAGCCAATCTCTTCCTGAGTAATTTTTCCTTCTTTTTAAACCGCTCCTCCATCCGTAGCTTTTGAACAAGTGACCGATTCTGATTGTACCGTTTCACTGCTGGATATGATGGCCTTTTAAATGGCATATGCCACTCTCTAAAAAGTTCTTCATGTACCTTTTCAGGTGGTATAAAATGACCTACAATTAAAAAAGAAAGAAAAAAAAAGTTTTCAATCAAGTAGGAGGGAGAGGATTTTAATGAGAACTCCAGACTCTCCCTTGTGTCACTTGTAGCATACTCAAATTGATGTGTCCCCCATTTACAAGGAGAAGCCTGAAAGAAAAAAGCAGGTACCCAAGGGAAAGTCAGGCAGCCCACAATTACCCACCACTCACTCACTGTGTGCCAAGAACGATTCCAGGACTAGAGATACATGAGTGAACAAGACGAGTGCATAGAGGAGAGTGTGGAAATTAAGTCTTAGGGTTCCCAAAGCTAAAAGGACTCCCACTTTTAGACTGTGTGACTCACGACAGCAGAAGCTCTTACCTTCTGGCTCATATCCTCCAGGCACCTGCCCAGGACTAAGGCAGCTCACTGCTTATCTGTATCTCTCTGTTTAGGGATGCACACTGAGCCCCTTATGCAGGGAAGCCAAAATCCCTGGGATCTACCCTCCACCAGTGATAGATGGTACACAAATATCCCAGTTTCTGTGCTTGTCAGCTGGGATAATTCTGTTTCCCAAGGTGACCAGCAGGAAGGAGCCCAAATGCCTAAATAACCTGCTTGCTAAAATACCCTTTACTGACTTCCTTCCTTCCTTTACTGACTGTCAAATCTTCACTCCTTACAAGTATTTCCCTGGGATCACCTCCAAGACAAACTACTCCCCTGCAAAAAAAAGAAAAGGTGGGGATGTGGCTAACACCTCACATCGGAGTTTGGCACTGTTTTTGCCACCCTTCAGAAGTCAGGTGGAGCACAGCAGGGATCTCACACACGTGGTCACCCAATCACCCACTTCGTCCTGGCAAGAGCCACATTTTTCACGTGTGAATAACACCCAGGATCTCAGGGGGCTCCTGGGACCCTCTCTCACAGCAATAGGAACTAAGATGGAGAGGTGTGACCTGGGTGCTGGCTCTGGATGAGCTGCTCTGGGGAGGCGGGTCGGTGGGAGCTCCACCTCCTGCAGGATGAACCTCTCATCTGCTACTGTTGCCCTTGTACTTCCAATGGTTTCTCTGCAGGGGAGCTTCAGCCAAGGCCATGAAGACTGGCTGACATGTGACTCCTCACCCTGAACATCATCCTGTCTAGGACCATTAGTGGTTTCTGCTGTCCTCGGCATGTATTCTAAACTGTGCTTTACATGGCTTCTGGTAACCTGACCTTTATTCATCTATTTTCTTGCTACGCTCTTTGAAGGCAATTACGTTTGTCACTGGTTTGGCATTTGCTGTCCCCCCACCAAATTCTCAGTTCCACCCCTTCACCTGGCTGTTATTTAATCTTCAGGTTCCAACTTTAATGACTCTTCCTCAGGGAAGCCTCCCACACCTCACCAGGAAGCCCTTCCTATTTACTCCTTAAGGAAACTGTTCCAACTCCATCTCAGCAGAAAACAGCTCTCACTCCAGAAATCTTAAAATTCCAGTTCAAACCTATCTTGAAAATGCACTTAAATTGTTGCACCACTACTTAGGAGACTCATCCCAGGGATGAGGTGGGACGTCCAAGCAGCTAAGCAACTTCTCACCGCAGCCACCATCAGCAGGAGCATCCCTGAAATCCCACAGGCTAAGAATCGGGTACTTACACTTCAAGAGTCTTTCACCAAAAAGGTAGTTGTTCATTGTTTCAGCAGCTATTTTGGCAACATCTTCAGATTCAAACTCCACAAAGCCGTAGCCTTTGCTATTTCCAGTCTGCAATGACAAATCCACCACAAAAAGCAGAACAATTACATACTAATGTGCCACCAAACCCCTAAAATGTCATTAATGTACATTAGCTGTGTCCGACTCCTGCGACACCATGGACTGTAGCCTGCCAGGCTCCTCTGTTCATGGGATTTTCCAGGCAAGAATACTAGAGTGGGTTGCCATTTCCTTCTTCAGGGGATCTTCCCGATCCAGGGATTGAACCTGGGTGTCCTGCACAGCAGGCAGATACTGACTGAGCTACCAGGGAATTCCCAGTAGGAATAGCATTAAGGAATAACATTAAGACACCTTTAATTTTCAACTTCAAATCACATAGTGTGCAGACTGTTACAGGGAAAGAAAAGATCCAAAATAGTCTAAATTTGCCTCTGGTTTTGAAGATTTCCTGGGATTATAGTTGGAATTTATTCAGTAGCAACAGCCAACATAAAGGAATCTGGTAGGCTCCATAGTCCTTTATTCATTGACCTCATGGGTGGTCATATTATCCATCTACTTGGGAGATGGAATAAATGCGTCACAAAAATACAGGTAATGTAATTCCCATTTATATGAAAAAAAAAGGAAAGAAATTAAGTCAGTGTCTCCCAGCCCATCAATAAAACATCGCATTCACTGTCATGTTTAACAACGACTGACTATCTCCACAGCTGAGGGCACAGGACCAGGGACCACTCTCTCAGAGACACACATGCTGGGTTCTGGCCTCTACACCGCAACATAATGAGCTTGCTAACAGGAGTTCTAAAGTCCAAATGCTCAGGTTTGAATCTTAGCTCTGACACTCAGATAAGGAATGTTTAAGCCTCAGTTTTTCCTAAAATGAGGATAAAATAAACACTCTCATAGAGTTGCCATGAAAACACAAAATAACTGGCAAGTGCTCCACACTTTTGTCAAGTAGTCAATACATGTTACTTTAGGGTGGCAGGGTATGCCTACCCCACATCTGCTCCTCTGGCAAATAATTATTGAGCTGAAGGTACTGAGAAATAGAACAAGAAACTCTGCCCTCCCCTTATTTACCTAAAAACAGGACACAAATTTAGAAAGGTGTCCTCTCCCTTCTATCAGAAAGATGTTAGAGGAATCCACACAAGAAACTTTACTAAGCAGATTTTATCACTAAGATCCAAACCTGGGCATTTGGACTTTAGAATTCTTATGAGCCTCCTGATATTTGCCTCCCCACAACTTGCAACCACATAAACTCAAAGCACTGTTCCCTCATCTTGTCACTCCTCAAAGTTCTCACAACCCTTTCTTTGAGCACTCCCATGAGTAAGCAAACATTTTAGTCTCTTTTTAATCTGTTTTTCAGTCCAATTTATAGGGTCTCAGCCTAGGGCAGTAGAAAAAGAACTTTCCCTCCTCTACAGTTCCAATTCTTAGTGACAACAACTAGGAAAACTTTACAATCTTGCATTAAACAAACTATTTTCGGATATGGCTCAAAACTGGTCATGTGATCCTGGAAATAAGAAACCATTCACAGGCTGTGTGGCTTAACAAGAGTTGGGAGCCAGGAGGCTGACTCCTAGCTGTGCTAGTGACTAACAATCAGGACACAGCCACCACCTAGAGTCTCAGGTTAGTTATCTGCAACAGGATGATTCTGGTAAAACTTTAAATGTCTGACAATCCTCCTACCATCCCAACTCTCACTCAGGAGGGGAACGATGGTGGAGTGTAAGACACTATAATAAATCTTTTGAAATCTGATGTGAAAATACATGTCAAGTGTCCCCCAAACCAAACACTCAAAAGCCAAAACCTTGACCTAGTAATCCAAGAAAGTTAGAAATACCAAGCAGATAGTCAAAACTGGGGTGGGTAGCTTTATAATATGCAACAAAGCTGGAAATGTTACATTTCAGTGCACTGCATCAAGGAGCAGACTTTCTAAGAAAACTGGCCTCAACTCTTTAAAAGAGCCAATGTCAAGAAAAACCAAACAAGCAAAACAGGGGTAGAGAGACTGTTCTACATAGGATGAAGAGATAAACGATCAAGTGCAATGCATAAACCCTAACTAGATCCCAGAATGGCAGGGACTATTGCAGATATTTGAAGAGGGGCAGTAAATGAGATTATCATTTTGTGATTATGTAGCACAATGTCCTTCGGAGAAGGAAATGGCAACCCACTCCAGTGTTCTTGCCTGGAGAATCCCAGGAACAGGGGAGCCTGGTGGGCTGCTGTCTATGGGGTCGCACAGAGTCAGACACAACTGAAGCGACTTAGCAGCAGCACAATGTCCTTATTCTTAGATTTATGATGATGTATTTATATTAAAGTATTACAACTATCACTTTCTTCAAAAGGTTAAAAACCCAAAAAAGTATGTACGTTTTTATAGACATGAGAAGAGATGAAGCTAGTGTATCAGGATATTAACAATGAGTGAATCCAAGGGAGGATGTTCATTACACTTTCCTTTCTACTTCCCTGTCAACATTTTCAGAACACAAGGCTGGTGAACACAACTGCACTTCTTTATGGAAAAACACTTACAAAATAACAACCCACAAAAGGCAGAAAAAAAAGTCTTTGAAAAAAACAATAAGGGCAAAAACATGAATAAGTGTTTCACAGAACACCAAAGGCTGATAAACAAATAATGATACTCAATCTCACTACTGCATTCATCTCACGTGCTAGTAAAGTAATGCTTAAAATTCTCCAAGCCAGGCTTCAGCAATATGTGAACTGTGAACTTCTAGATGTTCAAGCTGGTTTTAGAAAAGGCAGAGGAATCAGAGATCAAATTGCCAATATCCGAAGGATCATCGAAAAAGGAAGAGAGTTCCGTGCACGATACTGGATGCTTGGGGCTAGTGCACTGGGACGATCCAGAGGGATGGTATGGGGAGGGAGGAGGGAAGAGGGTTCAGGATGGGGAACACATGTATACCTGTGGCGGATTCATTTTGATATTTGGCAAAACTAATACAATTATGTAAAGTTTAAAAATAAAATTAGAAAACAAAAAACAAAAAACAAAAAAAACATCTATTTCTGCTTTCTTGACTATGCCAAAGCCTTTGACTGTGTGCATCACAATAAACTGTGGAAAATTCTGAAAGAGATGGGAATACCAGACCACCTGACCTGCCTCTTGACAAACCTATATGCAGGTCAGGAAGCAACAGTCAGAACTGGACATGGAACAACAGACTGGTTCCCAATAGGAAAAGGAGTACGTCAAGGCTGCATATTGTCACCCTGCTTATTTAACTTATATGCAGAGTACATCATGAGAAATGCTGGACTGGAAGAAACACAAGCTGGAATCAAGATTGCCGGGAGAAATATCAATAACCTCAGATATGCAGATGACACCACCCTTATGGCAGAGATTGAAGAACTAAAGAGCCTCTTGATGGAAGTGAAAGAGCAGAGTGAAAAAGTTGGCTAAAGCTCAGCATTCAGAAAACGAAGATCATGGCATCTGGTCCCATCACTTCATGCAAATAGATGGGGAAACAGTGGAAACAGTGGCCGACTTTATTTTTCTGGGCTCCAAACTCACTGCAGACGGTGACTGCAGCCATGAAATTAAAAGACGCTTACTTCGTGGAAGGAAAGTTATGACCAACCTACACAGCATATTGAAAAGCAGAGACATCACTTTGTCAACAAAGGTCCGTCTAGTCAAGGCTGTGGTTTTTCCTGTGGTCATGTATGGATGTGAGAGTTGGACTGTGAAGAAAGCTGAGCACAGAATTGATGCTTTTGCACTGTGGTGTTGGAGAAGACTCTTGAGAGTCCCTTGGACTGCAAGGAGATCCAACCAGTCCATCCGAAAGGAAATCAGCCCTGAAGGACTAATTGGAAGCTGAAACTCCAATACTCTAGCGACCTGAAGCGAAGGGCTGACTCACTGGTAAAGACCCTAATGTTGGGAAAGATTGAGGGCAGGAGGAGAATGGGATGACAGAGGATGAGATGGTTGGATGGCATCACCGACTCAATGGACATGGGTTTGGGTGGACTCTGGGAGTTGGTGATGGACAGGGAGGCCTGGCGTGCTGTGATTCACGGGGTCGCAAAAAGCTGGACATGACTGAGCGACTGAACTGACTGAATCTCACTAAAAATTAGGCAGATCATTCTACACTCATCCAGAGGATATATTATAAAGTGCTATTTTTCAAACTCAGAGTTTGAAGAGTTTAAAAGTTGCCCTTTTAAAGGGCAGCAGAATCAATTTATTATGCCAGAAAAGTATTTTTAAATAAACTGAATGGGAAAATTAAGTATTATCTTCCTAGATTTTTATTTCAGTTAATGTTTACGTACAGGTTCATGTGTGCTGGCTTGTGCTGTAAAACTTACTTCTTATTGTGGATTCAAGGTCTGAAAAATACTATTCAAGAGAAAGTCACCTATACCTGCACAAAGAATGTTCCCAGCAGTTTCATCGACAAGACTGGAAGAAAGCTAACGTTCAACAAGAGGGTGGATAAACAAACTGCAGCATATTCAGGCAGTGACAACAGAGCAGGGACAAGTAGTTAACTGTTCTGTTGTAACTTAAGTGGTAAAATGTGAAAAAACTGTATCAAGAAAAAAAGAGATTCCAATAACAAGAATTCTGTGGTTACAAGTATTGTATGTGGGAAAAAAATAAAGTTGGCCACACCCTATTACTGAAATAAACCACACAAATCTTTATTAGGAGGTAGGTATGATACAGTGACATTTTTACAATACTTTGTGTATCAGGCACTGTTCTAAGAATCTTATACTTATTACCTCATTTAAGCTTTGATTCAATACTCCTGAGAGGCTAGTGCAATTTTGCTCATATTTTAAATCAGAAAACAAGCACGCAGGTTATAGAATTTGCCCAAAGTCACAGAACCAGTAAGGTGTAGAGTCCAGCCTCACACTTAAGTTCATGAACCCTTGGGTTAGTAGTTACAGGATAAAAAGGACTCACTAGGATTGCCAATTTTATTTGAGGAACTGAGGCAATTACCTTAAAAAAAAAAAAAGTAAAATACACATTCACAGGAATACTAATTTTGTTTTCCATCTGCTTCAGGTTTTAGACCTTATCCAATCCCTTTCTGGAATGAAGTGTGATAATCGAACATGCAAACATGCTCCAAAACCTGTCAAGGATGATATGCTTTTGGAAAATAAAACAATCTAATTCAATACAAAAATCTTACCTTTTTACTCCTGGACAGTCTGAATCTTGTAACAGTGCCAAATTGGGAAAAATATGCTCGGATCTGGGTTTCATAAAGGGTTGGTGGTAAGTGGCCCACATAGATTACTCCAGGAGTAGGTTTTTGTTTCTCCTGTTGCTGAAAACATAAAGACCAGGGAAATATATATATATATATATGTTTTTAATTAAAAAAAAAATCACACTGCAACAAAACTTGTGAAACTCTGCTCTTAGATTAAGACAAGAGATCAAAAACCTACCCTGTATTTCCACTTACCACAACAGAAACTATAAAGAATAATAGTGAAGAGACTTATGGTTGCCCGGGGGGGGGAGCGGGATGGGGGAGGAGTGGGAGTTTAGGGTTAGCAGATGCAAACTATTATATGGAAAATGGATAAACAACAAGGTCCTACGGTATAGCACAGGGAACTATATTCAACACCCCAGGAGAGATTAACACAACACTGTAAATCAACTAAACTCCAATGGAAAAAAAAAAAAAAAGGGTGTCCTCGAAGACAATCGCCAAGCAGTAGCCTGTCTTCTCAGCTTCCCTCTCCGAGCACGAATACTCAGTAACTACACGCTGAATTAACAGATAAAATCTGGCCTAAGAACTCTAACAAACATACCCTTCAATATTGTTTGCAGATCACCATTTACTCGCACCCAAGTAAAGAAACAATTTTAAGACGTCAGTAAACCTCCACGAAGCCTACTAACCTTTTAGTATCTCTGTCCTCGAATCCCTGCCTTCGGTAACACAGACTTTTAAGCTTTCCCATGTACATTTTATGATAAAATCTTGGGCAGATATTATTGAACTTGATATCAGGGCCCCCAAACAGCAAATAGAACTTGGGTAATACTGTCTTTTAAGAATTCCAAAACCACTAACCAGGCAAACAAACCTCCCCAGTTCGGGGGCCCAGCCGAAGTAGGACTGGAGCTGATCCGCGGGACGAGGGCTGACCCAACAGCTGGCTCTCCTCTCTTCGAGCATCCCCGCGATATCCACTCCTTACCTTACCTCCGTAAGGACCCTAAAGTCCGCGCGGCCCAAAGCCGTCACTTCTCGGTCCTCCCGAGGAAACCTCGGCCCGCAAGCTCTTGAGGTCGGGTCCCGACCTGGGTGACGCCGGACGAAGCACACGCTTGGGGAGGCCGAGGCGCGCGGGCGGGACACCCAGACCCGGTCCGCCACCTCTCCTCGCGGTCGGGCCCGCGCCGGCCGCTCACCTTGGTCGCACGCCGACGAACCTGAGCCACCTCCTTTTTAAATTTGGCATCCTCCTGCGGGTTTAGGGACAGGAGTGGCTTTGCCGGGCCACCGAACGCCGCCATGCCGCCAGCTCGTACTCCGACGAGACCCACGCGGTACACCCGGAAACGCCAGACCCTCTGCTTCCCCAAAGCGGAAGGGAGGGCGGGGCCTGCGGCACGGCTCCGGGGCGGAGCCTGGGTGCACGGCGCGGGGGCGGAGCCTGGGTGCACGGCGCGGGGGCGGAGCCTGGGCGACAGCGTAGCGCGGGGGCGAGGCATAGGGCGTGGCGCAGCGAGGTGAAAGGGCTCAAGGGGCTTCTCGGCTGGCAGGTGTCGTCTGGCACGTTCAGGGTTGCCTCCATTTGGAGGTGCTCATTCGCCTGGCTGCTCAATATTTAGATATCCTGCCTGACAGTGATTCTACCTGCCAACGAGGTCAGCTCTGTGTCCGGGAACTCCCCTTGGGAGGGCTTTTCTAAGCTGATCTGATGCTTTTAGCAAGGGTGTCGTCTTCTGTTGCCTACAGGAGATGGCTTTCACTCCTTGCATTGTTGCAGGGCTGGCCTCTTGGCTGTTCTCAAAATTAGATGTTTGATGTATGAGTCAGATACTGGTCTAGGATACAGAGCAGGTTCTACGGTTCCCTGAGGGTCCCTTCCGTGTGTGTGTGTGTGTGTGTGTGTGTGTGTGTGAACAGCCCCCTCTATTCCTGACATCTCTTAGTTCCTATGGGGAGGGAAAAGGAGGAGCAGAGTAGGGGAAGACGGCAAACTGACGGGATCTTCTGGGAGATCCCCTCTCAGATTTCTCCGACCCGCTTCAGGAATTCCTGGCCTCCAAAGGATCAGGTGGTGACACAAGTCTTATCAAAATTGAGTGAGCATGCGGATTGCCAATTCTGATTCCTGGGGGGAGGGGGGGGGGCAGGGCCTCAGGTTCTGTCTTTCTAACAAGCTCCCAGGTGAGGCTGATGCTCTGTGGATTACACTTTGATTATCAGGAGTAGAGACATGGGGAACTGATCACTGAACTGGGTTGAATTGCTGTCCCCTCAAAAGATATGTTTAAGTCTTCACCTCAACACCTGTGATGCAGACAGGATCTTTGCTGATGTAATCATGTTCAGATGAGGTTGTTATGGAATAAGGTGGGCCCTAATCCAATGATTAGTGTCCTTATAATAAGGAAACTTGGACACACACACACACACACACACACACGGATAATGCCACGTGATGATGGAGGCAGAGATTGGAGAGATGTCATAAACTGAGGAACACCAGGAATTGCTGGAAGAGGTAAGGGACTATTCTTCCCTAGAGTCTTCAAGAGAATGGCTCTGCCAAAATCTGGGACTTGGATTTCTAGCCTCTAGAACTGTGGGAGAAGACATTTCTGTTGTTTCCAGCCACCCAGTTTGTGGTCATTTGTAATGGCAGCCTTAGGAAACGAATACAGTTACCACTTTGGTGCAGCCTTAAATGATGTTCTGAGGAAAACACTTTGATTAATCTTGGGGCTTACTTGACACCTTACCACGAGGTAGTGGAAGAACTCTTGGATGTTCATAGAAAGCTACCAGGACACCCTCCCCTTGGCCTTCACCTGATCATAGAAGTCTGCCCTTAACTGGGGACAGAGTCTCAGCCCTTGAATCCTCACTGCATCCCAGACCTGTTTCATTTTCCCCTTTCTGAGCTTGAGTCAGTCACAGCGCCTTCAATGACGTATGCTCTGGCCCTGCCAGGGACCATCTCATTCTCCTCTGACTTTGCTGTCTAGAGCCCAGGGATCATAGGAGTTGTGCTCTTCTGGTCAGAGAATCCAGAAGCCCACTAGACCCTTGGCCATGTGCCTGGGGAAAAATCCTCCTCCTCTCAGGTGGTACCTCAGTTTTCTCAGCCATAAATAAGATTTTGGTTGAGATGATTGTTAAGTTTCCTGGGTGGAGGTGGGGGAGTCTGTACTGTTTAGTGGCAGCAGCATCAGTACTAATGATCAGAATGGCAGCTGGCCTTCCACATGCCCAGGTAATAGACGTGGGCTGCCTATATTTGTCTCTTCCTTCCTTCTCTCCTTCTTAACTTCTTTCCCTGTTTTCCTCCCTCTCTTCCTTCCTCCTGATTTGCATGTAGAATGGGGAGGCTACTTGGGTGAGATGGTTCTCACTGAGTTAGACTGTCCCATACACACTGCCTTGGCATCTGTCCCCAGCACTCATTGCCAGCGCCACCCCACCCCAGTCACTTAACAACGTGTAACAAATGCCTCCCAGGCACTTCCCCAGACCAAGTGGACTGTTGAGTGAGCTCACTGCAGTTCTCCCCATCTTTCTCCCCCTCTGTCTTCCCATGCCACCCCTCACTTGGGATAGAATATGGGCACGTCTTTCCCATGGTGCCACTATCATCACCTATGGGCTGGGGGCCCAGCACAGCAAGGGCTGCTTGCTGGGGTTGATGGCAGGGGGTGGGGGGTGGGGGTTAGGGGGGTGGATGGCAGAGTGGGACCACCTGCAGGGCAAGGCAGGATGTGCTGAGTGTCTGGGGAGCTGGGCCATGGGAGGAGAGGGCTCTGTGGGGTGGGGCTGAGGGCTGGAGGAGAGGAGACCAGGTGGGCACCGACAAGGTCCAAGGTGCCTGCCCAGCTCTGCCCACCTTCCTCTTTCCCTATTCTCCTCCCCTTCCATCTCTCTGCCTGATCCCTGTGGGGTCATCCAACATGTCACCCTCGGGATGAGAGCCCAGCTACGTGAACCCAGCTGCTGCCACTAAAGAGGGCAGACTCCCCTACCCCACCCTTGGCCCTGCCGGACTGTCCCTTGCTTAGTTACAGGGCTTCTCATGTGGGACTGAAAGGCACAGTTTTAGGGGAAGAAGTGTGGAGCGATTCTCATCTGTGTCACCAGCTTCAACTGTGCAGCCTCAATGCATGTCACCTGACAAACTAAACATTCAGTCTGCAGACCACTTAGGGCCCATGACCTGAGGCTGGAAGGGAAATTTTCTTCCTCTGTCCTGTGGATGTCTGTCACCTGGGGCACACCCTGCCCTATGCTGTGTTTAATGTCCTGCACAGGCCCCAAATCCAGATACCAAGTGTGGCAGTGACCCTGGTGAAGCTGGGTGGGCCTCTGGGAGATAGGGGTGGGAAGCGTGGAGAGTGGGTGCTGCCCAGAGGGTTCAGATTCCCTGGGAAAACCACTGGGCTGACTCACCAATGCCCTCTTTCACCCCAGAATCCTTTCCAGCCCTTCAGTGAGGGATGTGGGCCCTGGTGTCCTGGGTCCTGAAGGGCCTGTAGTCCAAATCCTGGTGCCCCCTTCCTAGCCTGTATTAATCATGTTTGTATTTTCTCTTTTTCTGTTTTGACACCTTAACAAGCTTGCTGGCAGTTTGGGATTAGCAGATGCAAACTATTATATATATAATGGATAGACAACAAAGTCCTACTGTTTAGCACAATATCAATATCCTGTGATAAACCATAACAGCAAAAAAAATATGAAAAAGAATATCTATATAACTGAGTCACTTTGCTGTGTCCCAGAAACTAGCACAAGATGGTAAATCAACTATATTTGATTACAAAATAAATTTTAAAAAAGCCAGCTGGCTGCAGAGGGACTATTTCTCCCAGGGCTAGCAAAGGCTCAGCCTGGAGCATCTCCTTACCTGAATCTCATGTACAAAGCCAATATTGGTTCCTTGCCCTAAGTCATGCCAGGGCCAGGTATGAGGTGACTTGAGACCACGCCTATAGTCAGAAGCCCACCAGAAGCATTCAAAGTACTCACAGACACAGGCTCTGGCTTGGCTTTCCTTGCTCCTGCTTCTGCCTCCTGAGTAAGCCTTGTGCTTCCCCATGTGGTCCTGCATGGCATGGTGCCCTGTCCTCTCAGGAAATGTAAGTAATAAATTCTTCTTTCAGTGGCACTGGCCTTTCCAGTTGTCACTATGTCACCTCTGTAAATTAAAACCTCATGGGGGCTTCCCTGGTGGCTCAGTGGTAAAGAATCTGCCTGCCAATGTAGGAGACATGGGTTCAGTCCCTGGTTTGGGCAGATCTCACATGCCACCGAGCAACAAAGGCCAGGTGCCACAACTATTGAGCCCAGGAACAGCAACTATTGAGCCCTCTGGCAGCAGCTGCTGACACCTGCATGCCCTAGAGCCTGCGCACCACGAGAGAAGCCACTATACTGAGAAGCCCACACACAGTGCAACAAAAAGCAGCCCCTGCTCTTTGCAACTAGAAAAAAGCCCTTGTAGCACAGCCAAAAATAACTAAAATCAGAAAAAAAATCCAAACCCTCATGGGTACACAGCTCCAGGCCCATCTCGTTTTTCTCTCTTTGCACTGACTCCCTAACCCTTTCTCCTGTCCTCAGACTGCAGGCCACAGCTCCCAACCACGCTCCTTTCTGGCCTCTTTTGCTCTTCAAAGAACCTTGCAGACGTGCACCACCCATCACACTGTCCTCAGTACTATTAAAAGAGGTTTATTTTCACCCTTAAATTAGCCCCAAATGTCTACAGTGTTAATATTCACACTGAGGGAGTGCAGGCAAACTGGCTGCTTCAGGCCCTGGTGGCAGGGGAATGGAAATTTGTTCAATGTCTTTGAAAAGTGATTTGACAAAATATGTCAAGAATTTTAAAAATAGGACTTAACAAAAGAATGATCTTATTTCTTAAATTCTGACTTTCAGTTTTTCTTTTTTATCAAAGTATCAGTCAGTTCAGTTCAGTCGATCAGTTGTGTCCGACTCTTTGCGACCCCATGAATTGCAGCACGCCAGGCCTCCCTGTCCATCACCAACTCCCGGAGTTCACTCAGAGTAACGTCCATCGAGTCAGTGATGCCATCCAGCCATCTCATCCTCTGTCGTCCCCTTCTCCTCCTGCCCCCAATCCCTCCCAGCATCAGTCTTTTCCAATGAGTCAACTCTTCGCATGAGGTGGCCAAAGTACAGGAGTTTGAGCTTTAGCATCATTCCTTCCAAAGAAATCCCAGGGCTGATCTCCTTCAGAATGGACTGGTTGGATCTCCTTGCAGTCCAAGGGATTCTCAAGAATCTTCTCCAACACCATAGTTCAAAAGCATCAATTCTTTGGCACTCAGCTTTCTTCACAGTCCAACTCTCACATCCATACATGACCACTGGAAAAACCATAGCCTTGACTAGATGAACCTTTTTGGCAAAGTAATGTCTCTGCTTTTCAATATGCTATCTAGGTTGGTCATAACTTTCCTTCCAAGGAGTAAGCGTCTTTTAATTTCATGGCTGCAATCACCATCTGCAGTGATTTTGGAGCCCCCAAAAATAAAGTCTGACATTGTTTCCACTGTTTCCCCATCTATATCCCATGAAGTGACGGAAGCAGATGCCATGATCTTCGTTTTCTGAATGTTGAGCTTTAAGCCAACTGTTTTCACTCTCCTTTTTCACTTTCATCAAGAAGCTTTTAGTTCCTCTTCACTTTCTGCCATAAGGGTGGTGTCATCTGCATATCTGAGGTTATTGATATTTCTCCCGGCAATCTTGATTCCAGCTTGTGTTTCTTCCAGTCCAGCATTTCTCATGATGTACTCTGCATATAAGTTAAATAAACAGGGTGACAATGTACAGCCTTGATGAACTCCTTTTCCTATTTGGAACCAGTCTGTTGTTCCATGTCCAGTTCTAACTGTTGCTTCCTGACCTGCATACAAATTTTTCAAGAGGCAGATCAGGCGGTCTGGTATTACCATCTCTTTCAGAATTTTCCACAGTTTATTGTGATGCACACAGTCAAAGGCTTTGGCATAGTCAAGAAAGCAGAAATAGATGTTTTTCTGGAACTCTCTTGCTTTTTCCATGATCCAGCGGATATTGGCAATTTGATCTCTGGTTCCTCTGCCTTTTCTAAAACCAGCTTGAACATTAGGAAGTTCACGGTCACATATTGCTGAAGCCTGGCTTGGAGAATTTGAGCATTACTTTACTAGCGTGTAGATGAGTGCAATTGTGCGGTAGTTTGAGCATTCTTTGGCATTGCCTTTCTTTGGGATTGGAATGAAAAGTGACCTTTTCCAGTCCTGTGGCCACTGCTGACTTTTCCAAATTTGCTGGCATACTGAGTGTAGCACTTTCACAGCATCATCTTTCAAGATTTGAAATAGCTCAACTGAAATTCCATCACCTCCACTAGCTTTGTTCGTAGTGATGCTTTCTAAGGCCCACTTGACTTCACATTCCAGGATGTCTGGCTCTAGGTCAGTGATCACACCATCGTGATTATCTGGGTCGTGAAGATCTTTTTTGTACAGTTCTTCTGTGTATTCTTGCCACCTCTTCTTAATATCTTCTGCTTCTGTTAGGTCCATACCATTTCTGTCCTTTATTGAGCTCATCTTTGCATGAAATGTTCCTTTGGTATCTCTGATTTTCTTGAAGAGATCCCTAGTCTTTCCCATTCTGTTGTTTTCCTCTATTTCTTGGCATTGATCGCTGAGGAAGGCTTTCTTATCTCTTCTTGCTGTTCTTTGGAACTCTGCATTCAGATGTTTATATCTTTCCTTTTCTCCTTTGCTTTTCACTTCTCTTCTTTTCACAGCTATTTGTAAGGCCTCCCCAGATAGCCATTTTGCTTTTTTGCATTTCTTTTCTATGGGAATGGTCTTGATCCCTGTCTCCTGTACAATGTCATGAACCTCCTTCCATAGTTCATCAGGCACTCTATCTATCAGATCTAGGCCCTTAAATCTATTTCTCACTTCCACTGTATAATCATAAGGGATTTGATTTAGGTCATATCTGAATGGTCTAGTGGTTTTCCCTACTTTCTTCAATTTAAGTCCTAATTTGGCAATAAGGAGTTCATGGTCTGAGCCACAGTCAGCTCCTGGTCTTGTTTTTGCTGACTGTATAGAGCCTCTCCATCTTTGGCTGCAAAGAACATAATCAATTTTATTTCGGTGTTGACCATCTGGTGATGTCCATGTATAGAGTCTTCTCTTGTATTGTTGGAAGAGGGTGTTTTTTATGACCAGTGCGTTTTCTTGGCAAAACTCTATTAGTCTTTGCCCTGCTTCATTCTGTATTCCAAGGCCAAATTTGCCTGTTACTCCAGGTGTTTCTTGACTTCCTACTTTTGCATTCCAGTCCCCTATAATGAAAAGGACATCTTTTTTGGGTGTTAGTTCTAAAAGGTCTTGTAGGTCTTCATAGACCCGTTCAACTTCAGCTTCTTCAGCGTTACTGGTTGGGGCATAGACTTGGATTACTGTGACATTAAATGGTTTGCCTTGGAAATGAACAGAGATCATTCTGTTGTTTTTGAGATTGCATCCAAGTACTGCATTTTGGACTCTTTTGTTGACCATCATGGCCACTCCATTTCTTCTGAGGGATTCCTGCCCACAGTAGTAGATATAATGGTCATCTGAGTTAAATTCACCCATTCCAGTCCATTTGAGTTCGATGATTCCTAGAATGTCAACATTCACTCCTGCCATCTCTTGTTTGACCACTTCCAATTTGCCTTGATTCATGGACCTGACATTCCAGGTTCCTATGCAATATTGCTCTTTACCGCATCGGACCTTACTTCTATCACCAGTCACATCCACAGCTGGGTATTGTTTTCTTTGGCTCCATCCCTTCTTTCTTTCTTGAGTTATTTCTCCACTGATCTCCAGTAGCATAATGGGAACTTACTGACCTGGGGAGTTTCTCTTTCAGTATTCTATAATTTTGCCTTTTCATACTGTTCATGGGGTTCTCAAGGCAAGAATACTGAAGTGGTTTGCCATTCCCCTCTCCAGTGGACCACATTCTGTCAGATCTCTCTACCATGACCCGCCTGTCTTGGGTTGCCCCACGGGCATGGCTTAGTTTCATTGAGTTAGACAAGGCTGTGGTCGTAGTGTGATTAGATTGACTAAGTTTTCTGTGAGTATGGTTTCAGTGTGTCTGCCCTCTGATGTCCTCTTGCAACACCTACCATCTTACTTGGGTTTCTCTTACCTTGGGCGTGGGGTATCTCTTCACAGCTGCTCCAGCAAAGTGCAGCCATTGCTCCTTACCTTGGACGAGGGATATCTCCTCACCACTGCCCTTCCTGACCTTCAATGTGGGCAGTATAATTATACTATCAAAGTATAGTTCACTTATTATATTAACTGCAAGTATATAATTTAATAATTTGGTGATTTTATAGATATCATCCATATAAATTATTATAAAACATTGGCTTTTTCGCTGTGCTGTACATTACGTCTGTTAACTTATCTATTTTATAACTTGTAGTTTGTACCTCTTAATCCTGTCTGTATTTGCCCCTCCCCCACCTCTCAACCATCTTATCATTTATAAGATAAAAATAGTATCAGATTTGCATAAGTCCTTCATGTAAAGTTTTAGATCCTTCATGTAAAGTTTTAGAATAACATGTGGGACAAAGCAAACAATAAGGTATCATTTAGTTGATATAAGTAATCATTTAAATTCATTTGGAGTCCACCCTACACACACATATCTGTAGGGTTGTTGTTGTTTAGTTGTTAAGTCATGTTGTGTGAGTCTTTGTAACCACATGGACCGTAGCTAGCCAGGCTCATGTGTTCATGGGATTCTCCAGGCAAGAATACTGGAGTGGGTTGCCATTTCCTGCTCCAATCTGTAGGGTACATGTATGGAATTTGGTCAGACAAAAAGTCTTGCCTCAAGGAAGGAGAATGGAGGAAAAGTGTTAGTTGAGAAGAGAAACTTCACACTCGAAATGCTTAAAAATTCATATGATCTTAAAAAATGCAATACAATCCTACAGGGATGTTAAACTTAAAAAAAAAAAAGTACAAAGAGAAAATTTTTACTCTTAATCCATCCTATTGTTCCAGTCCTGCATAACTTTTATTTTTCCCGAGTATTTTTTGCAGAGACGAATGTTTTTCCAAAGATTGGAATCCGCATACCCTTCAGGACTGAAGCATCTTCCTACCAACTGCTGTAAGACAAAACACCTTGTACAGTCAGCCCTCTGAATCTGTGGTTTCACATGGGCAGATTTAACCAACCCCAGAGAGAAAATACTGAATTCCAGAGTTATGAAAAGTAAAACTTTAATTTTCTGTGTACTGGGAACTATTTACACATTATTTTAAACAACTATTTACATAACACATTTTATTAGATATTACAAGTAACCTCAGTAACCTCCGGAGAAGGCAGTGGCACCCCACTCCAGTACTCTTGCCTGGAAAATCCCATGGGCGGAGGAGCCTGGTGGGCTGCAGTCCATGGGGTCGCGAAGAGTCAGACACGACGGAGCAATTTGACTTTCACTTTTCACTTTCATGCATTGGAGAAGGAAATGGCAACCCACTCCAGTGTTCTTGCCTGGAGAATCCCAGGGACGGAGGAGCCTGGTTGGCTGCCGTCTATGGGGTCGCACAGAGTCGGACACGACTGAAGTGACTTAGCAGCAGCAGCAGCAGCAGTAACCTCAGATACAGCAGATGACACCACCCTTATGGCAGAAAGTGAAGAGGAACTGAAGAGCCTCTTGATGACAGTGAAAGAGGAGTGAAAAAGCTGGCTTAAACTCAACATTCAAAAAAAGATCATGGCACCTGGTCCCATTACATCATGGCAAATAGGGGAAACAATGGAAACAGTGACAGACTTTATTTTCTTGGGCTCCAAAAATCACTGCAGATGGTGACTGCAGCCATGAAATTAAAAGATGCTTGTTCCTTGGAAGAAAAGCTATGACCAACCTAGACAGCATATTGAAAAGCTGAGACATTACTTTGCCAACAAAGGTCCATCTAGTCAAAGCTGTTTTTTCCAGTAGTCATGAATGGATGTGAAAGTTGGACCATAAAGAAATCTGAGCGCTGAAGAATTTAAGTTTTTGAACTGTGGTGTTGGAGAAGACTCTTGAGAGTCCCTTGGACTGCAAGGAGATCCAATCAGTCAATCTTAAAGAAAATGAGTCCTGAATATTGACTGGAAGAATTCATGCTGAAGCAGAAACTCCAATACTTTGGCCACCTGATGCGAAGAACTGACTTAATGGGAAAAGACCCTTATTGAAGGCAGGAGGAGAAGGGGAAGAGAGAGGATGATGGTCGGATGGCACTACCGACTGGCTGGACAGGGCGTCTGAGCAAGCTCCGGCAGTTGGTGATGTATAAGGAAGCCTGATGTGCTGCAGTCCACGGGGTCGCAAACAGTCGGACACGACTGAGCGACTGAACTTAACATGATTTCATATAAGAGACCTCAGGTTTTGGTATCGTGCACAGCTCCTGGGACCAAACACATAGCATGACACTGACGGAGGAAACGACTAGCTAACAGCAGGATGGTTCCACACTTCTTAGCCCAAGTCCCCACCTCTCTTAGGCCCACGTGCGCCGAGGACCTCTCCCGGGTTGTTTCCAGCGATGCCTGTCGAAGAGCCCCGCCCATCATGCTTTGCCTTCCGGCCAGCGTCTCAGGCATCGCGGCGGACAGCCCGGCTTCCTGGGCGCCGCGGGCCTGGGAGGACCCCAGCGACAGCCTCTGTGTAGGGCCCGGTGGACTCAGCGGCAGCGGCGGTGGCGGCGGGACGTTGCAACTGAAGGCGCAGGTTGTCTCCGGAACGCACTGTGCCGGCCACCCTCGCAGCCCTGGCTGACGGTCGTGCGGCCGGCGCCATGTCTGTGAGCGAGATCTTCGTGGAGCTGCAGGGCTTTTTGGCTGCCGAGCAGGACATCCGAGAGGCGAGCCCCCGTCTCCCCATATCCCTTCCCCTCTCTTTGCCTAGCTGGGCCGCGACGCCCGGCCCTCCTCCGTCGCTCTGATTCGAGCGGTGGGGAAGCCTCCGGGGGTGGTTCCTACCCTTCTCGTTTGGCTTAGGGCACCTCTTTGCTCCCGCCCCCGATTCTGCTGCCAGGTCCTGGTTCCCTGTGTTCAGGGCTCGGCTCTTCAGCATCACCTACCTTATTTGGGTGTCAGTTTTTCTCATTTTTAATTCATTTTTATGTCGCACCCTCGGCGCGTGGGACTCAGACAACACGTGTTTCTTGTGTGGGTTATTGGTGTCTTAAAAGCACGTGTGGCCGTTTCTCTTTAAAACTCTACTATGGCTTCTCATTCCACGTAGGATAAAAATCCAGATCCAACTGTGGCCCACGGGTCTCTCCAGTCTCATTTTACTCCTTCTGTTGTATGCTATGGTCACGCTACCTCCCTTTTATTCTTCCAGTTCCCCAAATAGCGTCCTGCCTCGGGACTTTTGCAAGCACTGCTTGCTTTTCCTGGAATGCGTTTCTTTTCCACTCTTTTTTTCTGGTCATCTTCTTGACCTCACAATCAAAAGGATCTTTTTCCTGTTATGTTTACTTATAGTAGCGCATTAATTTGTGCGGTTGTTACTTTTTAAATGCCTCCCGCTTGATGCAACTGCAGGAAAGAAGGGACCATTTGCTTGGTTCCCTAGTCATACAAGTGCTCAGTGAATATTTGTAAAATGAATGAATGAAAAATACTCAGTCCTGTGTTGTGTCTGGACGTTTTTCTCTTTTTGGTTTATGTCTGGATACCTCATCTCCTTCAGTGTTCCAATGGGATATTTGGGGCGAGTGGGTGGCTATTACCGTTTGAAATCTGTATGAGGAATCTCATGTGTTTTAATGACTTCCTGAAGATCTCATAGAGAAGGTAGAAAAGTCAGAATTCAGTTCTGAATAAGTCTTGTGCACCATTTGTGTCATTGTAAAGGTTGATAGTGTTTAAAATGTATGTGAAGGTGTCATAGATCAAATATACTATCTAGTATGTTTGGTTTGAGGCTATGATAATATAATACTTATGTTGAATTTATTTGATATTTTGATCTGATTCTTTCTAGGAAATCCGAAAAGTTGTACAGAGTTTAGAACAAACAGCTCGAGAGATTTTAACTCTACTTCAAGGGGTCCATCAGGGTGCTGGGTTTCAGGACAGTAAGTTCTTTGTTTTGATTTGGAAGGTTTTATCCACTCTGTCAGTCTTTCATCTAAAGAGTTAATTTACAATCAGAAGACATATCAAATCTGTAAGGTTTAACTATGAAAATTGTTCCTCATGTTTTTATGGTGAGTAAAAATTGGAGAAATAAGTGAGTTGATCATTTTATAGGTTTATGGAATTCTCTGTATTTTTGTTGATTTTATGCTTTCACATAGGTTGGATTAGGAATGTTTTCTCTAGTGGTGTAGTTCTGATGATAATTGTGGTAGTTCCATAGTTCTCTTGTGTATATAGCAACTTTTATTTGGCTTTTTCTTAACACCAATCTTTCAGTCATTGAATGTGATTTAGTATGTACTTTTAGATAATAAAATGGCCAGTGTAAAATGTTGTCACAGTGTTTACAGTCAGTCTCTTGAATGGAGATAGAGTATAGGAAGTTTAGAAATGGAATCTCTATTGTAAAAGATAACACAGTTAAAAGAAGTGAAATGTGTTTTCAGATTAAGAATTATTTCATAATGTAGCTAACAGGTGTCGGGGGTAAGTCATTTTTGTGAGAGATAGGGAGTTGGTCAGCCTGATTGAGAATAAAGCTGTTAAAACTTTTTTTTAAATTTTTTGATCACATCGTGTGACATGTGGAATCTTAGTTCCCCAAACAGGGATTGAATCCTTGCACCCTGCAGTGGAAGCATGGAGTGTTAACCACTGAACTTGCAAAGAAGTCCTAAAGCTGCTTTTTGACCAAGTATAAGTGCTAAGTGAAGTCGCTCAGTCGTGTCCAACTCTTTGCGAGCCCATGGACTGTAGCCTACCAGGCTCCTCCGTCTATGGGATTTTCCAGGGAAGAATACTGGAGTGGGGTGCCATTTCCTTCTCCAGGAGATCTTCCCAAACCCAGGGATTGAACCTGGGTCTCCCGCATTGTAGGCAGATGCTTTACCATCTGAGCCACCAGGGAAGTCCTTGACCAAATATAGGAGCCTTCAAAATCCAATTTTAGGCATCCTTTGGCGACTGACTAGGAAAGGCAGCTTAAAGATTAGTTAATTTATAAGTTTGCCAGTGTGTTTCCTGACATACCCCCTTTTAGCAATTTTTTGTTGTTTATTTTTCAGTAGGGAAACTAGATATGAAATTTTGAGAGCCAGGTTGATAGCAGAGATGCATGCTCTACATTTGCTCATGAGATTTAAAAAAATTGATTTATTTCCAGGTAGACTGCATAGATTGTTAAGCAAGAACTGTGTTTGAAATTTGGTAAGTCTTTCATTACTTCATTTGACTATCTTTTTGTGATCAGTTCCAAAAAGGTGTTTGAAAGCTCGAGAACATTTTGGTACAGTAAAAACACATCTAACGTCTTTGAAGACCAAGTTTCCTGCTGAACAGTATTACAGGTTTGTAAGACAAGTAGCATCTTGTATAACATTAAGTAAAAGAAGGCAAGAGAAAAATTTATGTGGACTAAATGATTGCTTAGATTTAGATGACAATCCTACTTAGAAGAAACAACAGAGAGGAAAAGGAACTGTTAATAGTGGTAGTATTTTAATGGTGACAAAATTGCTGACTTTCTTTTTCTCCCTTTTACTTTCATAATTTTCTTAAGGAACATGTAATTTTTGCAATGAGAAAGTAATAAAAATAAAATATGTATTATGTGAAGGTCAAAATGGAGAATATTTTTTTAGTTTATTGAAGTTACTTGTAAAGTTGGATGGGCCGAATCTATGCTATTAAGATTATGGAATTAAGTGGCAGTGTATATGTATAAACTGAATATTGAATTTTGCTGCCAAGTAACATATGCAGCTAATATTTTATGCCATTATTTTATTAAATCTACAACACTATTAATTTTAAGAAACAATGTTATGTTTTGTATTATTAGGGAAAAGATTGTTATTATTCATAATTATGAAACATGTTTGTTTAATACTTTAATACTTCCTGATTTCACAGGTTTTAGATTGTTTAATACTTCCTGATTTCACAGGTGTTAAACTGGGAAAAACTGAGTGTTGATGAAATATGGTAAATAGGAACCTAAACTTTCTATTTAGACTTGCTTTCTCACTAGAGACAATGTTCTTTTAGGATACGTTAGGGCAAGAAATACTTAAGACAGGTATGTGGGGAGTGGGTAGTGTAACCTCACAAGATTGTTGAAAGATAGGGAGGGGCTGGCAAACTACCGTGACCTTTTATATTTTGTATAAATATATTTATATTTTAAAGAGTTACCTAAGAAAAAAAAAAAAAGAAATAAGAGTGTGACAGAGACTGAATGTGACCCAGAAAGTCTCAGTCTTAGAAAAGGTTTGCTGACCCCTGCTGTAAGGTTAATAGTGGGCGCTTAGAGAATAGAACAGTAGAATTGGCAGGGTCTTTAGAGAGCATGGAGTTTGGCGTTCACATACAGGCTGCCCTCTGGCTGATTTGGCCCTCAAAATGTTTGGTTTGACCTAGGTTGTGTTGAAAGATGTTTTTGAATTTGTTGCCACATTTGAAAATCAGGAGGCATAGCATAAACATCAAGGGGTTATAAAATTTCTTTTTTCTTTTTCAGTCTCCTCGCTCACTTTAACTACTGTATTCCCAACGTTTTAAGGTCACCTGTTTAGTGACGGTAGTTCTTTCTCATGTGTGTGAAGCTGGAGTTTCTTTTTCTTTTTTTTTGGAGTTTCTTGATACCCTGCATTCAGTTCAGAGTGTAGGACTGAGATGCTGAGGCTGATGTACGTTGCAGTTCTCATCAATTTGCATTTGCCAGCATTTATTTTTCTCAGAGCAGTATCATTGTTCACCGATTAAACTTCTAAAGCACAGTTGCTCTTGTCTATAACATTTGGTTGTAAATTTTTGCATTCATCAGAATTGGACCGTGCTTCTTATATATTAAAATTATAATAAATAATTGTTATAAATTTGGACTGGCAAAATGTACACTAAATCCATCTATATATAATACTTAAATGTTGTATTGTTCTTAACACATTTTATATTTTGGAGTTTCACATAAGGTTTTATTTGAAAAAGGGTCCCGTGCCTCATGTGTTTGGCTGTGATTGTCCTGTGCCTGTCTTTTCTAACACCTGGTCCCTTGCACTCACTGCAGGTTTCACGAGCACTGGAGGTTTGTGCTGCAGCGCTTGGTCTTCTTGGCAGCGTTTGTTGTGTACTTGGAGTCCGAAACCCTAGTGACCCGAGAAGCGGTTACAGAGATCCTAGGCAGTGAGTGTCCTCAGTCGTGTCCATCCACATGATCGGTTTAATTTTTGGTGGGAGGGGCTTTCTGTTTATGGAAACAAATGAGAACTAAGTGGAAAACTGGTTTCTTGGACAGATGAAAACTAAAAATATGTAGGGGCTTGCTCTGTGTACTTGGGCGTTTCTTTTAGTTTTTAAAAATTTTAAGTCTACAGAAAAGTTGAAAGTGAACACCTGCTTACTCCCACTGAGATCCTCTGCTTGTTCACGTTTTGCCCTGTCTGTGTAGTCTCCTCACTGTGTGTTGGGGGCATGTTTGAACTGTTTGGAAGTCAGGTATAGATCCCGTGACTTCTTAAATGTTTCAACGCATACCTTCTAAAAGCTATTCTCATGCATAACAGGATACTATTCTTGGTGGTATTACTTTAAGAAAAACGAAATGAAAGACTGAATTTTGCTTGAGAGCTCAAAGATTCTACAGTGAGGTCTGTTACCAAGGATATGTCTACATTTAAAAGATAGTTTTGAAATACTCCTATTTTTACTTTGAGAGAAATTGTACTTGTGTATATGTGTGTGTATTTAAAAAAAATTTTAGGTGTAAGTTACATTTCCATCATGACCCTGTCTTTACCGTGTCACATTTTTCAGTTGAGCCTGATCGGGAGAAGGGATTTCACTTGGATGTGGAAGATTATCTCTCGGGAGTTCTCATTCTCGCTAGTGAACTGGTAAGAAGCTTAGTGATTTGCCATTTGCTCTTTTTGATCTTTCCACATCATTGTCAGTTTTTTTAAATGGGTACAAAAATTCAGATGTCCCATTCTTTTCTAAGCCATCTGTCGGTCACAGGGTAGTCATTGACTGCGTACTGTGTGTGTTAATGTTTTGCTGGGATGGCAATTCAGACAATGAGGTGGCCTTGCACACTTGATATTATGCGATTTAAAAAGATGAGAACAACTTCTTCCTTTCAGAGCAGTGGCACAGTATATATTCCTGGTAACTGTTCCTTTATATAGTTGTTTTGGGGAACAATTAACTATAGAACTTTTACTAGTTGTTATTGTCTTTTACCCCTTAATTCCACTCCAAGAAATTGTCCTATAAAAATAAATCAAAAGCAGAAGAAAGCTGTTATAAAGGAATTTACTCTAACCTTATTTATGAGAAGTCGGGAGACCACAGAAACTCCATCAAAAGGGGAATGATTTCTTAAGTTTTAAGTAAGTAAGTAATACCGAGCAGTTGTCAAAACTGTAATTATGAGGGATAGTGTGGACAAGTCATGTGGTGCACCGGCCTCGTGGCTGTGACTTGGAGGAAGAGCCCTGCTGTGACGTTCCTCTTCTGTCCCACAGTCGAGGTTGTCTGTCAACAGCGTGACTGCCGGAGACTACTCCCGGCCCCTGCACATCTCCACCTTCATCAACGAGCTGGACTCCGGCTTCCGCCTCCTCAACCTCAAAAACGATTCCCTGAGGAAGCGCTACGATGGCCTGAAGTATGACGTGAAGAAAGTGGAGGAGGTAGTCTACGACCTCTCCATCCGGGGTTTCAACAAGGAGACGGCAGCAGCCTGCGTGGAGAAGTAGGGGGCTCCCCCCCAGCCCTGCTAACTCCAGTGGTGCCCACCAGGCCCAGCCCAGCGCCTCCCATGGTAGTTAGAATGTCCCGTCGCTAAACACCGCGCTTCATTTTCTTAACCGGTTGTGTGGTGTATCAGAGTTGAAACACTTTTTAGGGGGTGACAGAATAGCCTTTACAAAGACAGGTTTTTCTTTGTTGTTTTCAGTGAATTTGCCCTGTAACTCAGTATACTTCAGTTTTGTCAGAAAACGTACATGTTGATCTCTTGGTAAAGTTCTTTTCTTGCTTACCCTGATGCTGTCGATGTGCTGATTGAGAACTTCATTGTCTTGTTTGTGATTCTTCCAGGAGTGATCCTTGTGTTTTCTATTTCCACATTAGCCATCCATATCCAGGTGTGGCCTGGATACAGTGTAAAAACAGATAATTAAACGGATGGTTGCCAAGTGAAGGACAACTTATTTTATATTTTCCTTCCTTATTTTAAGCCTTGTGAGTAAATCAGGTGTTGAATTTTTTTGCAAGGCAAGTATAGTCCCAGGGTTCTATCTCACTGCCATCAAAATATCAGAGATTAAACTTCAAAGACAAGTTCAACAGGTTATTTTGGACAGTTTGGTAATAAGGATTGAGTAGCATCATCTGGCTATGTTTACCAGGTGGGGACTAGGGGTAGGGTTCTGAAACACCCATTTTCTGATGTTGCCTTAACATTCTGATGTTGCAGAATTAAACATCTTCTCCACATGCATCTTAAACATTTCATATATTTCTGAGTGTGAAACCTCTTACCTAATGGCCAGGTAGACCTGTAGGTCTGGGAGTGTGCAGCCTCTCAGTCAGTTAATTCTCAACACCCTGACAGGTGATATTCTGAGAGAAGAATGCTGTGCTTTGTCTGGAAGAAAGAGAAAACCTTGAATTAAAAGGCAAAAAGTAGCTGACGTGGTCATATTTTTAAGAATAAACAATCCTCTCAGGTTGTTAATTATTCCAGTTTTGGGCAAGTCACATATATCTTACTGGCACAGCGCCCGTCCCCTGCAACCCGCACCCTCCCCATCCCCCATTTTCAGGTAGTACTTGCCATGTAACTTGCTGTTGAATTATGGTGACTTAAACCACAGTATCTTGGAGCTCATTGAAAGGAAGGTGCCAGTGTGTCCAGAATAATAGGAACTACTTAGAAGTGTCACCCTCTCATGCCTAATATGAGTTTAGGTTTCCTGTTTGTAAGTAGGATTTTCGGCATGGGCATTGGAGTTGTTATCAGGCTGAGTTAAGGACGGCCAAATTTTCCATTATGAGGAAAAAAGTAGAAATGAGGCATAAATTGCTGTGCATTGTTGGGTTTTAGAACAATTTTCTTGACAGCTCTTTCTGCAAAGAATTTGTGGAAAGAAGAAAGTTGTTGGAGTCTTAAAGTACCTAGGATGGCCATCTAAAATGTGCAGTAATAGCACTGCCTGGATTGAGCGTAAAAGGTTCTGAATTATGTGATCAGACATATGCAGTAAGTTTGATACTAGTTTTCTTTGCTTCTTTAAAGTATTGATTCTGCTTGAGAATAGTAAAGTTCTTGGGAGAAGTTTTGGATTTCAGTTTTCACAAATAGATTTTAAGTGGAGGAGCATGTTCTGGTTTTGTACACCATTTGGGGATGTCAAGTGTTATGTGTGATTATTGTGTTGTGTCTGTTGCTGGCTTGTTGTAAAGCAATAAAAACAGTTTCTTTTATTTTTTGGTCTTTTTGTCACTTAGTGTGTTGCCATGAGAACTCTTCTATGTGGACAGTAAGTTCTGAGTGTTTTTTTCTTTTAAAATTTTTTTGCATGCCATTTGGCATATAGGAGCCCGGTTCCCTGACCAGGGATAGAACCCACACCCCCTGAGTTGGAAGTATGTAGTCTTAGCCACAGGACTACTGCGGAAGTCCCAAGTTCTGAATATTTTTGCGGCTGAAGAAGACCAGGGCAATGAGCACACACTACCCTGTGATAGTTAGAAGTCAACAGCACTGAGCTGTGTGCTGTAAGTATAGGTAATGGTGGTGTGCTCTCCCCTGGTTGGGAAATAACAGGTATTTTAACTGAAAATGTTGAGAAGCCTTGGCTGTGGTTTCAGGACACCAGGATTGCTTTTTTTAACTTTAGAAAATCAAGCAGGTTAGAGAAAACAGAGATTAGTGGATGCTTTCTTTACAGATTTATTTATTTATAAGGAGAAGAAAAGAGCTCCATAAATACTTGACAGGATTTGCCCTGCCTTAAACAATGAGTGATGCTTAGGGGAATGTAATAAAGAACAAAAGCTCCTTTGGCTGTGTTTTGAGACCTTCACTTGGCTAAAGAGATGATTCGGATATGGCTCTTTTTGCACTGTTTCATGATTGTGCACTCAGAAGTTACAACTTTCTTCAACTTTCTTCTTTCTTGGTCTAGACTACACTGTTTGTCCCAGGTAGAGCATCACTATCATGCCTCACACCAAGTAAGATTTTTCCCTGAGCCTGAAATAATTTATTTTCTTAGTATTCATTGTAATAAGCATTAAGAGGGCATGTGGAGCTGAGGACAGAGCCCTGGTTACCAGCAAGGGGAGGGGACAGGGAGGCAGAGGAAGTGGAGCCCACGGGAAGATAAAGTGGTCAGAGAGGGTGACAGAACAGGGAGAGTGGCTCATCACAGAAGCTAGGGGAGTAAAGTATCTTAGGTTTTTAGGTGAGAGATTAAAAATGTACATTTTCACAGCCTGAGCGCCTTGTGACTTTGTCGGGCTTGTGACTTTCCTAAGCTCCACTCATCCTCCAGCCCCCCTGATTTATCTATGACACAATGTGCTTGGGTTCCCCAAAGCGCTCTCCCATTTCCCTCACACCCAGAGTCCTGAACATCTCAATTGGCTGCTCTGCAGGCACCACGAGTCCATGAGCCTTGTGACTTAGGCGAGGCTGGGTGATGCAGAGCACTACAGAGCACGTGTATTTCCCACTCAGGCTCCTCGTCTGTCACAGGTTAGCGGGGGACCCACTCCATGCTGTCCTCACGTAGCTCACTGACAGCAGCTGCCAACTGGACCTTTTGCTAGTTACTTCGGGAGAGTCTTGTCCAAACACGTGCTCCGGTTTGGAAGTGACATGTCATTTTCTCTCATTCACTGGTTAGAACTGTGACCCTGTTCATGCCAAGGGGGCCAGGAAGTGGAATCTCACCTTTGTAGGATAGAGGGTGGAGAGGCAGACAAACTAAATGATGAAAACTGTGGGTGCTGTTCAGCTCCTCTTGTTAGATGATTAAGAGTAGTATTTCTGGTCACACATGCATTTCACTGGGCTTGGAAGGGAGAAGAGATGACACAAGGCCACTTGCTGCCTGGTGGGTGACGGACGAGGGTGGGTCATCTGTAGTCGTCCCCTGTTGTTGAAGGTGTTTCCTGTGTGAAGAGATTCCTCTGGTGTGTGTGTGTTTGTGATTGGGCTTTTGTGTTTTAAATCAAGATTCAGTGAGCTGTAACATGTTCCAAGCAGCATGCTAAAAGTTTTATTCAGATCATCTCATTTCATCCTCTGATCAACCTTATGAGGTTACTACCACATTTCCCCCCATTTGCATGCACGTGTGCTAAGTTGCTTCAGTTGTGTCTGACTCTTTGTGACCCTATGGACTGTAGCCCATCAGGCCTCTCTGTCCAGGGGATTCTCTAGGCAAGAATACTGGAGTGGATTGCCATGTCCTCCTCCAAGGGATCTTCCCCACCCAGGGACTGAACCCGCATCTTTTGCATCTCCTGCACTGCCAGATGGGTTCTTTACCACTAGCACTACCTGGGAAACCCTTTTCCTACTTCAGACCTGGAGATTGGGCTCACAGCGGGCAGTTCCCTGAGTTCACATCTAGAGGAGCTGGGATTCAAATGCAGTTATTCTGCCAGTCCATCCTCACGCACCCTCTCTTCCTTGATGCTCTTGATGGTTACAGTCACCCGATAGCCTGACAAAGCAAAGTCATATCCACAAATCGTTGTGAACACAGTATGTGTATAGCTTTGGATTATATGTAATTTGTATTAAAATTTCATGTAATATGTGGGAGATTTGGTCTTGCCCTCAAGATTAGGGTCTATTTCAGGGGAAAGGGTGGCTAGAAAATACATTAACAAGTAAGATGAATATTCAACTGAGTGTCTAATTAAAAAATTTTGACAGCTTTATTAAAATACATTTCACATGTAAAATGGACTCATAAGTGAACTATTCAATGATTTGATTTACCAGACAGTGCAAAGATGATCATAAATCAGTTTTAGAACATTTTTATCTTCCCAAGATATCCCTGTTCCCATTCTCAGCCCCAGGCAGCCACTGGTCTAATTTCTTTCTTTATAAATTTGCCTGTTCTGGATATCTTATTATAAGTGGGATGGTAGAGTATATGGTCCCTCATGTCTTTTCACTTCATGTTAGTAGTTTGTTCCTTTTTATTCCTGAATAGTGTGGATATTCTGGGGCTTCCTAGGTGGCTCAGTGATAAAGTCTGCCTGCCAGTGCAGGAGACTGTTGTTCGATCTCTGATCCAGGAAGATCCCACATGCCTCAGAGCAGCTAAGCCTGTGTGCCTCAACTACGGAGCCTGAGCTCTAGAGCCTGGGAGCCAAAACCACTGAGCCTGCGTGTGCATCTGTTGAAGCCCATGTGTCCTAGATCCTGTGCTCAGCAACAGGAGAAGCCACCAAAGTAAGCCTGTGCACTGCAACTAGAGAGCAACCCCTGCTCGCCATGCCTAGAGAAAAGCCCTTGCAGCAACGAAGACAGTAAAAAATAAATTTTAAAAAGTATTAAAAAAAAAAAAAAGTAAACTTACTGCTGATTGGAGCTACCGGCAGATAGATGCTGTGGACTGGATGCTTTATGTCTCCCCTCAAATTCATATGCAGAATCCTAATCCTCAGTTGATTGATACAGTAAGTCCCCTACATACGAATGGTTTCTGTTCTGAGAGCACGTTTGTAAGTCCAGCAAAGTTAGTCTGGGTACCCAACCAACACAGTCAGCTATGTAGTACTGAACTGTAATAGCTTTATAATCATTTTTCACACAAATACATAAAAAATAAAAAAAAAATTTAATCTTACAGTACAGTTCTTGAAAAGTACAACAGCTGGCATACAGGGGCTGGCATTGAGTAAACAGGCCAGAAGAGTTACCGACTGGAGGAGGGAGAGGAATTGGGAGATGGTAGAGCTGATGGATAGTCAGCAGTAGGAGACGGAGGACGAGCTGCAATTTCACTCATGCCTGATGTTGTTG
Source organism: Bos indicus x Bos taurus (assembly GCF_003369695.1). Classification (NCBI taxonomy): domain Eukaryota; kingdom Metazoa; phylum Chordata; class Mammalia; order Artiodactyla; family Bovidae; genus Bos; species Bos indicus x Bos taurus. The sequence goes on from NC_040077.1 coordinate 73,342,432, forward strand.
GCACAGATTCTGGGCTTGAAATAAAGATACTGCACCACTGTACTCTATCAATACAGTACTATAAAGTACATAAACACATCCACCTGATGGCATGTGACGACGCACACCAGACACAACTAACTTACGTGATTGGATGTGTGAATGCAGTTTGAAATCTTTCAAAGTTCACAATTTGAAGGTTTGTATGTAGGGAACTTAACTGTATTTGACGGTGGGCTGGTGGGAGGTGATTAGGTCATGAGGGTGGAGCCCTCATCAGTGTTACTAGTGCCCTTGTAAAAGGGACCCCAAGAGCCTTTCACCCTCTGTTATGTAAGGACACAGCCAGAAGACAACTGGCTATGAACCAGGAATCAGACCCTCACCAGACACTGAAGCTGCCGGCACCTTGACCTTGGACTTCCTGGCCTCCAGAACTGCCAGATGTCAATTTCTGTTTAAGCCACTCAGCCTATGCTATTTTTGTTACCACATCCTGAATGGACTAAGGCAAGGGAAGAGGAGGTGAAAGGAGTCAAAACTTCCTGAGCTGCTAGAAGAACAAACATGGGAATCTTGGAGGTAGCTTCTGGGGGAAGACGTGAAGCTCACTTTTGCAAGTGTTGAGTTGATTATGATGTGGACTGATTGCACAGGGTGCTGTACTTTTTGGCTTAGAATTTAGGGCCCTGTAGATACAGTAGACGTTTGAATCCTCTTCTGTCTGGAAGGAGGCTTCTCTGGTGGCTTAGACAGTAAAGAATCTGCCTGTGATGCAGGAGACCTGGGTTTGATCCCTGAGTCAAGAAGGTCCCCAGGAAAAGGGAATGGATACCCACTCCAGTATTCTTGCCTGGAGAATCCCATGGACAGAGAAGTCTGGCAGGCCGTAGTCCATGGGTGCAAAGAGTCGGATACAACTGAGGAACTAACGCATTCACACTTTTCACTTGGAAAGGGGGAGAGGTGTGGGAGAGCACTGGGGAGGTCTGCACTCGGAACTGTCCTAAGGAGCCAGTGTCTGGTTGACAGCATAGAGAGGATGGCCTGTGTTACTCCCTCTGGTTCGGGGCTATCCAGGCAGGAACAGGGTCCAACAGAAATATGACGTACATATACTGCTTCTTCCTATTGCCATGGAAATCCTTTACTTACTATAAAGACTTTAAAGATTTTGACTGAAGGGAAACGAAACTGAAAATAAGTAGAATCCCCAGACAAGAAAGTTGGGCATGTTAGTTACTTCCTTTGTCACATTTCTTTTTTGGCCATACCACATGGGTTGCAGTATCTTAGTTCCTCAACTAGGGATGGAAGCTTCACCCCCTGCAGTGGAAGCGCAGAGTCCTAAGTACTGAACTGCCAGGGAAGTCCCTTCTTGGTCATTTCTCCTCCTAATTTACCCTGCCCCTTCATGATCTGGTGTCATTTAATGTTAATTAACATTTACCTGCAGCTATCTGCTCTGGCTAGAGTCCTGCATTCATCCATTTCAGCTGTGTGTTTTGGTGACAGAAGGCTGGCCTCACCATCTAGACATGCCAGCTAGACTGGCCAGCCAGCTCTGTTCAGGAGTCAGTAAAGACTCCTTCAGCCTCCTCTGCCTCGTTCCTGTTGTCAAACCTTCCAAGGATGAACTTTCTGCTCATCCTGACAATCAAAGTGAAGCCAGAGTATTTTTCATTCTCATATTTTGAGAAATACAGAGACCAGGGTGTTTGTTTTTGCTTTCTGGGGGATGACTGCAAGATTGTTTAAATCATTCAGGGGTTGTTTGGGGGAGCAGTCAGTGATTTGGGCCGTTCTATTGGGCTTCCTTGGTGGCTCAGAGGTTAAAGCGTCTGCCTGGAATGCGGGAGACCCGAGTTCAATCCCTGGGTTGGGAACATCCCCTGGAGAAGGAAATGGCAACTCACTCCAGTACTCTTGCCTGGAGAATCCTATGGAGGGAGGATCTGGTAGGCTACAGTCCATGGGGTCACAAAGAGTCAGACACGACTGAGCGATTTCACTTTCTTTCTATTGTAATCAAAAGCTATTTAATTAGACCTAAAATTGACACAAGAATATACAGAACTGTACAAAAGAGATCTTCATGACCCACATGATCACGATGGTGTGATCACTGACGTAGAGCCAGACATCCTGGAATGTGAAGTCAAGTGGACCTTAGAAAGCATCACTATGAACAAAGCTAGTGGAGGTGATGGAATTCCAGTTGAGCTATTTCAAATCCTGAAAGATGATGCTGTGAAAGTGCTACACTCAATATGCCAGCAAATTTGGAAAAGTCAGCAGTGGCCACAGGACTGGAAAAGGTCACTTTTCATTCCAATCCCAAAGAAAGGCAATGCCAAAGAATGCTCAAACTACCACACAATTGCACTCATCTCACATGCTAGTAAAGTAATGCTCAAAATTCTCCAAGCCAGGCTTCAGCAATACGTGAACCGTGAACTTCCTGATGTTCAAGCTGGATTTAGAAAAGGCAGAGGAACCAGAGATCAAATTGCCAACATCTGATGGATCATGGAAAAAGCAAGAGAGTTCCAGAAAAACATCTATTTCTGCTTTCTTGACTATGCCAGAGCCTTTGACTGTGTGGATCACAATAAACTGTGGAAAATTCTGAAAGAGATGGTAATACCAGACCACCTGACCTGCCTCTTGAGAAATCTGTATGCAGGTCAGGAAGCAAGAGTTAGAACTGGACATGGAACAACAGACTGGTTCCAAATAGGAAAAGGAGTACGTCAAGGCTGTATATTGTCACCCTGCTTATTTAACTTATATGCAGAGCACATCATAAGAAATGCTGGGCTGGAAGAAGCACAAGCTGGAATCAAGATTGCCGGGAGAAATATCAATAACCTCAGATATGCAGATAACACCACCCTTATGGCAGAAAGTGAAGAGGAACTCAAAAGCCTCTTGATGCAAGTGAAAGAGGAGAGTGAAAAAGTTGGCTTAAAGCTCAACATTCAGAAAACGAAGATCATGGCATCTGGTCCCATCACTTCATGGGAAATAGATGGGGAAACAGTGGAAACAGTGTCAGACTTTATTCTTTGGGGCTCCAAAATCACTGCAGATGGTGACTGCAGCCATGAAATTAAAAGACGCTTGCTCCTTGGAAGGAAAGTTATGACCAACCTAGATAGCATATTCAAAAGCAGAGACATCACTTTGCCAACAAAGGTCTGTCTAGTCAAGGCTATGGTTTTTCCAGTGGTCATGTATGGATGTGAGAGTTGGACTGTGAAGAAGGCTGAGCACCAAAGAATTGATGCTTTTGAACTGTGGTGTTGGAGAAGACTCTTGAGAGTCCCTTGGACTACAAGGAGATCCAACCAGTCCATTCTGAAGGAGATCAGCCCTGGGATTTCTTTGGAAGGAACGATGCTAAGGCTGAAACTCCAGTACTTTGGCCACCTCATGCGAAGAGTTGACTCATTGGAAAAGACTCTGATGCTGGGAGGGATTGGGGGCAGGAGGAGAAGGGGACGACAGAGGATGAGATGGCTGGATGGCATCACTGACTGGATGGACGTGAGTCTGGGTGAACTCCGGGAGTTGATGATGGACAGGGAGGCCTGGTATGCTGCAATTCATGGGGTCGCAAAGAGTCGGACACGACTGAGCGACTGAACTGAACTGAACTGAACTGAAAAAATTGACACAAGACAAAAACTCATAGTGTTAAAGACAACTAAGATCAATAAACTTTAAGGCTTCATAGGACTTCTCTGGCAGTCCAGTGCTTAGGACACCATGCTGTCAGGGCCTGAGTTCAGTCCTTGATTGGGCAACTAAGATTCCATAGACTGTGAGGTGTGGCTGAAAACAAAGTTACCTTCAAATTGCGGAAGGTTTCAACCCTTCCTTCAACTGGAAACAGTCTGGAAAAATGAATACTTCCCAAATACTCTCACCAAAGGAAAACAAAGAGAAGGGAAGAGGACTGGCAGGAACATTTTCTAAGCTGACCCTAGAAGAACTTTGCCTTTAATCCTTGTATATTTTATATACATTGGAAGGAGAGAATAGATCATACTGCCTGGCATTCAGTCAGAGCTGACTAGGATTATGCAAACACTCTGAGAAATATGTCAATGTGCAGACCATTGCTTTTTGATGTTTTATATATTTTTCCCTTTTTTGACTTGTGTTCCTACTGTGATTATAAAAGAAATATGAAAAAAAAATAAATGTATAATCAATTGTAGAAAATTGGATAATTACAAAAAGTCTTAGAGATGCATATACATTTTTTAAATCCCAAATGTATGACTGGCCTTAAAAAAACTTTGAGATAAAATAAATCCAAACTTTATTATGGATTCTACTATTAACTTTGATCAGAAATATTATCCTTTATTTAGTTTTTGGTCATGCTATACAGAATGTGGGATTTTAGTTCCCTGATCATAGATCAAGCCCTTGCCCCCTGCAGTGGAAGCATGGAGTCTTAATCACTGGACTGCCAGGGAAGTCCTAGTATTATCCTTTAGCTAATCAACATGTCTGTTTTTTTTCCTGAGTGCCTTCCACAAAGGTGCAGGAGATAAATTGGTCTCCAGTGCTCACCAAACTCCATGGAGATATTTAGGTTCTACATTTAAACTGCGTCTGTTCTTCAGTAGCACATTTTACATCATCCCTTTCATACAAATTATTGGAATTCCAGTTTGGATTATTGAAACAAATATATTGCAGTTGGATATTCCTATGAAATCAGAAAATGATTTGTCACATTCTGCTTTGTGAAAGTATTTTTACATTCATCTCATTGACTTTTATGCTATCCTGTAATACAGTCTCTGACCCTTCAGGAAACTGTGACCCAGAAAATGAAGGCGAAGATTTTCCCAGGAGTTCTCGCTGTTGTCATTCACTTGCAGACTCGTCTGCTTTTGTCTAGTCTTGAATTCTGATTGCTGCTTTGACACCTCAGCACCAAGGGTTCAGAATGATCTTGTGCTGCTTTGGAAAACAGTCTGGCAGTTCTTTAAAGTGTTAAACATAGAGTTAACCATATGACCCGGCAATTCCACTCCTAGGTAAATACTTAGAAGTTGAAAACGTGTTTCTGCAAAGGCTTATACATGATTGCTACAGCATTAATCATAATAGTGAAAGAGTGGAAATAATCTAACTGTCCATCAACTAATGAATGGATAACAAAATGTGTTATATTCATACAATGGAGTATTATTTGGCAATAAAAGAGAACAAAGTCCAGATACATGCTACGGCACAGGTGAACCTTGAAAACATACAACATGAAAGAAGCCAGCCACAAAAGACCACATACTATGTGATTCCATTTAGTAGAGGGAACTCTAGTAACAGAAGCAAGAGAATTCCAGAAAAACATCTACTTCTGCTTTATTGATTATGCCAAAGCTTTTGACTGTGTAGATCACAACAAACTGGAAAATTCTTCAAGAGATGGGAATACCAGACCATCTTACCTGCCTCCTGAGAAATCTGTATGTAGGTCAAGAAGCAACAGTTAGAACTAGATATGGAACAACAGACTGGTTCCAAATTGGGAAAGGCTGTATATTGTCACCCTACTTATTTAAGTTTTATGCAGAGTACATCATGCAAAATGCCAGGCTGGATGAAGCACAAGCTGGAATCAAGATTGTCAGGAGAAACATCAATAACCTCAGATACACAGATGGCACCACCCTATGGCAGAAAGTGAAGAGGAACTGAAGAGCCTCTTGATGAAAGTGAAAGGTGAGAGTGAAAAAGCTGGCTTAAAACTCAACATTCAAAAAACGAAGATCATGACATCCAGTCCCATCTCTTCATGGAAAATAGATGGGGAAACAATGGAAACAGTGACAGACTTTTATCTTCTTGGGCTCCAAAATCACTGCAGATGGTGCAGATGGTGACTGCAGCCATGAAATTAAAAGACGCTTGCTCCTTGGAAGAAACGCTATGACCAACCTTGACAGCATATTAAAAAGCAGAGACATTTATTTGCCAACTAAGGCCCGTCTATTCAAAGCTATGGTTTTTCAGTAGTCATGTATGGATGTGAGAGTTGGACCATAAAGAAAGCTGAACGCTGAAGAATGGATGCTTTTGAACTGTGGTGTTGGAGAAGACTTGAGAGTCCCTTGGACTTCAAGGAGATCAAACCAGTCCATCCTAAAGGAAATCAGTCCTGAATATTCACTGGAAGGACTGATGCTGAAGCTGAAACTACAATACTTTGGCCATCTGATGTGAAGAACTGACTCATTGGAAAAGACCCTGATGCTAGGAAAGATTGAAGGTGGGAGGAGAAGGGGACGACAGAGGATGAGATGTTGGATGGCATCACTGACTCAAAGGACATGAGTTTGAGTAAGCTCTGGGTGATGGTGACGGACAGGGAAGCCTGGCGTACTGCAGTCCAAGGGGTCGCAAAGAGTCAGAAAGACTGAGCAACTGACCTGAACTGAGTGACGGTGGGTTCATGGTTGCCGTGGTAATGAGAGGAGAGAATGAGGAGTGGCTGTTAATGGGCATGGAGGTTCTTTTTTGGGGTGATGAGGTGTTCTAGAATTATATAGAGGTGATGTTTGTATAACTTTATGAATTTACCAAAAAGCAATGAACTTTGCACTTTAAAAGGATGAATTTTCTTCCGCCATGGCAGCCATTGAAGAGCAGCAGCCATGCTTCTGTGCTACCCTATGGCCATGGGCCTCAACTAGGGCCACAAAGTGGACAGGAACGTGAGCAAGCTGAGCACAGCTGCTACCATGGGTGCTCCCCCAGGCGCATTAAATTCGTGTGGGACACGATCTGGGGGTGTGTGACCCCTTAGAAGCGGAGGGCCATGGAGCTGCTCAAGCTCTCCAAGGACAAGTAGGCTGTCAAGTCCACCAAGAAAAGGATGAGAACACGTCCCTGCAGAGAGGGAAAGAGACGAGCTGAGCAATTTCATGGCCCCCATGCAGAAAGAGGCAGCCAAGGACTAAGCCCTACCTTTTCAGAAAAAAAAGGGGATGAATTTTATTGTATGCAGATTAGACCTTAACAAACAACCAAAGCTGATCTTGCCATATACTCCCCAGTTTGCTCACATGGTTTCCCTGTCTTTGTCAGGGACCCTGTGTGGAGATGCACCAGTGCCTGCCAGGCTCTGTGTATAGGGGGTACACATGATGTTTCATCTCATCTCCGTTTCTAGAGGAAGAAACAAGCATGGAGCACAGAGGCCCACATGACTGGCCCCTTGCCAGGCCATGGCTCAGACCCTGCTCAGCTGACTAGTGCCAGCCCTGCCAGTACCCCCAGTGCCTCAGCCTTGAGGCCCCTTCTCCCCTGGCCTCTCCACTCTCCACCTGTTCCCAGTAGATCTCCAGTCAACTCCACCACTTTACCCCATCAGAATGCCATCACTTGTTGCCAGGCCGGTCCCAAAAGCCTGCTGGTCCACTGCTTCCAAACTATCATTGCTCTAATCTGCCAAGTATTCTTTGGCCCCAGTATCATCCTCAAGTCTGATTCTGGTCCCTTGCCTGCTCTAATGCACTCCATGGCTGCTGGTGTCCTGATGGATTGAGCAGACGCTCCTCGGGCTGCATGGGAGACTCTGATAACAGAGTCTTCCTCCTCGAGCAGCCTCCCTGCATATCTCTGAGCACTGCTTTCTGGGCTACTTGGAGCTCGGCCATAGTGGGTTGGAGTTCACCAAAGGCTCTACTGATGACTCTGGTGAGAAGCAGACCTCTACACTCAAAGGGGGCACATTCAGAGGCCTCCAGAGCTCTTCAAATCTGTGAACAGCAAAGAGCAGTGATTTTTCAGCTGGGGGCCCAGGGGTTCTGGGCAGTGTCTGAAAACAGTTTTGGTTATCACAACAGTGGGAAGGAAGTGCCTCTGGCATCTAGTGGGTGGAAGCCAGGGATGCCGCTAAACTTCCTTACGAGGCACAGGACAGCCTTTGCAATCAAGAAAAAACAATCCTACATGTTAACAGTGCCAAGGCTGAGAAACTGCAAAAGCAGAGAATTCTACTCTTGAAATGTGGAAAAGAAGTTAAGATACTGATTGACTTCAGGTGGGTAATGAAAATTCCTGCATATCAGTGATGAAAGCATCCAGGAAGGCCGTCTTGAGGTGTGGGGCTGAGCAGAGGATGAACTGAGACCCCAGCCAGCTAAGTGGTTCAAGCTTGAAGGATCCTTGAGCAGGCTCACTTGCAGGCCCTGCCCCCAGCATCAGGGCTCTGTAAATGGCACTGTGTACACACGGCTCCTATGATGCTGTGATTGCACTGTACTCACTCCTGCTGGACTGCATCACCACCTCCATCTGACTGCCTTGTCGGCAGACTTGTGTCTTGCTCATCACTGAATGCCAGCCTCTTGCACTAGTGCCTGGCATGTAAAAGAGGCTCAACAGATACTTTAAATTGACGGAATACATGAAGTACCTCTGGGCTTCCCTGGTGTGCTCAGACATTAAAGAATCTGCCTGCAATGTGGGAGACCTGATTTCGATCCCTGGGTTGGAAAGATCCCCTGGAGAAGGGGATGGCTACTCACTCCAGTTTTCTTGCCTGGAGAATTCCATGGACAGAGGAGCCTGATGGGGCCTACAGACTGTGGGGTCACAGAGAGTCTGACACGACTGAGCAACTTTCACTTTCATTAAGTACATCATTCAAATTTTATCTTAGCAAAGTGTGGAGTGTTTTTGGAGAATAGATAAAGTAGGATGCTAGCCCCTCAGGTGTCAAAAACGTTTCCATAAGCACAGAGAATAGAGTCTGATACTCTAGAGCCTGGCCCATTGGGACCCCAATTTCTTGCCTCTTTGTCTCTTCTCAGCCTCTCATTATACTGCAGTTGTAGCAAACTCTTGCCTCTGTAGGAAGCTGGATGGGAAAGGGCTACAGAGGAGACCCGAGAGAAGAACTGAAGAATCTTATATCCTTAAAAAAGATGGGTGGCAGATCCCAGTTAGGCGATGTGGTCATTTAAGTGTCTAGATGGAGTCAGCTGTAGCCCAGGCCTCAGACACTGGGAAGAAGTCATTCATATGTATCGGGAGAGACTTGGAGAGATAAATGGGGGTGAGGCTTGACAGATAAAAATCAGGTTGCTTATTTGTTTACTTTTACTTTTAATGTTTTATTAACCTAATATATAAAAAGTATTTCAGGTGAAAATCAAAACAAAAATTACTAATGAAATATTTTATATCTTTTCTTCATATTGTATCTCAGACTTTTTTTTTTAAGTTATTTATTTGGCTGTGTTGGATCTTAGTTGCAGCATGCAGAATCTTAGTTGTGGCATATGCAATCTAGTTCCCTGACCAAGGATGGAGCCCAGGCCCCCTGCATTGGGAGAGCAGAGTCTTAGCCACTAGACCACCAGGGAAATCCCCAGACTACTTATTTATATTGGACAACTTGGAGCTATCTTAGCTCCCATTTGTTGGGAAGCTGATGAGTAAAATCTGCATACATTTTGTTTTAAGATTATGGACATCTTTGAGATTTTGTGGTGGCTTTCTTCCTGGTTATATCCTGCCAGCTGGGCATCTAGTAATAACTAAGAATTAGCTAGAAGTCTTTAGCTACAAGAATGATAACAAATAGAATATGATTTCATTCATATATATAATATAAAAAACTAATAAGCAAACAAAAACTGTCAAATAAGTGAAAAAACCACACCAAACAAAAACAAACACATAGATAAAGAGAACAGAGTTGTGATTGGGAGTGAGGATGGATGGAAACTAAATTTTTGGTGGTGATCCCACTATAGGATATACAGAAGTAGAAATAATATTTTAAACATGAAGCATATAATGTGATAAATGAATGTAACTTCAGTTAAGTTAAAAATCTTAAAAAAAGAATTTATTGGAAATATATAGAACAGCTCCCAGAAGCTATACTAAAGCTACTGATAGCTTAGTGGTGAATGGTGAACAGTGCTGCCGTATTTGTGGTCTCCGAAGAAGATTTAACTCCGGGGCCAAAGACAGTCTCAGTCACTCAGTGCTTTGTGTAGATTTTATTTAAAGTGAAAGTGACAGAAAAAGCTTCTAACAGACATCAGAAGCGGGTAGGAGAGTACCCACCTCACTAGTTTAAGCGGGGCCTTATATACTTCTCATCTGGCTGCTGAGAATAGATAAAAGGAATACCTCAAGGTTCTAAGAGTTCCACCAGATCCTTTCCCAAGGCATCCATCATAAGATAACTTTGGCATAAGATCAGCCAGGGAGAACAGGTCCTGGGCGATGTCTCTGGGCAAGATATACTGTTGCTGTGTAATCAGGGGTACAAGGTCTTGAGAAACAGGTTCCGAGGCATGATTTGTTACAATTATAATCATTAACGTAGAGCCTAAGAAAAGCAAATCCGTGAGTAAAACATTGTGCAGTGTGATTATTAGTTCCCAACCTAAATGAAGGCCCGTTCTTAGGCAAGATGCATCGTTGCACAAAGCTTAAGGAAAGCATGAGAATGTTCATTTCCTCCTTAAAGGGCTGTAAACTTTAACTCTCTTGTTATGAACTGCTCTTATTTTTACTTATTTATCTATGTTAAACAAGTATAGTCGATTTACAATGTTGTATTAAATTCTGATGCAGAGGTACAATTTAAATTAAAAAAATTCACCAGTTTTAAGCATACAATTTTGTTGAGGTTTGACTATAATCATGTAATCACCACCACTATCAAAATGTAGGACAATTCTGCCAATCCCAAAAGGTCTCCTGTATCTCCTTACTGTCAGCCCTCTTCCTGAACCCTGGCTTCTGGCAACCACTAATCTGCTTTGTCACCATGTATAGTCACCATATACATTCATAGAAATGTATAGTATGTAGCTTTTGTGTCTGACTTCTTTCACTTAGTATAATACTTTTGAGATTCATGTATGGTTTTTGCAGATCAGTAGTTTTTCCTTTCCTGTTGCTGAGTAGACTACTTTGTATGTATGTACCACAATGTATCCATTCACCAGTGATTAGATGTTTGGGTATTATGAAGAGAGCTGCTGTAAACATTCCCATACAGGTCTCTGTGTGGCCATGTGTTTTTTTTTGGCTGTGCTGCACACAGAATCTTAGTTCCCCAACCAGGGATTGAATCCAGGCTCCTGGCATTGGAAGCTTGGAGTCCTAACAACTAGACCACCAGGGAATTCCCATGTGTGGATATGTTTTTATTTCTCTTGGATAAAAATCTACAAATGAAATTGCTGGGTCATGTGATAGGTGTATATTTAACTTTATTAATTTATTTTCTTAAGTGGTCATACCATTTTCTTTTTTTTTAATTTCTTTTTTTTTACTTTACAATATTGTATTGGTTTTGCCATACATCAACATGAATCCACCATGGGTGTACATGTGTTCCCAATCCTGAACCCCTCTCCCACCTCCCTCCTCATACTATCCCTCTGGGTCATCCACAATGGAGTATTACTCAGCCATTAAAAAGAATACATTTGAATCAGTTCTAATGAGGTGGATGAAACTGGAGCCTATTATACAGAGTGAAGTAAGCCAGAAAGAAAAACACCATTTTGATTCTTACTGATCAATGAGTAGCATATGTTCTATATACTGCACAAATCTCAAGTACACAGCTAGATAAAAATGTAAGCATAGGGATAGGATAAGAAAAAATGTAAGCATATTCCTCAAAAAATTAAAAATAGAATCATTATATTTAGCAATTCCACTTCTGGGTACATATCCAAAAAAATTGAAAGTAGGATCTCCAAGGGATATTTGCACACCTAAGTTTATAGCAGCATATTCACAATAGCCAAGAGGTGGAAGAAACTCCAGTGTCCATGGGTGGGTGAATGGATAAAAAAAAGTACTGTATATACCTCCAATGGAATATTCAGTTCAGTTCAGTTCAGTCGCTCAGTCATGTCCGACTCTGCGACCCTATGAATCGCAGCACGCCAGGCCTCCCTGTCCATCACAAACTCCTGGAGTTCACTCAGACTCATGTCCATTGAGTCAGTGATGCCATCCAGCCATCTCGTCCTCTGTCCTCCCCTTCTCCTCCTTCCCCCAATCCCTCCCAGCATCAGAGTCTTTTCCAATGAGTCAACTCTTCGCATGAGGTGGCCAAAGTACTGGAGTTTCAGCTTTAGCATCATTCTCTCCAAAGAAATCCCAGGTCTGATCTCCTTCAGATGGACTGGTTGGACCTCCTTGCAGTCCAAGGGACTCTGAAGAGTCTTCTCCAGCACCACAGTTCAAAAGCATCAATTCTTCGGCGCTCAGCCTTCTTCACAGTCCAACTCTCACATCCATACATGACCACTGGAAAAACCATAGCCTTGACTAGACGGACCTTTGTTGGCAAAGTGATGTCTCTGCTTTTGAATATGCTATCTAGTTTGGTCATAACTTTCCTTCCAAGGAGTAAGCGTCTTTTAATTTCATGGCTGCAGTCACCATCTGCAGTGATTTTGGAGCCCAAAAAAGTAAAGTCTGACACTGTTTCCCCATCTATTTCCCATGAAGTGATGGGACCAGATGCCATGATCTTCGTTTTCTGAATGTTGAGCTTTAAGCCAACTTTTTCACTCTCCACTTTCACTTTCATCAAGAGGCTTTTTAGTTCCTCTTCACTTTCTACCATAAGGGTGGTGTCATCTGCATATCTGAGGTTATTGGTATTTCTCCCAGCAATCTTGATTCCAGCTTGTGTTTCTTCCAGCCCAGCATTTCTCATGATGTACTCTGCATATAAGTTAAATAAGCATAATGACAATATACAGCCTTGACGTACTCCTTTTCCTATTTGGAACCAGGAACCAGTCTGTTGGAACTGGTTGTTGGAACAACAACCAGTCTGTTGTTCCATGTCCAGTTCTAACTCTTGCTTCCTGACCTGCATACAGATTTCTCAAGAGGCAGGTCAGGTGGTCTGGTATTCCCATCTCTTTCAGAATTTTCCACAGTTTATTGTGATCCACACAGTCAAAGGCTCTGGCATAGTCAAGAAAGCAGAAATAGATGTTTTTCTGGAACTCTCTTGCTTTTTCCATGATCCAGCAGATGTTGGCAATTTGATCTCTGGTTCCTCTGCCTTTTCTAAATCCAGCTTGAACATCAGGAAGTTCACGGTTCACGTATTGCTGAAGCCTGGCTTGGAGAACTTTGAGCATTACTTTACTAGCATGTGAGATGAGTGCAATTGTGTGGTAGTTTGAGCATTCTTTGGCATTGCCTTTCTTTGGGATTGGAATGAAAACTGACCTTTTCCAGTCCTGTGGCCACTGCTGACTTTTCCAAATTTGCTGGCATATTGAGTGTAGCACTTTCACAGCATCATCTTTCAGGATTTGAAATAGCTCAACTGGAATTCCATCACTTCCACTAGCTTTGTTCGTAGTGATGCTTTCTAAGGCCCACTTGACTTCACATTCCAGGATGTCTGGCTCTAGGTGAGTGATCACACCATCGTGATTATCTGGGTCGTGAAGATCTTTTTTGTACAGTTCTTCTGTGTATTCTTGCCACCTCTTCTTAATATCTTCTGCTTCTGTTAGGTCCATACCATTTCTGTCCTTTATTGAACCCATCTTTGTATGAAATGTTCCCTTGGTAGCTCTAATTTTCTTGAAGAGATCTCTAGTCTTTCCCATTCTGTTGTTTTCCTCTATTTCTTGGCATTGATCGCTGAGGAAGGCTTTCTTATCTCTTCTTGCTATTCTTTGGAACTCTGCATTCAGATGCTTATATCTTTCCTTTTCTCCTTTTCTTTTCACTTCTCTTCTTTTCACAGCTATTTGTAAGGCCTTCCCAGACAGCCATTTTTCTTTTTTGCATTTCTTTTCCATGGGGATGGTCTTGATCCCTGTCTCCTGTACAATGTCACGAACCTCCTTCCATAGTTCATCAGGCACTCTATCTATCAAATCTAGGCCCTTAAATCTATTTCTCACCCCCACTGTATAGTCATAAGGGATTTGATTTAGGTCATACTTGAATGGTCTAGTGGTTTTCCCTACTTTCTTCAATTTAAGTCTGAATTTGGTAATAAGGAGTTCATGATCTGAGCCACAGTCAGCTCCTGGTCTTGCTTTTGCTGACTGTATAGAGCTTCTCCATCTTTGGCTGCAAAGAATATAATCAATCTGATTTCGGTGTTGACCATCTGGTGAGGTCCATATGTAGAGTCTTCTCTTGTGTTGTTGGAAGAGGGTGTTTGCTATGACCAGTGCATTTTCTTGGCAAAACTCTTTTAGTCTTTGCCCTGCTTCATTCTGTATTCCAAGGCCAAATTTGCCTGTTACTCCAGGTGTTTTATTCAGCGTTAAAAAGGAATGGAATTCTGACACATCCTACAGAATGGATGGATATTGAGGTCATTATGTTGAGTGAAATGAGCCAATCAGGAAAAGACAAATACCGAATATGTAAGATTCCTCTTATATGAGGTCCCTAGAGTAGTCAAACAGATAGAGACAGAAAATAGAAGGGTGGATGCCAGGGCTGGGAAAAGGCGCCATGGGAAGTTAGTGTTTGATAAACACAGAGTTTCAGTTTTGCAAGACGAAAAAGTTCTGGAGATGGATTGCATAGCAATGTGAATGCCCTTAACGCTCCTGAACTGTATACTTTGTCGTTTAGTTGGTCAGTTGTGTCTGACTCTTTGCAACCTCATGGATTGCAGCACACCAGGTTTCCCTGTCCTTCACTATCTCCTGGAATTTCCTCAAACTCATGTCCATTGAATCGGTGATGCCATCCAACCATCTCATCCTCTCTCATCTCCTTCTCCTCCTGCGGTCAGTCTTTCCCAGCATCAGGGTCTTTTCCAGTGAGTCGGCTGTTTGCATCAGGTGACTGAAGTTTTAGAACTTTAGCTTCAGAATCAGTCCTTCCAATGAATATGTAGAGTTGATTTCCTTTAGGATTGACTGGTTTGATCTTCTTGCTGTCTAGTTCAGTTCAGTTCAGTTGCTCAGTCGTGTTTGACTCTTTGTGACCCCACGGACTGCAGCACTCCAGGCCTCCCTGTCCATCACCAATTCCTGGAGATTGCTCAAACTCATGTCCTTGAGTCGGTGATGCCATCCAACCATCTCATCTTCTGTCATCCCGTTCTCCTCCTGCCTTCAATCTTTCCCAGCATCAGGGTCTTTTTCAATGAGTCAGGTGACCAAAGTATTGGAGTTTCAGCTTCAGCATCAGTCCTTTCAACAAATATTCCGGACTGATTTCGTTTAGGATGGACTGGTTGGATCTCCTTGCAGTCCAGGGGACTCTCAAGAGTCTTCTCCAACACCACAGTTCAAAAACGTCAATTCTTCAGTGCTCAGCTTTCTTTATATCCGACTCACATCCATACATGACTACTGGAAAAAAACCAAAGCTTTGACTAGACAGACCTTTGTTGGCAAAGTAATGTCTCTGCTTTTTAACATGCTATTTTGGTTGCTCATGGCTTTTCTTCCAAGGAGCAAGTGTCTTTTAATTTCATGGCTGCAGTCACCATCTGCAGTCATTCTGGAGCCCAAGAAAATAAAGTCTGTCACTGTTTCCATTGTTTCCCCATCTATTTGCCATGAAGTGATAGGACTGGATGCCATGATCTTAGTTTTCTGAATGTTGAGCTTTAAGCCAACTTTTTCACTTTTCTCTTTCACTTTCACCAAGAGGCTCTTTAGTTCTTCACTTTCTGCCATTAGGATGGTGTCCTCTGGGTATCTGAGGTTACTGATATTTCTCCCAGCCATCTTGATTCCAGCTTGTACTTCATCCAGGTGGGCATTTTGCATAATATGCTCTGCATATAAGTTAAATAAGCAACAATATAAAGCCTTGATGTATTCCTTTCCTGATTTGGAACCAGTCTGTTGTTCCATGTCCAGTTCTAACTGTTGCTTCTTGACCTGCATACAGATTTCTAAGGAGGCAGGTAAGATGGTCTGGTATTCCCATCTCTTTTGGAATTTTCCACAATTTGTTGTGATCCACACAGTGAAAGTCTTTGGCATAATCAATAAAGCAGAAGTAGATGTTTTTCTGGAACTCTCTTGCTTTTTCGATGATGCACTGGATGTTGGCAATTTGATATCTGGTTCCTCTGCCTTTTCTAAATCCATCTTGAACATCTAGAATTTCACAATTCACGTACTGTTGAAGCCTGGCTTGTAGAATTTTGAGCCTTCTCCAAGAGTCCTCCCCAGCACCACAATTCAAAAGCATCAGTTCTTCAGTGTTCAGCCTTCTTTATGGTCCAACTCTTATATCTGTACATGACTACTGGAAAAATCAACAGCTTTGACTATATGGACTCTTGTCAACAAAGAGTAATGGTTAAAATGACTGATTTTATGCTATGCATTTTTCACCACAATTGAAAAAAAAATAAGTAAAATGTGTATGTGTATATATATATATATATATATATATACACACACACACACACATACATACAGCTGTGTGACCACCTCCAGATTAAGGTATCAGAAATTTGACCCCTTGACCCCAGATGCTCTGGTCCATCCTCAGTCAGTACTCTGCCTACTCCTCAAGTAACCACTGTCCTGACTTGACAGTGGGTGTATTTTGCCTCTTTGTGAACTTAAGTAGAATAATTTCTGTAACATTTTGATGCAGTTAGGAGTGTTTGAATGCTTTATACATTCAAACCTAAGATACTCCAGACTCATTATTCAGTCTCCAGGGTATCTGGTTTTCTGTTAATGAGAAATGGTGTTTGAAGACCCAGTGTGGGCACGAGGAGTGCTGGCTGCTCCTGCTTATCACTGCTGTTGGACCTTTTGAGTAGACACTGCTAGGACATATTTTAAAAAACATTTACTTATTTATTATTGGCATATAGTTGATTCACAGTGTTGTGTTAGTTCTGGTGTACAGCAGAGTGACTCAGTTATACATATGTGTGTTCTTTTTCATATTCTTTTCCCTTATGCTTTATTACAGAATATTGAATATACTCCCCATGTTGTACAGTAGGAAGGACCTTGTTTATCCAAGACATGCTTTTAAAATGGAAAAATAATGCATAAGTTTATTTTTATATTTCCAATTCAGTTTATAGATTATCAGGTTTTAAGTCTGAAATTTCTGCTTGTATCTCTTCTGTCTTACTCTAAACTTTTTTGTGCTGGATGATATAATCATAGTTTCTTATATCCCTTGTCCTACTGTCTGTGTCTCTATCCATTTCTCTCTCTGTAACAGTTTCACAATATTGATTCCAATGATGTTATTAATATTAAGTCTGCTGAATATGGTTTAATATATTTTTTATGTTTTTTTCCTTGCCTTTAGGATTTTTTAAATAAAATCTTTTAAAATAAATGTCAACATCTGGTAAAGCGTCTGTCTGCAACGTGGGAGACCCAGGTTTGATCCCCGGGTTGGGAAGATACCCTGAAGAAGGAAATGGCAACCCACTCCAGTATTCTTGCCTAGAAAATTCCATGGATGGAGGAGCCTGGTGGGCTACAGTC
Organism: Bos indicus x Bos taurus; assembly: GCF_003369695.1. NCBI lineage: Eukaryota > Metazoa > Chordata > Mammalia > Artiodactyla > Bovidae > Bos > Bos indicus x Bos taurus. The sequence goes on from NC_040077.1 coordinate 73,359,909, forward strand.
CATGGGGTCGCTAAGAGTCGGATACGACTGAGCGACTTCACTTCACTTCACACACTGAAAAGTGAAAGTGTTAGTCGCTCAGTCGTGTCTGACTTTTTGCCACCCCATGTGTTGTAGCCCGCCAGATTCCTCTGTCCATGGAATTCTCCAGGCAAGAACAGTGGGATGGGTAGTCATTCCCTTCTCCAGAGGAACTTCCTGATCACGGGATCGAACCCGAGTGTCCTGCATTGCAGGCAGATACTTTACCATCTGAGCCACCAGGGAAGCCCATATACACACTACTATATATAAAATAAATAATATCAATAGATATCAATGTCAACAAGGTCCTACTGAATAGCATAGGGAATTCTACTCAATATTCTGTAACAACCTATGTGGGAAAAGAATAAAGAATAGATACATCTGTATGTATAATTGAATCACATTACTGTATACCTGGAGAAGGCAATGGCAACCCACTCCAGCACTCTTGCTTGGAAAATCCCATGGATGGAGGAGCCTGGTGGGCTGCAGTCCATGGGGTCGCTAGGAGTCGGACATGACTGAGCAACTTCACTTTCACTTTTCACTTTCATGCATTGGAGAAGGAAATGGCAATCCACTCCAGTGTTATTGCCTGGAGAATCCCAAGGATGGGGGGAGCTTGGTGGGCTGCTGTCTATGGGGTTGCACAGAGTCAGCCACGACTGAAGCAACTTAGCAGCAGCATCTGTATACCTGATACTAACATAACGTTGTAAATCAACTATACTCCAATATAAAATAAAAATTAAAAAAACAATTTTTACCATTTAGAATTTTTTGATGTGGCAATTAGAAATTTTAAATTATATATGTGGCTCACATAATATTTCTATTGAACAGTGGCTTAGCACATTGTAAGCACTGTACAGGGTGTTAGTGATCACTGGTTTATTATGGCATATACTATACAGATAATGTTTACCTTACAAAATCACATAAGGATAAAATGAAATATGTAAAGCTCTTAGCACAGTGTTAGGCACGTAATAAGGGCTCAGTAAATGATACCTATCGCAGGTAAGTAGAGCAGTCATCATTTCTTGGATGACAGAACTGGAAGGCTGTGTAGGGTTGCCTATGCTGAAAGTTTTGAAAATCTAGCTGTGAAGATGGGGCACAACTAATTCTCTGCACAACCAAGAACCACCGAACCACACACGATCCAAGATGTGTGGTATTATATTTAATATATTTTATATAAATGCACATAAAAATAAAAAATATCCAATTTTAGGGATTGAAAGATAAAGGTGGAGGACTTGGTAAGAAGCCAGAACTGGAGAAGTCTGTTAAGGCCACCTTGACCTCCTCCTTTGGCTTCTTGCTTCTCCTTGGTTTTCTCCCCTTCTGTGACTTCTTTTTTCTCTTCTTGGTCTTTATCCTTCTCATCTTCTGTTTTGATTCTCCGCTTTTTTGAAGTTGGAAGAGTTCTTGCAACCGCCTTCTCCCTCCTCATCAGAGTCAGAGAACTGTTCCTTACAGGCAGTTTGTTTGTTTGAGGAACACAATGAGATTCGCTTATCAGGGTCTTCTTACCCTCATCACCACTCTCTTCTGGAGTGGCATCCTCAGGAATGGCCTGCCTTTGTACCCAGTACAAGCCTGCAAGAAAGGAAGACAGTATTCAAATTCCCATGTTCTTGTCTGACCCAAACAATTTATTTTCAACATAGACGTATCACCTCTATATGAGATGTCTAGCTAAAGCAAGCACCACCACCAAGACCAAGGCAGTATCTCCTCTTTGGAGGTTTAAGTTTTGCCCAGAATTTTCTATACAGGGAATATTCCATATCGAAAGTCATTGTTCCCACAACAAAGTCTGTGACCGCTACATGCATGTGGATCAGATGAACAGACACGTTAGTATTTGCTTTGCTCTTCAATTTATATAATACATATGTAACAATTGCTGCAAAACCCATCATTCCAATGGGACAAATGGTGCCTCTCTAGGTTTTTGGATAAGTTTAGATCCCTGATCTTCATCATATGAAAAAAAAGAAACGTCTCTGTCGCTTGACACAGTGATTGAAGAATCTTCAGCAGTTACAGGACGTTTCAGGCTCCTACTGGCTTCTATCTGACTTTTTGATGATAGCCATCCCAGGGGTAGAAACTGGCATCTCACTGTAGTTTTTTTTTTTTTTTTCCTCTCACTGTAGTTTTGATTTGCATTTCCCTGATGACTAATGATGCTGAGCATCTTTCCATAACTTTTTGACCAATTGTGTCTCTTCTTGGAAAAATGTCTATTCAAGTCTTTTGTCTATTCAAGTCTATTTGTCTTTTAATTGTTGAATTATAAGAGTTTCTTTATAAATTCTGGACTTCCCAGGGGGCTCAGTGGGTAAAGAATCTGCCTGCAATCCAGAGACACAGGAGACATGGGAGACGCAGTTTTGATCCCTGGGTTGGGAAGATCCCCTGGAAAAGGAAATGACAACCCACTCCAGTATTCTTGCCTGGAGAATTCCATGGACCGAGGAGCCTGTCGGGCTACAGTTCATGGGGTTGCAAAGAGTCAGACGTGACAAACGACTAAACACATATATTTTAGATACAAGTCTCTTATCCGATACATGATTTGCTAATGATTATCTTCCATTCTGTTGTCTGTCTTTTCACTTCCCTGGTGCTGTGTTTAAAAAAAATTTTTAGTTGGAGTATAGTTGCTTTACAGTGTGGTATTAGTTTCTGCTGTAGGCAAAATGAACCAGCTATATGTATACATATATATATCTTGTTTTTTTAGGATTTCCTTCCCATTTAGGTCATCACAGAGTGGTGTTCCCTGTGCTATAAGTAGTTTCTCATTAGTTATCTATTTTATATGTAGTATCAATAATGTATATGTGTCAGTCCCAATCTCCCAACTCCTCCCATCCCACCCCTTTTCTCTTTGGTATCCATAGGTTTGTTCTCTATGTCTGTGTCTGTTTCTGCTTTGTAAATAAGATTCTCTATACCAGTTTTTTCAGATTCTACATACGTGCATTGGTATACAATATTTGTCGTTTGGTTGATGTCCAGTACATTTATTTTTCTTTGCTTGCTTGTGCTTCCATGTTTCTTTTTGAAAATATAAGCAGATGCAAACAAATGAATCTTCCACTTAGTCTTCTGCAAAATATAGCATACTATTTATCTCTTATGTGCTTTGATCTTTCCTCCCTCTGCATCACTGACTCGATGGACATGAGTGTTCTATTGTATATATGTACCACATCCTCTTTATCCATTCATCTGTTGATGGGCCCTTAGGTTCAATAAGTCTACAAATAATAAATGTTGGCAAGGATGTGGAGAAAAGGGAACCTTTGTACACTATTGGTGGGAATGTAAATTGGTGCAGCTGCTATAGAAAACAGTATGGAGTTTCCTCAAAACACTAAAACTAGAATTCCCATATGACCCAACAATTTCACTTCTGGGAATATACCTGGACAAATTCTAATTCAAAAGGACACATGCACCCCTATGTTCATAGAGGCATTATTTACAATTGCCCAGACATGGAAAGAATCTCCTTGTGGTTTTAATTTGTATTTCCTTTATTGTGAGCCTGGTTGAGCATCTTTTCATATATTTAAGAGCCATTTTACACCTTAGAAAAATTAATTTCTAGGAGTGAGCTTGAATACTCTTCCCTGGCCTCCTGTCCCTATCACAGAGGCTTGTCAAGTCTACATAAAAAATTATCTCAAATCACTTCCTTTCCTCCACCTTGCCTGACACTACTTAAATCACCCTGTCATGATCTCTTTTCTAATCTTTCTTCATACTGCAACTGTTAGAAATCCTGAATTGCATTTCCATTGCACTTAACATAAAATAATTGCTGAGGCTCTAAGGCCCCATGCAGGCCAGCCCTACCACTCTGTCCCCAGCTTCAGCTTGGCCACTGTCCCCCCTCGTTTACTGAGCTTCCCCCCAGCAGCCTACGTTTTGTGCACCTTGGTGCCTTTCTACTTGCTCTGCTTTTGGGAAAGCTCACAGCCCAGCTTCCTCCTGTTCATCCTCTGGTCTCAGGGTAAATGGTCCTTCCTCACAGAGAACTTCAGCCTCTTTCATTGTGAATGAGGCTCACTCATAGCCACCAGCATTTTCCCCTCAGAGTGGCCATCACAGCTGTTGTGATTTGCCTGCAAAAGGGACCACATTTGTTCTGTTCACATAGTAGATGCTCAATTAAGTGCTCATCGACTGAGTGATTGCTTACAGTGTGGGGGCTACACAAGACAGTGTAGGGAGGGCTGTTGCAAAACACGAGGGAGGAAGAGAAAGTGACCCGTGTTTGGGGGTCAGAGAGCCCTCCGTACTCCCAGATTTAGAGGTCGTGATTCAGAAGCAGCTGGCCACTCTGATCAGTGGGAAGTTGACTACAGAAGAGAGCTCATGAAAAAGCAGTTTTTCTGCTTGTGGGCCTTTGCTCAACTGTCTTTGTCTTTTTTCCTGCTTTCTGAACACAGTAGTTAGCATCAGGCAGAGAAAACTCACCACTGAGGCCAGAGCTCCAGTTGCTATGGGAACCTCTCTTTGCCGCTGTTAGGTAAGAGGATGTTCGAACAAGGTTTGGCTTCCCAGTGCTTCAGCCTCTGGTCATGGTTAGATTTCCCATCAGAAGATAGCTGATTGCTGTTCTGTTGCTTTTCCTTTGTTGCTAACTGCTTTTGTGATGACGGGTAAGTGAAAAAAGTGGATCACGGAGGTGAGAACAGAAAGAGGCTGCCCTTGCGTAGTGCCTCCACTGGGTCTGCCTTCCATTTAACCCCAGCCCCATGCAGGTTAGTTGGGGATGGCCCAGGCCCTCTGTTGTGGAAAAGACAGGAGAGAACAGGTCTGCGGGCTGCTACAGTGCACACACTCTGTCTCTGGGTGGCCTATGCTGCTGCAGACATGTGGGCCCAGAGCTTCCAGGTCTCCTGATTCTTGAGAGCAGCAGCCAAAATTTAAATATTGGCGATTACAAGGGGAGGGTGGGGTGGTGGAGGGAAAGATTGGGAGTTTGGGATTAGCAGATGCAAACTCTTATATATAGAATGAATAAACAATAAGGTCTTAACTGTACAACACAGGAAACCGTACTCAATATCCTTTGAAAAAAATATGAAAAAGAATATGTGTGTGTGTATATATATATACACATATATATATAAATGTATAAAGAAATAAAAACTACAATGAAATACCACCTCTCATTAGCCAGAATGACTATCATCAAAAAATTCACAAACAATAAATGCTGGAAAGAATGTGGAGAGAAGGGAACCTTCCTACACTGTTGGTGGGAATGTAAATTGGTGTAGCTCCTACTGAAACTCTAGTACTTTGGCCACCTCATGCGAAGAGTTGACTCACTGGAAAAGACTCTGATGATGGGAGGGATTGGGGGCAGGAGGAGAAGGGGACGACAGAAGATGAGATGACTGGATGGCATCACCGACTCACCGATGGACGTGAGTCTGAGTGAACTCCTGGAGTTGGTGATGGACAGGGAGGCCTGGCGTGCTGCACTTCATGGGGTCACAAAGAGTCGGACACGACTGAGTGACAGAACTGAACTGAACTAAACTATGGAGAACAGTATGGAGGTTCCTTAAAAAACTAAAAATAGAACTACCACAAGATCCTGCAATCCCACTGCTATGCATATATCTGGAGAAAAACATTATCTGAGAGAATATATGCACCCCAGTATTCATTGAAGCACTGTTTACAATAGCCAAGACATGGAAGCAACCTAAATATCCATCGACAGAGGAATGGATAAAGAAAATGTGGTACATATATACAATGGAATATTACTCAGCCATTAAAAAGAATTAAATAATGCCATTTGTGGCAACATGGATGGACCTAGAGAATGTCACACTGAGTGAAGTAAGTCAGAGAAGGAAAAATATATGACATCTCTGATATGCAGGATTTAAAAAGAAATGATACAAGTAAAATTATTTACAAAACAGAAAGAGACTCACAGACTTAAAGAACAATCTTACTGTTGCAGGGTAGGAGGAAGAATGGGGGAAAGGATGTTAGGGAGTTTGGAATGGACATGTATACACTGCTGTATTTAAAATGGATAACCAACAAGGTCCTAGTGTATGAATATGGAACTCTGCTCAATATTATGTAGCAGCCTGGTTGGTAGGGGAGTCTGGGGGAGAATGGATATATGTATATGCATGCTTGAGTTCCTTCTCTGTTCACCTGAAACTATCACAATATTAACAGCTATGACACAATACAAAATAAAGTCTAAAAAATTAAAAAAATATATAATGTATATAGTATACACATATTGATCCTTCCCTGACCAGGGATTGAACCCACATTTCCTGCTGGGCAGGCAGATTCTTACTGTTGAGCCACCAGGGTTGGGAAGACTCCCTGGAGAAAGAAATGGCAACACACTCCAATATTCTTGCCTGGGAAATCTGATGGACAGAATAGGCTGGTAGGCTGCAGTCCGTGGGGTCTCAAAAGAGTTGGACATGATTTAGAGACTAAACAACAGCAACAAATCAACTATATTTTAATTAAAAAAGAGAGAGAGAGAACTTACAAAAAATTGGCAGCTAATTCAAAGAAATCAAGCTAACCCTGCGGGGGTAACACATGGCACTGTGTGGGCCAGCAGTGGAGAGCCACAGGCCAGCAGGACCTGCCCTTCCTGTCTCCCTGTTAGTTACAGAGATGATGCCAGTCCCTACTTCCCCATGTTCTGGATCTGCAGGAGCAGTTCCTCAGCTGTTTCAGCCTTTATGAAGGGGGCACTGTGGCCCCTGAGGAACAGGTGGGCTTCTTACTTGAAAAGATGACTGAATGTGGTTTTATATCCTGGGAGTGTGGAGGCCACAAGGCCAGGTCTGGGAGGCAGAGGAGCTGGATGATGACTTGTCTCTGCATAAATAACAATAAAGGCTCAGTTTCAAGGTGCTAGTTGCAGAGAAGACCCTGAGAGGTAGAAACTTCTTAGAGTTTTAGAGAGGACTTTAAGGGGAGAACGGTTTGGGGGTTACATGACACTCCACTCAGCGTGATGTAATTGATTTCCAGATTCAGCATCTCTCTCCTGCATCCTCTCTGCTGGACTCTGTCTTTGGCCAGGTCTCTTCTCTATTTTCTTTCCCCACTTCCCCAGCCTCCTTGAGGTCCCTGCTGGTGGGGGGCCACTCAGCAAGACAAACTCCTGGCCACCAGTGGAGCAGTAATCATCCTGGATTCCCTCTCAGAGGAGTAGAGGTGGGAGGAGGTGACGGGACACGTCTACTGGTCTCCATCTACCTTCTCACAACTACCCTGGGGTTGTATTTGTCTCCCTGAGCAAGTCTGTTTTGTCTCGAGGGCTCACAGTGTGGGCACCAGCACAGGTCTGCTCGAGGTGGTTTATTAGTCAGGGCGCTTGCTTGGAAGCATCAGGACTAGACACCTGCTAACCTGAGCAGAAAAGGTTATTCCTTGGAAGACCACCGAGTAACACGCAGAATTGACTGACAAGTCAAGCTTGGGCTCAGGAAAGAACTAGGCTTGAAAAATTAACACAAACAAAGGAATGTGGGTGCAAAAATTGTAGCCAAGATGACCATGTGCCAACAGCCTGGGTGGCAAGCAGCTTTGGACGCTGCGTAGCCAAGAGAGGGCAGACATCTTATATTCATATTTTCTCCTTTGTACAGAGTTTTCAGCCAAAACTGTGAATTGCAAATTGGGGTCATTTGGAAATTGGTATATTGAGTGACTTAAAAAAGTACAATACTTTTCATCTAATTTTTTCTCCTGGGATTATAGCCTAAGGAAATAATTCTAAATGTGGAAAATCTTTAATTCCTAAGATGTTCATTGCATTGTCAAATTGATTGTGGTATATCCATGGAATGGAAAATTATAAAGTTTATGAGGATTAATAATGAGGTGGAAAATCATTTATGATATAAGGCTTCATGAAGAAACAGCATAGACCATTACATACACTCTGATCCACTCTTAATATTGCAGGTATTTCCCAGATGCCATCAGCCCGCAGGGTCAGTTGGAGACTGACCTGCAGTGCCTTCCTCCTATCTCCCAACTCATCCCCCACCAGCCTCATGGAAGGCCCCACCTCTGGTCCTGGAAAGATGCTGGCCTCAGAAACGGCCATTTCTTCTATTCATCTAGGAGGGCTGTGGTTTGAAGATTGACCTGCCAGCCCGTGTTTGCTTACCTCTGACAATCTCTCCTACAATAGAAGATTTCTCCTTCCCTGTTTTCATTCCACTTCCTGGTCATCTGAGTTGGGGTAGCAACCAGTGAGCAGGATGCACTTAGGGTGGAGACCATCTGTCACAGGCTGGGTGGCCTGTCTAGGTCCTTCTCTGGGGCCCCCTCTCGATCCAGAGAGAGCAGCCCTCCCAAGAGCCTTGGTGTCTGGACAACACCCAGCTTCTCTCACCACCCTTGAGGTCATCTACTATTTCTCCACCCTTTCAATCTGCTTTCTAGGCAACCAGCAGTAGAAACTTCCCAAGGTTACCCAAATTCTTTTTGGGGGGAAGGGGAAGAAGGTGGGCCATTCTTACATATCTGAAAGAGTGAAACTTAGAGAAAGAAGACTGGCAAATGTGTTAACAACGCTGGTACTTAGATAATAAGGTTAGAGGTGCTCTTTCCTTTTGTTTTTCTGCACTTTTTCTGTAATGTGCATTTATTGCTTTTATAATTGAAGAGAAGAGGTTAGTTAATTAGCTCAAGGTTGCATCAGCTGCAGATAGGTGGTTGGGTGTCAGGAACGAGGGTCGTTTCCCTGAGTTCCCAGCACAGGGATAGGGGCTTCTCAGCAATGATTTTTTTTTTTAATTTTGAGATTTAAAAAAATTGAGATATAATTGACATATAACATTGTATTACTTTTGAGCATACAACATAATGATCTAATAAGTGTATATATTCCAAAATGATTATTATAATAAGTTCAGTTAATACCTATCACCACACATAGTTACATTTGTTTTTTTCTTGTGATGAGAACTTTTAAGATCAACTCTCTTGGCAACTTTCAAATATACAATAGAGTATTGTTAACTATCATCACCAGGCTTTACATTACATCCCTAGGATTTATCTTACAACTGGAAGTTTGTAGTTTTTGACCACCTGGGATTTTTTTATGATATAATCTGCTACATCTCCATAAAAATAGTCTTGATCCCCATTGATTTAGGGCACTGATTCCCCAGCTTTCCTGACATATATCTGACTCACTTTTGAGCAGTGATTCTTACTGATCTCTTTGCTCTGTCCCCGTTGGGAGACAGCTGTGGGGGAGGTCCCTGTTGCTCTGGAATAAGTCTGTGTTCTGCCCGCTCAAGATGTGAGGGAGAGTTTTAAGCTTTGTATTCTTTGCTATCTAGTTGAAGGTGACTATTTTATTGTATGAACTGTGGATAGGACTGGCTATATAATTTACAGGGCCCAGAGCAAAATGAAAATGGGTTTCCAGGATCCAAAATGACTAAGACTTTCAAGATGATGGTGTTAGAATATTAAACCAAGTATGGAGGCTGGAGGCGAAGGGACTTCCCTGGTGGTCCAGTGATTAAGTCTTTGCCTTCCAATGCAGGGGTTGTGGGTTCGATCCCTCATTAGGGAGCTAGGATCCCATACGCCTTGTGGCCAAAAAACCAAAACATAAAACAGAAGCAATATTGTAACAAATTCAATAAAGACTTTTAAGATGGTCTACATAAAAAAAAAAAAATCTTAAAGTAATCCAGCATGGGCCCTTCTACACTCAGGTCACACCCTCAGGAAGCTGGCCCTGCCTGTGGACACTTACACAAGACATATGTCAGCCATGTCCAGGGAGGGCTGCAAAAGGACACTTAGAAGGTGGGGACAGAGGGAGGCCTGGGCCTGAGAGGGGACAACAGAATCAAGAGATCCCCACTCCTGGCAGAGTCTCTGTGGTGAGTCTAATACCCAAAGTCTGTCCCATTTGAGTTGCTGAGGATTCAGGAGGTTCATGATGTTTTCTTTTTTTAAATGTTTTGGTACTTAAAAAGTTTATTTTATTGATTTATAATATTGTGTTATTTTCTGCTGTATGGAAAGGTGATTCAGTTAAATATAAATTTCCATTTTCTTATTCTTTTCCATTAAGGTTTATCACAAGATATTGAATATAGTTCCCTGTGTTATCCAGTAGGACCTTGTTTTTATCCATTCTCTGTATAATAGTTTACATCTGCTAACCCCAAACTCTTAATCCATCTCTTCTCTGCCTTGGCAACCAGACATCTGTTCTCTATGTCTGTGAGTCTCTTTCTGTTTGGCAGGTATGTTCATTTATGTTATATTTTAGATTCCACGTATAAGTGGTGATATCATATGGTGTTTGTCTTTCTCACTGAGTATAATAATCTTTAAGTCTATCTATGTTGCTGCAGATGGCATTATTTCACTCTTTCTTATGGTAGAGTAGTATTCCATTATACCCCCCTCCCCACTTCTTTATAGGAGATTCAGTTTTATTCTTTGCAACTCATGTAAATAGAATACATGACTTCTCTGGGTCTTATTTGCTCGTTCACACAACAAGAGCCAAGGGACTAGCGACCACAGAGCCTCAGCCAGCTCTAGCGCTGCTCGTGCTTCGGAGTTTAGCACTTGTGTTGCCCACGGGCCAGCGGCTGTGTGGTCCCTGAGGGCCCAGAAACTTATTCCAAGATGCCCTCAAGTGAATTGAATGTGGACCAAACACGAAGCGGTGAAGAAGCTCCAGAAGAGCTTTCTCAGGGCCACATAACAACTGACAGAAGGAAGATACTGGCGGAGACAACCCTTAACATGATTACAAATAGAATATTTGGTATGTAATTGATATTTTATGTTACAACCTTTGCAGAGATTTTCTGTGAATTTCCAGCCAGAAACAATATGGGTCCGGATCAAAAGGAAGCTGCTTCCTTGTGTCGAAGACTTGGTAAAAGGGCAGGAGGAGATGCTCAGTTTTGTGTTTGCACTGGTTCCTCAGGTGAAAAGCCTGAAAATTAATTCTAAGGTCCTGCCATGTAGTTAGTTTGTATATGCTGATGCTCAGAACGCGGTTCCGTGTGATGGTGAAGGTTCAACTGCTCGTAACTCATTCTTCTGTTGAGTTCATGGGATCCTGCGCTAATGAGCTCTTCCAGGTATTGTGGAGATATATTCAGAGCCCAGGACGAGATGCCGGCACACAGACAGCTAAGGGTTATGGGTATGAGACACGCTGTACCTACAAATCAAATTTATTTGGTGCTTTGATGACATTTTATGTGAAGATAAAAGAAAAAACAACAAGCAGTGGCACGGAGGTGCATGAGACAAGTGATTTACGTGAGTAAATTTTGGAATTTTCAGGGAGCTTTTGGTTGGCTACATGAATAAGTTTATTTAACAATATTTGGAGTTTGTATAAAAGAATTTGTGTTTAAAACACTTTAAAATTTTTCCTTTTTTTGAAAACTAAGATTTTTTGTTTTTGTTGCACACATGGGCCAATAAAGGACCCTTTACAAGGGATGACCTTCTTATCATCTGTGTGGGTCACTCATTCCCCCCACCCCTCTCCTGTAACTCGTGTCCATTTGGGTTCAATAACCTAGTGCTCATATCTCTTTTCCTCAGATATGATGTAATTCCCCTTTCACTTGTCAGTCTTGTGCTTTCCTAGGGATATACTGAGAAAGAGCCTCATATTTGACTCTTGACCCTTATTTTCCTTTCCATCTGGTAGAAAAAGATGGGTCAAAAAAAGTGTTAGGAACAAATTCAGCCAAGTCTCTTGGTTCTGACCTCATTGCAGAAGTAAAAGATCACTAAACATAGTTTAAAATTTATGACTTGCTGGTGGAGGGGAGATAGATGTTCATCTACAATTTTTTTTTTTTGGCTGCATCATGCAGCTCGCAGGACCTTAGTTCCCTGACCAGGGGTTGAACCTGGGCCCTGGCAGTGAAAGTGCTGAGTCCTAGCCACTGGACCACCAGGGAATTCCCCCCAAAGCATTTTTGATTGAAAGCATTTGTGAGGCAGTGGGAGACAGACTCTCACCTTTGGAAGGGAATTTTAAAAGGCTACACTCTAACCCAGTTCCCTTTAGGTCAGTCAGACCCCAGTATCTCCACTTTACCAGCAAGAAAGTGGAGACTGGCATAGGCGAGGTGATGAGCACACAGTGGCGCAGGGAGAAAGTGGGTCTCCTTTGTCAAAGGGTATGGGCTGTGGCAGATGGACAGCCAGGATGGCGGCAACAAGATGGCCATCTCTCCCATCAAGGGGGAAGTCTGCTTCCTTTTCCCTTGCATCTGGGGTGGCCCCGTGCCTTTGATCCATGGAATGTGGTAGGTGGGACACAGTGGGACTCCTTGGCCGAGACCTTCAGAGGCCTTGCATCTTTTGTGTGGGTCGTCTTAAGATCCAGTTGTTGTGTCAAGAAGCTGAGCTGAGGGAACCCACAAGAACACAAGAAATGACAAATTGTTTTAAGTCAGCAAACTGAGATAGTTTGCAGTCACAGAAAAGAGTGAAATAACGCCATTTGCAGCAACATGGATGGACCAACAGATGATCATAGTTAAGTAAGTCAGACAGACAAAGACAAACACCGTATCTATCACTTTCATGTGAAATCTAAAATGTGACACAAATGAACTCATCTATCAAACAGAAACATACTCACAGACACAGAGAACAGGCTTATGGTTGCCGAGGGGAAGGAAGGGTGGGGGACGGATGGAGTGGGAGTTTGGTGTTAGCAGATGCAAACTATTACACACAGGATGGGTAACCAATAAGGTCCTGCTGTAGAGCACAGGGAACTGTATTCAACATCCTGTGATAAACCATAATGGAAGAAGATTTAAAAAAGAATATATATGTGTGTGTGTGTGTGGTGGTGGTGGGGGCTTTGCTGGTAGCTCAGCAGTAGAGAATCTGCCAGCAATGCAGGAGATGCTGGAGACTTGGGTTCAACCCCTGGATTGGGAGGATCCCCTGGAGGAGGGCATGGCAACCCACTCCAGTATTCTTGCCTGGAGAATCCCATGGGCAGATGAGTCTGGCAGGCTACAGTCCATGGAGTTGCAAAGAGTTGGACAGGACTGAAGCAACTGAGCATGCCTATGTATACATATGTGTGTGTGTGTGTATGTGTGTATATATATATATATATATATATATATATAACTGAGTCCCTTTGCTATACAGCAGAAATTAACACATTGTAAATCAACTATACTTCCATAAAATTAATTTTTTTAAAATGGGGCAATTTGTTCTGCAGCCATTGATAAATGAAAGTCACGACTGACTATCATTTGGAAACATTTATACTTTCTTGGATAAATTCTTTAAGTAGTCTTGCTTGAAGCTTCTACAAAGTAATGGAATCTCTTCTCCTAATAGTAGTCACAGTAATAATAATAATGATAAACATTATTATCATGACACAAAAAGTTGTGACTCAACATGTATGGAGTGTGAAGTAGGATGGAAAACTTAAAAAACAATGACAACACATTTTTGTAAACCACAAATCCCACATAGATGTTATTCATTTCCATATCTGTGAGACAAGTCAAGGGACTGGTCCACACTTTCCTGCAGAAGTGGGTACCGAGTCAATATTCATCTGTCACCCTAATGACCCAGGGGGTTCTTACTCCAGGGATTCACAGGACTTGTGGGAAGAGCAGGGTAGGTGGCAGGCAGGGTTTCTGAGGTGGTGTGATTCTCCTGTCTTTTTTCACCCCTTAGTTGCTGGAGAGTCTCAAAGTGACAGGACCCAGTCCCGGCCTCCCTCCTCAGGAATGGAGTGGGGGCCAGGGTGGCACCGAGGTGGCGGTTGAGGGAGTGGCCTGTCCAGTTCACTACTCAGTCAGCAGGATCTGAGATTACTTCTTTGGTTGTCATCCCACTTTCTGGTGGCGACAACCCCCCAGCACCAGGGAGATGAGGTGGCTGCGTCCAGGGTTGATTTATTGCCCTTCTCCTATTCTTTATGGGGCCAGTTTTAATGAGTACCCAAGCAGAAACGCCTTTGACTCCCGGGCTGTGAATAACTGCCATTAATAAAGGGGCGAGCTGCTGGCCGCAGCACCCTGCATATTTCCATATTAATAACGCCATAAACTCCCCCAGAATGATGTCTTAGAACTTGCAAGGTGGAGGCTGGCTGGCTGTAGGCTCAGGTCTGTGGAGGGGGCACATGATCCCTGGAAGGAGAAGTGGCCTGGGACCTACTCAGCTGCCCACGCATCTCTGCCATAGGAGTTACCTCTGGGGAGCAAGTTGCTGATTTCATGGGGTGTCTGGAGGTGGGGCAGGAAGTTTTGTCTGCTTTCAAACATCTCCCACAGCAGTCTGTCAATTTGTCTGAGATCCCCTCACTTAAAGACAATTAATTTGAGTATTTAAGTTATTCTAAACTTCTGGATATATATAAATTAAAAGGCTAATGCCTTTGGGGCTGACTTCATTAATTTCAGCTAATCTTGTCTAATCTTCTAGACTTGTCTAGAAAATTGATGACTGATTCATGTGACATGTTAACTGAACAGCTACTGTGTGCAAAGAGCTAGGAATATGGGAAGGAAGGAAACAAGCAAAATCCTGCCATTGCACAGCTTCTATTTGAATTGAAACAGTAAACAAATACATATGTAAGATAGTGTGCCAGATGATATCAATACTACATAAACTATAGAGCACAGGAGGGAGATGGGGCATGTGTACTGGGGGGAAGATTAGTAGAACCACTTTGTTCCAGGGAAGTTGACTGAGAGCAGACCCTTCAAAGATTCTCTCCCAGGACAAACCGAGGTGACTTGGAGAGGAGAGATTTGGGACTATCTCTCTATAGCTGCTGGCTTCCTCTTACCCAGCTCAGGTGTCAGTGGAAGAAAGATCTCAGAAAGAAGTCATGTCTCTTCCAGCCACTATCTTTCCCTTATGAGGCCTGGACAATGGCTAGGGCCCTCAGACCCCTTGGTTCAGTCCTTCATCAGCCCCAGGTCTAGGAAAGCCCAACATATGCCCCTCATTTCTGTGGATTCCCAGAGACTCTTAATTTCCTGCTTTAAGCAGGAAACTGTGAGTAATCTCTGTGCGGCCACAACTGATTCTGACCTGAAAATCCATGCCTTTCCAGAGTGCCCCCACCCCAACTAAATGTTCGTTAGCAAAGTAGACTTTGCCAAAGATTCAGGAGGGGGAGGAGGAGGGGTTTACTTTTCACTGTCTACAGACATTGCTTACTCTCTGGGTATTTTGTTATCCCAGGGGGTTAGGAGAGAGAGATCCTGCCAGAATTGCCAAACTTGTTACCTGAAAACTGGGTTTGCCTCTTGGTAAGTGTTGAGCCAATAGACACAACCAAACCAAAGCTTGGGAGAAGGAAGGCTTAATTACTTGTGGAAAGCAAGGAGAACACTTGGGGTCTTCCTCAAAGCAGTTTCTCCCCGAACAGTTTTAAGCTAAGGGTACTTGCATATTCAGGAAGGGGGCTTGAGCAGAAGAAAATTCAGCATAGAACTGGGGCCAACGTCAACAGAGTCCAAGCTTTAGTTGATTGAAATCAGGAGGGTCATCATCATCATTCCATCCTTCACCTTGGTGGGGGCCTTAGTTCTTGCAGAACTAAAGATAGGTTGTTATGTATATTCCTTGAGGAACGAGGATGGTGCCCCAAGACTCCTTTGTCTCAGCATCTCCTTCCTCCTCTGATTGGAAACTGCTTGAGTCTGCCCTTTGGAACTCAGGGAAGGACAAAGAGGCTGAATAAAACCTATTTCCTAAGAGTAAGAAACAGGAGACATAGAAAGGATTTGTACCTGGGAGCCCCACAGGGTCCTACTTGATTTCAGTCCCATCTTGGCCCTTCTACTACCAGGCTTTTCTTTTTTAAATTTTCAGTTGCCCATCTTTCCCCCTGATTTTCCAATCTCACTAACTTTTCTTTTCCTTTCTTGCTCCCCCAAATCTATTTCTGGTTGAATCCCTCCATCCCTGTTGGCCTCTGGAAGCTCCAAGTACTTCCTCCTGATTACAGGGCACAGCTTCCCCTTCCTCTAATAGCTAGATGTTAACTGACACCAGAGTGTGGGGTTGGCTTCCTCCCAAAATAATTATCTCAGTATTTTGCCAGCAGCCCAGCACACTCCTCCTCAAGGACTTCTAGTGCCCACCATTAGAAAAATAGCATCTTCACTGCTTTACTTGTGGAAGGCACTGCTTGTTCTTACCCAATAGCATTCTCCTTTCTCCTTTACCAATAGAGTCTGGTGTTATCACAGAAACCATAAGCCCAGTGAAACATGCTTATCTCCCAAGACTCCCTTGCAGCTAGAGGCGACCATGTGATGTCATCCTGGCCATGAAGGTTGGAGTGGAGGAAAGTGTTGAAAAGGGGCGTGGTGTAACTAGCATAACCTTTGGCCCTCTGCTTCTGCAGCTTCCTGCTTGGAGTGAAAGTGTGACTTTGAGGCTGAAAACTAAATTAGGGCAGGAGGGTGGGAAGATAGGAGGAACAGAGTCCTTGATCACATTTTTGAGTACCAGTCTTGAACAACTACTTCTAGACTTCTTGTTACACAAGACAACTCCCTATTGAAAGATAGGCTTTCTTGGTGGCTGTTATAGGCTGAACTATGTTCCCTCCAAATTTATATGTTGAAATTCTAATCTGCAATACCTCGGAATGTGACTATATTTGGAGATTGAGCCTTTAAAGATGTAACTGTGGTTAACTGAAGTCCTATGGGTGGGCTCTAACTTGAGTGATGTTTGTATAAGAAGAGGAAATTTGGACACATGAAGAGACACTGGGGTGTATGCACATAAGAAAGACCACATGAGGACATAGTGAGAAAGAAGATGGCTTTCTACAAGCCACGCAGAGAGGCCTCAAGAAAAACCAAACCTGCTACCGCTTTGACCTTGGACTTCCAGTCTCCAGAACTGTGAGGAATAAATTTCTGTTGTGTAAGCACCCCCTGCTCTGTGGTATTTGGTATGGCAGCCCTAGCAAATGAGTTCAGTGGCTCTCAGCTAGATGTCAGCCTGACTCCCACCTCATAACATTGGGTCTGGCCATCTGTGGCTCTGTGGGTCAAGGATTAGATATAGGGGTAGAAGAATAAGTCTCCAAGGTCTCCAAGGTTAATTGTGATTAGGTTCTAATTCAAGTATCCCCCTGAGGATGGTGCAAGCATGTTCAAAATGTCCCATCTCCCTGGTCGGGTGTTTTCACATTTCTCTCTCCCTTCCCCAGAGCTGTGGTTGCAATGCACCTGCTCATCTGAACCTTCCTGTCTTCAAACATTCTCTTCTCAGCATCCAGGAGTGTCAGAACATTTATCCAGCAACCAGTCTGGGTGAATGTGGCAAGAGTAGTGCCTGGTGTATAGTTGGCTCTCAGGAGACATTAATTGAATTCATGGATAGATGACCATAGGAACCATTGCCAGGTAGCATATATATTTACTATGCATTTATTTGTTCATAAATTTAAAATAAAGTTGATTTTCTCCTATTATAAAAGATAACATGAACCAGTCTTCAGTTGTGTACTAGATGCTATCTTAGGTGCCTTGTGTTTGTTTATCTTCACAAGAAATCTGAAAGCTAGATACTGTGCCAATTTTATAGGGCTTCCCTGGTGGTTCAGCAGTAAAGAATCTGCCTGCAGTGCAGGATACACAAGAGATGCAGGTTTGATCCTTTCGTGGGGAAGATCCCCTGGAGGAGGGCATGGTAATCCACTCCAGTATTCTTGCCTGGAGAATCCCATGGACTGAGGAGCCTGTGCGCAACAGTCCATGGGGTCGCAAAGGACACAACTGAAGGGACTGAGCATGCACGCACATGCCACTTTTATAGAAGAGGAGGACGAAATTTAGAAACCAAAGGTGATTTATTGTTTCAGTTCAGTTCAGTTGCTCAATCGTGTCAGACTCTTTGTGACCCCGTGGACTGCAGCACGCCAGGCCTCCCTGTCCATCACCAACTCCTGGAGTTCACTCAGACTCATTTCCATTGAATTGGTGATGCCATCCACCCATCTCATCCTCTGTTGTCCCCTTCTCCTTCTGCTTTCAATCTTTACCAGTATCAGAGTCTTTTCAAATGAGTCAATTCTTTGCATCAGGTGGCTAAAGTATTGGAGTTTCAGCTTCAGCATCAGTCCTTCCAATGAATATTCAGGATTGATTTCCTTTATGATTAACCGGTTGGATCTCCTTGCAGTCCAAGGGACTCTCAAGAGTCTTCTCCAACACTACAGTTCGAAAGCATCAATTCTTCGGTGCTCAGCTTTCTTTATAGTTCAGCTCTTACATCCATACATGACTACTGGAAAAACCATAGCTTTGATTAGATAGACCTTTGTTGGCAAAGTAATGTCTCTGCTTTTTAATATGCTGTGTAGGTTGGTCATAACTTTTCTTCCAAGGAGCAAGTGTCTTTTAATTTCATGGCTGCAGTCACCATCTGCAGTGATTTTGGAGCCCCCAAAAATAAAGTTTGGAGCCCAAAACAATAAAGATTTATTGTTTAAAAAATAATAAAAAGCATGGTGGCTTTTATGGTTTTTTCTATAACAAGGATGGCATCTTCAGTGATATAATCCTTCCAGGCTATCTTGATGTTCTCTCTATCGGGGTTCTCTTCCATAGTCCTGACAATCCTTTCCATATAGTACTGGGTGTAATGAGCCTTAAAGGTTCTTGTGTCACCCTGATATAGAGGCTGAATTAGAGATGCTGTATTTGTATACAAGCAGACCACTTTGATGCCGCTGGTGTTGAGCTTAAGGTTTCTAGGTGGCCAGGAGCATTGCCCAATATCAAAAGAACTTTTAAAAGGTAGTCCCTTACTGGCAAGGTACTTACTGACTTCAAGGTCAAAGCGTCGATGAAATCAATACAGAAAAAGTGCTCTCATTATCCAGACCTTCTTGCTGTCCAACCTAGAGACTGGCAGCTGGTGTTTTATCTTTTCCCTTCAAGGTTTTGGGGGGTCAGCGGCTTTATAGATAAGGTCAGTCCTGATCATAAACCCAACTACATTTGCACAAAACAAGTTAGCCTATCATTTCCTGCCTTAAATCCTGGTGCTCACTTCTCTTCCTTACTGATAGATGTCCTTTGTGGCATTTCCCCCACCCCCAGAATAGGGCACTTTTGTCCGCATTAAAAACCCATTCAGGCAGATGTCCTTTCTTCTAAGTGACTTTCTTCATGGCCTCTGGGTACTTGTCAGGTGCCTCTTGGTTGGCAGAAGCTGCTTCTCTTGTTTTCTTGACATTTTAAAAACTAAACACTTTTCTAAAATTATCAGACCACCCTTTGCTGGCTTTAAATCTCCAGCTTTGGATCCTTCACTTTCTTTTTGCTTTAAGTTTTCCTGTAATGAGGGCTTCCTGGTGGCTCAGATGGTGAAGAATCTACCTGCAATGCAGGACACCTGGGTTCGATCCCTGGGTTGGGAAGATCCTCTGGAGGAGGGCATGGCAACCTATTCCAGTATTCTTGCCTGGAGAATCCCCACACAAAGAGGAGCCTGGCGGGCTGCAGTCCATGGGATCTCAAAGAGTCGGACACGACTGAGCGACTAAGCACAGCACAGCACAGTCCCATAATGACTTTGCTTTTTCTCCAGTCATACTAGAGTCTATAGATTTGTCTTTCTTATAGCCATCCTATACCCCCATACAGCTGCATTTTCAATATGAGGTTTAAAAATATTTTGCCGAAAGTGGAAAGTTTTAATGCCTGCTGGTGTAGCTCACAATGGCTTCACAAATTTCCTTTTGCTTTTTTATAATGATCCTTATATTGGACTCATTTATCTTGAAATGGTGGTAACTACAGCTGCAGACCTCAGTCCATGGTCTATATCAGACAATTCAACTTTCTCTTGTTACATCAGGACTTTTCTCTGCTTCTTAGGGGCACTTCTAGCATCATTGGTGGTACTTTGTACAGGTCTCTTGGTGTTACTCAAGGTTTATGGTATTGTACTAAACGTGATGAAAAATACACAAGAACTGTGAGGCATCACTTTTTACTGTGGTATGTAATTTACTTGTGAGATTAACTTCTCACGTGGAGATGATTAGTGTCACATGGAGTTTCAAGTGGGTACTCATAACACTTGAATTCACCCTCCAGAGCCACAGGAGGTGACTATAAAAATGTTATACCAGTACAGTATGTACTTCAGTTAATTTTATGCAGTTATGATTTAATTCTGCATCTTTTTGTTTGTTTACATTTCTCTTGGCTGCAAATGGTGTCATTTTTGGGAAGTGTTTGTGTAAGTTTTGATAAATCTTAACTTTTAATAATAGATTTGTGCATACTTTATGATAGTAAATGATACAATAGACTAGTATTTACGTAAATCTCATGCATTCATGACATATGGAATGCTTTTTTTTTTTTTGGCATTTCTAGGCTACATGGTTTGTTTGTGGGGTTTTTCAAACTGTTGCAAATCTCCAAAGATCTTTCCAGTATGTTTATTGAAAAAAATTTGTATATAAGTGGACCTGTGCAGTTCAAACCCATGTTGATAAAGGGTGAGCTGTATTCTTTTTAAATTTATTTTTTAGTTGGAGAATAACTGCTTTACAATGTGGTGTTGGTTTCTGCTGTACAACAACACAAATCAACTGTAATTATATTATACATATATCACCTCCCTCTTGAGCCTTCCTCCTCTCCCCGCATGCCACCCCTCTATGTCATCACAGAGCACCAAGCTGGGCTCCCTGTGTTATATAGCAACTTCTCACCAGCTATCTATTTTACACATGGTAATGTATATATGCTGACGCTACTTTCTCTGTTCATCCCACTCTTTCCTTCCCCCACAAGGGTGAACTGTATTTTAAAATTGATTGTGATGAGGAATGCACAATTCTATGAATAAAAAGCATTAAATTTTAGGCAAATTCTATGGCATGTGACCTATATATATATATATAGCTATATATATATACATAGTTAAACAACTATATCTCAATATAGCTGTTTAAAAAAAGAAAAAAACTGAAAATATCAGTAAAGCATCTGTGTTTTACAGGAATACTGACAGGAATACCACTTTGCCTCCTTCTATTGACAGCTTTTTAGGAAGGTCTTTAGGACACTTGGCATGTGATAGTCCAGGTGTTCCTGTGTCTGTGTGGCCAGCAATCTGAAACTATCAACAGGCATAACCAGAAATAAACCCCGTAGAAAGCCTGCTCACTCTAACCAAAGGTCTGAGAAAAGGGCAGCCCAGCAGCTAGTACCCACCCCATTGCTGCCAAATACCAAGGGAAAAACTCCCTCTGAGTTTCCGCTGAATTCCCCAGTTCCTGGTGGTGCTGGTGGGGCTGAGTGGTGAGCTGGACTTCTGGCCCCATCTGGAGGAGGCATGTTTCCATCATAACCTGGAGACAATGAAGTGGTGTGAGTTTGTGTTCTGCTTTTGCTGGGATGGTGTCTGTGGGGCCCAGTAGGGAACTTCTGCTCCATTTAGACCTGCATACCACACCTAAAAGGGTGACTGTCTGTAAAAAAGAAGGTTAAGTAGAGTCCATATTGTTATAGAATAACACCCAAAATATACATACAATTAAAATCACTCCTCAAACCAAGAACCAAGAATATTTCAATCTGAATGAGAAAAGGCAATCAACAGACACCAATATGGAAATGATTCAGAATTTAGATTCTACAGCAACCACTATGAAAATGCTTTAATAAGCAATAGCAAACATGTTTGAAACAAAGGAAAAAAATAGTCTCATTAAAGAAATAGAAGATATAAAGAAAAACCAAGTGGAAATTTTAGAATTGAAAAATACAAGAACTGAAATAAAAAAGTCGTTGGGTGTGCTTAATAGCAGAACAAATATAAAAGAGGGGAAAAAAATCAATGAACTTGAAGACAGAACAATACAAATTGCCTGATCTGAATAACACAGAGAAAATAGACCAAAAAAGACATGAAAAGAGTCTCAGGGACCTGTGGGGCAGTAACAGAGGATTTAATATTTGTATCATTAGAGTCCTGGAAGGAGAGGATAAAATGTGGGCCAAAAAGATTTGGAAAAATGGTTGAAAACTTCCCAATGTTGGCAAAAGACATAAGCTTATTTATTCTAGAAGCCGAGTGTATCCAAATAGAATAATACAAAGAAATCTATGCCAAGACACATCAAAATCAAAAACTAAAGACAAAGAAAAAATATAAAGAAAAAATCTTGAAAGCCTATGGAAAGATGGGAGGCATTATATATAAACACGAAATGATTCAAATGACAGAGGATTTCTCATAAGAAACCACGGAGGCCAGAAGGAAGACTCACACCATTTTTCAACTGACAGGCCAACTTCAAAATTTCTTTGCTCTTTCCTTAAATTCACACTAAATCCCTTCTTTAAGCATTCTTTCTCAAGCATTACTGATAAAACACAGCCTCATCTCTCTAATGAAAATGTTACTCTTTTTCATTATAGACATATCTCCATAAGTAAAAAATTATTGTTGTGATTCAATATTTTGACTTGTTTAATTAATTATTACCATGCTATAGAAAATCCATTATTTTTAATACTTGGCTTTTAGCAACTTTGTTGAATTGTTACTAATTCTAATAATTTTAGAGCTTACTCTTTGTAATTTGTAGCTAAAACATCTGCCAACAACATGATTTTTCTCTGTGCCATTCTAAAAGTTCCAATTATTTCCATTTTCATGTGTTATAGTATTGGCTAAGAAAAAAATAATCTAGAAAAAGCATATATAATAATTGTCATAAGACTTCCTTGGTAGCACAGTGGATAGGAATCCACTTGCCAATGCAGGGGACACAGGTTCGACTTATAGTCTGGGATGATTCCACATGCTATGGAGCAACAGGCCGTGTACCACAATTACTGAGCCCGCATGCTGCAATTACAAAAGCCCGTGTGCCTAGAGCCTGTGCCCTGCAGCATGAGAAGTCACTGCAATGAGAAGCCCACGCATTGGTACAAAGAGTAGCCCCTGCTCACCACAACTACAGAAGCTGCACAAAGCAATGAAGACCCAGTGCAGCAAAGAAAAATAAGTAAATAAATAAATAAAATTTAAATCAATTATTTAAAAAATGCAATGTATCCTAAAGTGTGTTCCATAGGATTCTGGGTTCTCAGGATGTTTTGGGTAATGCTTGGTAAAATTTTTAAAAAGTGTTTGTTTGCTTGTATTTTGCACAGCTTCTGGGTCTTAGGTATGACAGTTTTCATTGCATGTCTGAGAAGTGGGTGTTGGGGACTCCTCCTTTCTTTGTTTGGTAGCACCTTTCATGTATTGGTGCTCTAGAGACTCACTTTGGGAAATGCTGCTTTAGAATTTCACTGTAATGGATGCTATGGACAGTTGGGTTGAAATAGCCATTCTTTGGGAGAAGGCAATGGCACCCTACTCCAGTACTCTTGCCTGGAAAATCCCATGGATGGAGGAACCTGGTGGGCTGCAGTCCATGGGATCGCTAAGAGTTGGACACGACTGAGTGACTTCACTTTCACTTTTCACTTTCATGCACTGGAGAAGGAAATGGCAACCCACTCCGGTGTTCTTGCCTGGAGAATCCCAGGGACGGCGGAGCCTAGTGGGCTGCCGTCTATGGGGTCGCACAGAGTCAGACACGACTGAAGTGACTTAGCAGTAGCAGCAGCCATTCTTTGTAATGCTGAAGAAGTATCTTCCTAGTCCTGAAATATTTACTGCAGTCTTCTTAGATGATGAGATTGAGTTTGAGTGGGGAAATGATTAAATAAAATTACTTTTTTAGTCTCATGTTATCAAACTATTTGTAATAAACATGTATTGGCTTTGTAATTAGATAAAACCCCATAAAATGCAAATACTTGCTCAGTAGTTTGATCAGAATTGCTCTCTCTGTGGGGAAGGCAGATGCCATATGAGAGTCCTGTGTTTGGGAGAGGGAGCCCTCTAGGGTAGGGTAGAGCAGGGTAGAGGCCTGAGACAGGTCTCTGGAGGTGGGTGATGTCATCTGCTTCCTGATTGGCTGCCAGCTAGATGCCATCAGGGGCCTGAACTTTTTTCTGCCCATTTCACTTGTAGTCAAATTTGCCATCAGTAAAGTTGACTGAAAATCTTCCAGGCCAGCTGCTGCCATATTTGCAGGAGAAACTCAAATATTCTAATCACTTTTCCTGACATTTAAACAAACTCAATTTTCATGTAAAAATATCTCCTAACCCTCCAGAAAGCTGTTTATTTTTCTCCTAAGGAGGTACAAGTTCAATGCTCCTTTTCAAGTGGATATAATTTCTTGAAAGCCAGAAATTACAGCTCCTAATGGTATCTTTCTTCCATCGTGATTAAATCCCTTTGATGTTGGGTGTTTGAATTTTCTTTCTCCCTCTCTTAGTCCTTCCTACCCTCCCTAGCTTCCTCTTTTTCTTCTTTCTTTCCTTTCTTCCTAGAAGAAGGACGTCAATTAGGACAGGAAACTTTGTCATCTGAAACGACATTTTCAAAATGCCTTTATTAAAATCACCAAAAGTTAGGATATAGGAGATCCACCGAAAAAAAGAATAATAATAACAACATTGTATATAATGATAATGGGGCTTCCGGGGTAGGTAAAGAAACTGCCTGCAGTGCAGGAGAAACAGAAGACACTGATTCGACCCTTGATTGGGGAAGATCCCCTGGAGGAGGGCATGGCAACCCACTCCAGTATTCTTGCAGGGAAAATCCCATGGACAGAGGAGCCCATGGGGTCACAAAGGCTAGAGTCCATGGGGTCACAAAGAGTCATGCATGACTGAAGTGACTGAGCATGCACATGAATAATGATAATAATAACAGTTAAGGGACTTTCTTGGTGGTCCAGTGGTTAAGACTTTATGCTCCCAGTGCAGGGGGCACAGGTTTGATCCCTGGTTGAGGAAGTAAGATCCTGGATGCCACATGTGGCCTAAAAAATAAATTCTAATGAACTACTTTTAAATTTAAAAATGTCAGTTTTAATTAAACGCTTGCTATGTGGGAGGCACTATTCTAAGTCCTTTTCATTTTTTTAAGTCTTGCAATATTCCTAAAAGGAGGAATGATCTGTGTTTTAGGGTTGGGAAATCAGAGAGGTTAAGTGATTTGCTCACAAGAACACAGAGGGTAAATGACAGAGCCAGAACACAAATCCATGTTTCTTCCACTATCTGTTCAAATCAGATAAACTTGTGAAAATTAGAAATAATGAGTGTTTTCAAAGTGTTTTCTTTTGGGGGAAGAAAAAAAAGATGAAAGTGTTGGTGCTCTTGAAGAAAAAGAGAGAGCAGGGGAAAGAGGAAGGCATTTCAGAAGAACTGAATCAATGAATGATCTAATATCAGAAGCTGGGGGGACCTCAGCTCCTTCATTTTGTTGTTGTTCAGTCATTAAGTCGTGTCTGAATCTTTGTGACCCCAGGGAATGCAGCACTCCAGGCTTCCCTATCCTTCACCTAGCTCCCGGAGTTTGTTCAAATTCATGTCCACTGAGTTGGTGATGCCATTCAACCGTCTCATCCTTCATTTTACTGCTGAGAAAACTGAGGCCCAGCCAGGGGAGAGAGGAGGGGGGAGGGTGGAGGAGAAGAGGAGTGAGGGGGAGGGGCATAGGAGGAGTGAGGGGGAGGGGAGGAGGGAGGGGGAGGGGAAGAGAGAAGGGGAGGGGAGGAAGGGCCCATTCTGGTTTGCAGATGTTGGTTCAGAGAATGGATGGGAGTCCAGGTTTGGTGGCTTCCAACCCAGCTCTCCCCTCCTTCTGTTTCACCAGCTGTCTTCCAAACAGTAAACCTTTTTTTCAAGCAGTCACTCATTTTTTTTAAAAGAATGTCAAAACCATCAGAAATGCTAAGTGATGGGATAAAATTAATAAGAGCCTATTTGCCCTTTCAGATGGTGGGAGAAGCTCCCCAACTTGCTATTAAAGCTTGAGGGCATGACTTATGATTCTGTTTATGTTTGTAGCTCTGCCTGGGGAAACATCTCAACCCTGATAAAAGCTTAGGAGCCCAGTTCCTTCCATAATTCAGAGATCATGTCTGGCATTCTGTGTTATCTTCTTGGTCAAGGTCAAAACCAATAGACTTGTAAATCATAAACACTTCCTAATTAAGGAATCCAGATAGATGCTGCTGGGTCTGTTGCAGAACCAGGCGAGACTTTTTTCCCATCTGGGATTTTCCCCCTACTTGAGGCTTTTATAGTTCCTATGACATCTGGGCTTTTCTTTGTAATGGAATAAAATCTCAGCTATATGACATTTTGTATGTGTGTATTTGTGACTTATTAACAACAGTAGCTAATTACAATGGTGTGATCACTCACCGAGAGCCAGGCATCCTGGAATGTGAAGTCAAGTGGGCCTTAGAAGTATCGCTAAGCTCAAACTACCGCACAATTGCATCCATCTCACACGCTAGTAAAGCCAGGCTTGAGCAATATGTGAACTGTGAACTTCCAGATGTTCAAGCTGGTTTTAGAAAAAGCAGAGGAACCAGAGATCAAATTGCCAACATCTGCTGGATCATGGAAAAGGCAAGAGAGTTCCAGAAAAACATCCATTTCTGCTTTATTGACAATGCCAAAGCCTTTGACTGTGTGGATCACAATAAACTGTGGAAAATTCTGAAAGAGATGGGAATACCAGACCACCTGACCTGCCTCTTGAGAAACCTGTATGCAGGAAGTAACAGTTAGAACTGGATATGGAACAACAGACTGGTTCCAAATAGGAAAACAAGTACGTCAAGGCTGTATATTGTCACCCTGCTTATTTAACTTATATGCAGAGTACATCATGAGAAATGCTAGGCTGGATATAGCACAAGCTGAAATCAAGATTGCCGGGAGAAATGTCAATAACCACAGATATGCAGATGACACCACCCTTAGAAAGTGAAGAAGAACTAAAGAGCCTCTTGATGAAGGTGAAAGGGGAGAGTGAAAAAGTTGGCTTAAAGCTCAACATTCAGAAAACGAAGATCATGGCATCTGGTCCCATCACTTCATAGCAAACAGATGAGGAAACAGTGGAAACAGTGTCAGACTTTATTTTGGGGGGCTCCAAAATCTTTGCAGATGGTGACTGCAGCCATGAAATTAAAAGACGCTTACTCCTTGGAAGGAAAGTTATGACCAATCTAGATAGCATATTAAAAAGCAGAGACATCACTTTGCCAGCAAAGGTCAGTCTAGTCAAGGTTATGGTTTTTCCAGTAGTCATGTATAGATGTGAGAGTTGGACTATAAAGAAAGCTGAGCGCCAAAGAATTGATGCTTTTGAACTGTGGTGTTGGAGAAGACTCTTGAGAGTCCCTTGGACTTCAAGGAGATCCAACCAGTCCATCCTAAAGGAGATCAGTCCTGGGTATTCATTGGAGGGACTGACGTTGAAGCTGAACTCCAATATTTTGGCCACCTGATGCAAAGAGCTGACTCATTTTAAAAGACCCTGATGTTGGGAAAGAATGAAGGCAGGAGGAGAAAGGGACAACAGAGGATGAGATGGTTAGATGGCATCACCGACTCAATGGACATAAGTGTGGGTAAACTCTGGGAGCTGGTGTTGACCATCTGGTGATGTCCATGTGTAGAGTCTTTTCTTGTGTTGTTGGAAGAGGGTGTTTGCTATGACCAGTGCGTTCTCTTGGCAAAACTCTATTAGCCTTTGCCCTGCTTCATTCTGTATTCCATTGGTTATTCCAGGTGTTTCTCGACTTCCTACTTTTGCATTCCAGTCCCCTATAATGAAAAGGACATCTTTTTTGGGTGTTAGTTCTAAAAGGTCTTGTAGGTCTTCATAGAACCGTTCAACTTCAGCTTCTTCAGCATTACTGGTTGGGGCATAGACTTGGATTACACCGGTAATACTTGGTGTTGACTGATGTTACTTGGTCAACACTGAAATCAGATTGATTATATTCTTTGCAGCCAAAGATGGAGAAGCTCTATACAGTCATCAAAAACAAGACTGTGAGCTGACTGTGGCTCAAATCATGAGCTCCTTATAGCCAAATTCAGACTTAAATTGAAGAAAGTAGGGAAAACCACTAGACCATTCAGGTATGACCTAAATCAAATCCCTTATGATTATACAGAGGAAGTGAGAAATAGATTTAAGGGACTAGATCTGATAGACAGAGTGCCTGATGAACTATGGACGGAGGTTCATGACATGGTACAGGAGACAGGGATCAAGACTATCCCCATGGAAAAGAAATGCAGAAAAGCAAAATGGCTGTCTGGGAAGGCCTTACAAATAGCTGTGAAAAGAAGAGAAGCGAAAAGCAAAGGAGAAAAGGAAAGATATAAGCATCTGAATGCAGAGTTCCAAAGAATAGCAAGAAGAGATAAGAAAGCCTTCTTCAGCGATCAATGCAAAGAAATAGAGGAAAACAACAGAATGGGAAAGAGGAGAGTTCTCTTCAAGAAAATTAGAGATACCAAGGGAACATTTCATGCAAAGATGGGCTCAATAAAGGACAGAAATGGTATGGACCTAACAAAAGCAGAAGATATTAAGAAGAGGTGGCAAGAATACACAGAAGAACTGTACAAAAAAGATCTTCATGACCAAGATAATCACGATGGTGTGATCACTCACCTAGAGCCAGACATCCTGGAATGTGAAGTCAAGTGGGCCTTAGAAAGCATCACTATGAACAAAGCTAGTGGAGGTGATGGAATTCCAGTTGAGCTATTCCAAATCCTGAAAGATGATGCTGTGAAAGTGCTACACTCAATATGCCAGCAAATTTGGAAAAGTCAGCAGTGGCCACAGGACTGGAAAAGGTCAGTTTTCATTCCAATCCCAAAGAAAGGCAATGCCAAAGAATGCTCAAGTTACCACACAATTGCACTCATCTCACACGCTAGTAAAGTAAGGCTCAAAATTCTCCAAGCCAGCCTTCAGCAGTACATGAACCGTGAACTTCCAGATGTTCAAGCTGGTTTTAGAAAAGGCAGAGGAACCAGAGACCAAATTGTCAACATCCGCTGGATCATGGAAAAAGCAAGAGAGTGCCAGAGAAACATCTACTTCTGCTTTCTTGACTATGCCAAAGCCTTTGACTGTGTGGATCACAATAAACCGTGGAAAATTCTGAAAGAGATGGGAATACCAGACCACCTGACCTGCCTCTTGAGAAATTTGAATGCAGGTCAGGAAGCAAGAGTTAGAACTGGACATGGAACAACAGACTGGTTCCAAATAGGAAAAGGAGTACGTCAAGGCTGTGTACTGTCACCCTGCTTATTTAACTTCTATGCAGAGTACATCATGAGAAATGCTGGGCTGGAAGAAGCAGAAGCTGGAATCAAGATTGCCAGGAGAAATATCAATAACTTCAGATATGCAGATGACACCACCCTTATGGCAGAAAGTGAAGAGGAACTAAAAAGCCTCTTGATGAAAGTGAAAGAGGAGAGTGAAAAAGTTGGCTTAAAGTTCAACATTCAGAAAACGAAGATTATGGCATCTGGTCCCATCACTTCATGGGAAATAGATGGGGAAACAGTGGAAACAGTGTCAGACTTTACTTTTTTGGGGGCTCCAAAATCACTGCAGATGGTGACTGCAGCCATGAAATTAAAAGACACTTACTCCTTGGAAGGAAAGTTATGACCAATCTAGATAGCATATTAAAAAAGCAGAAACATCACTTTGCCAGCAAAGGTCAGTCTAGTCAAGGTTATGGTTTCTCCAGTAGTCATGTATGGATGTGAGAGTTGGACTGTGAAGAAGGTTGAGCGCCAAAGAATTGATGCTTTTGAACTGTGGTGTTGGAGAAGACTCTTGAGAGTCCCTTGGACTGCAAGGAGATCGAACCAGTCCATTCTGAAGGAGATCAGCCCTGGGATTTCTTTGGAAGGAATGATGCTGAAGCTGAAACCCAGTACTTTGGCCACCTCATGCGAAGAGTTGACTCCTTGGAAAAGACTCTGATGCTGGGAGGGATTGGGGGCAGGAGGAGAAGGGGACGACAGAGGATGAGATGGCTTGATGGCATCACTGACTCGATGGATGTGAGTCTGAGTGAACTCCGGGAGTTGGTGATGGACAGGGAGGCCTGGCGTGCTGCGATTCATGGGGTTGCAAAGAGTCAGACGCGACTGAGTGACTGAACTGAACTGAACGGAACTGAATAACAGTAGCTAAACTCTTTGCCATCCCTGGTAGCTCAGATGATAAAGAATTTGCCTGCAATGACAGATAACCTAGGTTCAATTCCTGAGTTGCGAAGATCCCCTGGAGAAGGGAATGGCAACCCACTCCAGTATTCTTGCCTGGAGAATTCTATGGACAGAGGAGTCTGGCAGGCTACAGTCATGGAGTTGCAAAGAGGTGGACACAACCGAGTGATTAACGCTTTCGCTTTCACACACATACAGCATTATACCAGATGGAGTTCTCTAGTCCTCCCTTTATTTTATTTCACTTATGCTTACAACAACCTTCTTAGGCTGAATAATGCCTCCTCCCTCAAGATGTTCACATACTGATTTCTGGAACCTGTAAGTATGTTCCCTTACCTGGTAAGAGACTTTGCAGATGTGATGAAGTATCTGGAAGTGGAGAGGTTATCCAGGATGATCAGAGTGATGTGATCAGGGTTGATGTGATCATGAGGGACAGAGATAGGAGATCAGGGAGAAGAGAAGATGGAGGAAGGGGGAAGAAGCAGTCTTTAGAAAGGTCAAAGAGGTGAGGCACAGATTTTTTGCTGGAACCTCCAGCAGGAACCAGCCCTGTGGATGCCTTGATGTCAGCCCCATAGGAATCATTTTGGACTTCTGACCTTCGAAACTAAAACAGAAAAAATGTGTGTTGCTTTAAGCCAGTAAATTTGTGGTAATTTGTCACAACAGCAATAGGAAACAAATATAGGTAGGCGCTATTAATGTCTCTGTTTTACATATGAAGAGACTGAGGCACAGAGAAAGATTAAACACTTCATTCAAGGTCACACAACCAGAAGTGGCAGAACTGGGAATCAAATAGCTCCCGCTGACTTGACTACTATGCTGTTTGACCTAAGACAAGGCACTTTTCTTCCCCGATTCTCAGTTTTCTCATCTCTAAAAAGTAGCTAATGATCCCTGTACAACAGTTTGTTAGGGGGATTAAATGAGATCATACTTAATATTCCAGGTGGGAAGATGGTGGTAATGATGGTGATGATGGTGATGACGACAGTGGTGATAATTATGATAATGGTGGTGGTGATTATGACACTGATGGCGATAATTATGGTGACAATACAAGATGCCCATTGTGAGGTGCAGAAAGTCAGCAGTGTGCCTTTGAGAGGGAGAGTGTAGAGTGGATAGGCCAAGAGAGTTCTGGAGGAGGATGTTCATGCTCTTGCTTCTGCTCTACTTTTGACTTTGTTCTTAGCCTTCGAATGTCTTTTATTCAAGCTACTGCCCAAACAGCCCTCCTCATCATGCCAACCCCTTGTCCCAGCTGCCCTCCTGCCCTGCCACATGGTCATATGTGGCTTGACATTTTAACCAGCTCCTTTGTACTAATAACAAGGACCAGAGCAGAATCCGAAGAGTAGACTGCTGTCAGCCTAGAGAAACCATCAGAATCTCCCACGTACTATTCCTTGGTCCAGCTGTCAACTCAAACAAGAGTCAACAGGGAAATTCTCAGTGGGAATTGGGAAAGTGGATTTTGAGAGATCACAGTAGATACATGTGCATATATGGAATTTTTTTTCTGAATATAGAAGGTCTATATAAGATTATTGTATAAAATAGAGGAATGGATAAAGAATAATATTCTTCTCTAATCTTACCACTGGAGAGAATTACCACTGTATTATTTTGTTTATTACCACTAAGTATTTTCCACTGTATTTTCAGTGTTTTTTATACTCACTGTATTTTCCACTGTGTATTTTCAGTGTATTTTCCACTCATCTTTTTTCCTCTGTGTTGATAAATACTGTGAATATATTTGTATCTTTCTTTTTAAAAAACATTTTATTGGAGTACACTGTTGGGTTAGTGCATCTTTACTCTTTTCAGTTAATAATCTATTGTGATTTAAGGTATCATTAAATCTTGTTCAAAATATGCTATTTTTATTAATTTTGTAAGATATTCTATTTGTGTTCTATTCTCTTTCTTACTAAAAATATTTATTTACTTGGCTGCATTGGATCTCACTTGCGGCATGCAGGATATTTTGGTTGTGGCATGTGGGATCTAGTTCCCTGACTAGGGATCAAACCCAGGACCCCTGCATTGGGAGCTTGGAGTCTTAGCCACTGGACCAGGGAAGTTCCTCTATTCTCTTTATATCATATGTGTCTGAATGGATATGGAGGATGAATCTCATCAGCATTTTAAAGATTTTGAATAACTTCCTTGTTGATTTTTTGGGTCCATTTCTGGGTAAAGCAAGCCCAGCAGTGATGGTGGTCTTGTTTCAGGAGATCAGGACAGGGAGGAAGATGATACAGTCTTTCTTTTTTCAGAGGATATGTGTGAGCCTGTGCTTTTGGGGGAGAAAAGGGGCTAGTCTTGAGGATGCAGAGATCTTCCCATGTGTCATCATGGGGGTTCTTTGACTCTGCCTTGACATTCCAGAAGCTCCTCAGTTTTCAGCTAAATAAAATTGGTTCTTAGATGTGTGGTTTTTTGTTTTTGGCCAAGTGTCGCTCAAATGCAGTAAATGAGAAACAAGGTTTGCAGTACTTCTGATGGGTTCCCTCATTTGTCCAGGTTTGAAATTTGCATAATATCTCTCCAACAAGCTTTTTCTTTAAAAGCATGAAAACATTCCTCTGAAGAAGAAGCTCTGGGGTCTAGATCTGGGCTTCTATGACACCCTGGACTTGTTTTTATCTTAGCTTGGAGGGACCATTCTCCAGCGGTGACCCCCTGATGAACCATACCTGCCGGTGTTCACGCCTTGCTCGGTCTCCCCTTGACTCTGGGTAGCCCCATGACTTGCTTTTGGCCAATGCAGCAGAAGAGACCTTGCCTAACTCCTGAGATTTTGCCATAAGAAGCCTCATGGCTTCTGGGAGAAGCCATTTATCATCATGATGGCCATGCTGTGAGGAAGCAAAATAGCCCAGTGAGGGGCTTACAGGGCCTTGGGTCAGCACCCAGCTGTGGAGCCAAATGTGTGAGTGAAGCACCATCTTCACTGTCCAGCCCAGTTGAGCCTTCAGATGACTCCAACTCCAGTCACCATAAGTTTAGACTGCAACTACTTGAAAGATCCACAATAAAAATCTCTCAGCGGATCCACTTAACCCATGAAACAAGGGAATAGTGACAAACAATTGTTTGTTGCTGTTGTTTTCTTTTGTTGGCCATGACAGGTGCATTGTGGGATCTTAGTTCCTCAAACAGGGATTGAATCTGGGCTGTGACAGTGAAAACACAGAGTCCTAACCAATGGGCCACAAGGAATTCCCATAAAATATTGTTTTAAGACACTATATTTGTGATAGTTGGCTTCACAGCAATAGATAATCCAAATTTATTTCCTGTGACATACTATAAGCATTTCTTAACCTCAACAAACCAGAAACTCTTTGAAGGCAGAACCTGTATCTTAGCATTTTTGGTATTGCAAGCTAAATCTTGCAGCATAATTGAAACAAGCCAGGAGAGTTCAAAAGTACTTTATGGAAAGCCCTGGAATAATGAAAGAAGAAACTACAGAGAACAGCTTAAAATTTTCAGTCTATCTACAAAGTGTGTCATTCATTTTCTGCTTATGGTCCACCATGGAATGCTTCCCTTCTCAGTTCAGTTCAGTCGCTCAGTCGTGTCCAACTCTTTTGCGACCCCATGAATCGCAGCACGCCAGGCCTCCCTGTCCATCACCAACTCCCGGAGTTCACTCAGACTCACGTCCATTGAGTCAGTGATGCCATCCAGCCATCTCATCCTCTGTCGTCCCCTTCTCCTCCTGCCCCCTATCCCTCCCAGCATCAGAGTCTTTTCCAGGGAGTCAACTCTTCGCATGAGGTGGCCAAAGTACTGGAGTTTCAGCTTTAGCATCATTCCTTCCAAAGAAATCCCAGGGCTGATCTCCTTCAGAATGGACTGGTTCAATCTCCTTGCAGTCCAAGGGACTCTCAAGAGTCTTCTCCAACACCACAGTTCAAAAGCATCAATTCTTCGGTGCTCAGCCTTCTTCACAGTCCAACTCTCACATCCATACATGACCACTGGAAAAACCATAGCCTTGACTAGACGGACCTTTGTTGGCAAACTAATGTCTCTGCTTTTGAATATGCTATCTAGGTTGGTCATAACTTTTCTTCCAAGGAGTAAGCATATTTTAATTTCATGGCTGCAGTCACCATCTACAGTGATTTTGGAGCCCCAAAAGGTAAAGTCTGACACTGTTTCCACTGTTTCCCCATCTATTTCCCATGAAGTGATGGGACCAGATGCCACGATCTTCATTTTCTGAATGATGAGTTTTAAGCCAACTTTTTCACTCTCCTCTTTCACTTTCATCAAGAGGCTGTTTAGTTCCTCTTCACTTTCTGCCATAAGGGTGGTGTCATCTGCATATCTGAGGTTATTGATATTTCTCCTGGCAATCTTGATTTCAGCTTGTGCTTCCTCCAGCCCAGCATTTCTCATGATGTACTCTGCATATAAGTTAAATAAACAGGGTGACAATATACAGCCTTGACGTACTTGTTTTCCTATTTGGAACCAGTCTGTTGTTCCATGTCCAGTTCTAACTCTTGCTTCCTGACCTGCATTCAAATTTCTCAAAAGGCAGGTCAGGTGGTCTGGTATTCCCATCTCTTTCAGAATTTTCCACAGTTGATTGTGATCCACACAGTCAAAGGCTTTGGCATAGTCAATAAAGCAGAAATAGATGTTTCTCTGGAACTCTCTTGCTTTTTCCATGATCCAGCAGATGTTGGTAATTTGGTCTCTGGTTCCTCTGCCTTTTCTAAAACCAGCTTGAACATCTGGAAGTTCACGGTTCACGTATTGCTGAAGCCTGGCTTGGAGAATTTTGAGCATTACTTTACTAGCGTGTGAGATGAGTGCAATTTTGCGGTAGTTTGAGCATTCTTTGGCATTGCCTTTCTTTGGGATTGGAATGAAAACTGACCTTTTCCAGTCCTGTGGCCACTGCTGAGTTTTCCAAATTTGCTGCATATTGAGTGCAGCACTTTCACAGCAGCTTCCCTTCTAGCTCTTATGAAACTCACTCAGTTGTGTCCGACTTTTTGAGACCCCATGAACTATAGAGTCCGTGGAATCTTCCAGGCCAGAATACTGGAGTGGGTAGCTTTTCCCTTCTCCAAGGGATCTTCTCAACCCAGGGATTGAACCCAGGTCTCCTGCATTGCAGGTGGATTCTAGCTCCTGGTCGGCTTCTATGTGACAGGGGTTATTCTTTTTTCTTTTTTTACCTTTGAAGAAGTAAATATACTTATTTAGAATAAGTTGTTTTAAAATTTAAAAAGTCTTCCTCTCATTCCTGTCTGCATACACTCAGTTCCCTTCCTTAAAGGCTCCAATATTTTTGTTTTTTCTTATACTTTCCTAGAAATATTAGATTACATATATTATCTATCTATCTCTCCATCCATCCACACATACTCGTGTGTGCTGGCATACTATGTACTCTGTTTTCATATAAAATATATCTTGGAGATCTTTTCATTTTGTTCTTTTGTATGTCTTTTATTAAAAAGAATATATATTATATAAGAATATGCATATATATGTTGGGCTTCCCAAGTGACTCAGTGGATAAAGAATCTGCCTGCCAATGCAGGAGACACAGGAGATGCTGGTTCTATCTCTTGGTCAGGAAGAGGGCAAAGCAACTTACTCCAGTATTCTTGCCTGGAGAATCCCATGGACAGAGGAGCCTAATAAGCCACAGTCCATAGGGTCGAAAAGAGTTGACATGACTGAAATGACTGAGCATGCATATACATGTTATGTTGCAATCCACAATTTATTTTATATTCTCTTGGTGAAAGGCATGTAGATTATTGATGAAAGTGAAAGTTTCTCAGTTGTGTACAACTCTTTGTGACCCCACAGACAATAGAGTCCATGGAATTCTCCATGCCAGAATACTGGAGTGGGTAGCCTTTCCCTTCTTTAGGGGATCTCCCCAGCCCAGGTATTGAACCCAGGTCTCCCGCATGGCAGGCAGATTCTTCACCAGCTGAGCCATAAGGGAAGCCCAAGAATACCAGAGTGGGTAGCCTATCCCTTCTTCAGTGGATCTTCCCAACCCAGGATTCGAACCAGGGTCTCCTTCATTGAAGGCAGATTCTTTACAAACTGAACTTTTCCATTCTGGAAGCCCAGATTATTGCTAATGTTTTGCTATTTAAAACAACAGCACTATGATAACTTTATACAAATACTATTCCACGCTTGTATATTTCTCTGGAGGATATATCCCTAGAAGTGGCATCGCTGGGTCTGGCTGTCCAAGTTTGTGATTCCTGTGGGAGGTGGGTGTTTGCAGGAGAAACCCCGTCTGGCCGCTAAATGCAGAGATGACACTGGCACCTGGACATGCTTGCGCCACAGCAAGACTAGATCTCCAAGGAGTGCATGGCCTTGGGGAGATATGATTTTTGCTCCTACAGCCCAAGGCATTAAGTGCTGGGTGGTGAGGGGTCTTGGGGACTGGCTTGGAGAGGTGGATCATTGAGCTTAGGGGCAAAACCCAGAGAGTTATTTTCACATGTAAAACTGATTTTATGTAGGTATTGGCTAAAATGAGGATGAGCTACAAGCTGAATCTTTAAGAACTGTTTCAGAGTTTCCTAGAAGAACGGACCAAGTCTTAGCTTTGCTTCCTGGCCCAGCAACAGTTCCTACAAGCTACTGAAGTTTTAAAACATTGTTTCACTTAGAAATAATCTCTAGCTCAGACTTAGTTAAGTTAGACTGGCCTTTTCCCTGAACTAGAAGTCGAGAGAAAGGCTTTTTATCAGCATTGCAGGCAAGTAGGCCCTTTAGTCGGAGAAGGCAATGGCACCCCATTCCAGTACTCTTGCTTGGAGAATCCCATGGACCGAGGAACCTGGTAGGCTGCAGTCCATGAGGTCGCTAAGAGTCGGACACGACTGAGAGACTTCACTTTCACTTTTCACTTTCATGGATTGGAGAAGGAAATGGCAACCCACTCCCAGTGTTCTTGCCTGGAGAATCCCCAGGACGGGGGAGCCTGGTGGGCCACTGTCTGTGGGGTCGCACAGAGTCGTACATGACTGAAGCGACTTAGCAGCAGCAGCAGCAGCAGTAGCAGCAGGCCCTTTAGTTTGGTTAGGGGCAATTCTCAGATATGGCCAGAAGATGGCACTGGACACAAATGATTCCACCAGCAGTAAGCTCTCAGAGATGCTTCGATGTCCAGATCCAGCCCGAGCTCCATGGCCTTTCCCTAAGCTTCTGAAGCACATAATCCTCAGTAGAACATGATGTCAATGAGTAAGCCAAAATCGGGAAAGGACACAGAATGAAAGCAAGCCAACGAACAAACAATACTGAGCAAAACAGCAAAATGCGTGTCAGAGAGTTGTCTGGTTCCCGTGCATACCAAACTGGCATTAGGGAAGCTGACTTGCCCTGCCCCCAGTTCAGTCCATGAGGCTCTTGTCCACACTTTTCAAAGTTTCAGCCTTGGAGGCGTCTTTGCACGGCCTTTCCAGGGTCTTCTGTGGTTCTGCTCAGGGCCACAGCTTCATCTTCTGACCTCGTGTCCCCTGCTGCTTGCTATCCTTGATCTCAGGTGACCTCGACCTGCAGCAGCTTGAAGCAGCAATTTGGTTCCCAACCAGAGATTGAGGTTGGGCTGTGACACGGAGGGTGCTGAATCTTAGTCACTAGGCCCTGGTCGAATGGCTTTGCAGAAAATGAATTTCTACAAAAAAATGGAAAGTAGCAAAACAAGAAAGTGTTTATTAGGAGGGAGAAAAAGAATACATGTGGATAGAGTCATGGGCGAGCTCAGAGAGAGAGCTGTGCTTTCACGTGTAGTTTGAATCACTTATGTGGGGCATTTCGTCTGGGTTTCCTTTGGCCAATATTCCCATTCTTCCTGATACTGAGTCTGTATTTGATTTATCTCAGGGTCCTCCCATTGTGTGTGGAAGAGGCCTATGGGTAAGTTGGCATCACCTACTATAGGGTGGCACCCCTCCCTTTTTTACCTCCAAGGAGCCTTATCTGTGTTTGTATAGTTGGAAAGGTCTCCCTGATGTCGAGAATGAGAAATATGTGGTCTCCTATCTGGGCAGGGCTCAGCTCCTTCTCTTTTTCATCTTGGAGTATTTGTCCAAGGGGATATTCTCCAGCTGTTCAGTCTGGGGGCCCATCTCTCTCCTGCCTCACTCTCACTCTCAGGCCCAGGGTCCCCTAACCATCTTCTGGAGGGCCAGCCAGCTTTGCTCCTGCCTGACTGTGGGGCTGGTGGGAATTGCACATGCCTCCTGTGGAATGTTTATACTTGCTTCCTAGCCCTTCTTTCTCGGCCTCCCTCCCTCTCTTCTGAGTGAAGTCTCCATGGCCTTGCAGAGGTTGGAAAAACCATGACTGCTGGGCGTGGACCAGGTTTCCTTCTCCTGAGTGTGTCGGGTTGCGGGGGCAGTATCTGGATGGGTCTCTTTGTGACCTGTGGCCCAAGAGATGTCTTTATAAAGATGGACTGGTGGGGCTGGGATGGGAGGACCTCCTGGCTAAATAGAAGTGATGGGGCACAGATGCTGGTCTGATGACGGTGTCCACAGTGGCACTATCCTCCTCTCTCAGGGAACCTCTTTCCCCCTGAGCACGGGGATGCTCCTGGAGAGAGCTGGGTCTAGACAAAGGTCAGAGGGTGGTAAAACTGGTTGACATCCAGAGTGGCAGCTGCCCCCTCAACCTTGGCATGGCTGGGCCTGAAACCAAGCAGGACCCTGTGGGGCTCCTGGGCACAAAAGCCTTTCTGTGTCCCCCATTTCTTGATTACAGGAAACAGGCTTTGTTCAGCCTCCACAATCGTCCCTGAGTTCCAAAGGGCAGGTTCAAACAGTTGCTGATCAGGGAAGAGAGGGGTGCAGAGACAAGGAGAAGCAGCCAAGAAACATCAGTGCAGCCTTGGGGCAGCATTCTGGTTCTCCCTCAAGGGACACACACAACAGTACCTTCGAGCTGTTTTGCAGGTACTGAAGCCCCTACCAGGTGGGAGAGGTTAACTGTTCCCTGCCCACAAGCAGGTGGACCCAGATCAGTTGGAATCAGAAGGTTGACAATGCTGACTCCTGATTACCTCACCACCAACTGTCCATGAGTTGATTACACCCTTCTCTTTGAACCATTGCTATAAAACTCCTCACCACCTGATCCAGGTGGGGACACACAGTCTTGAAGGCATTAGCCCACTGAGGCCCCCTTTGCCTGGTAAAGCAATAAAGCTGTTCTTTCCTGTGTCACCCAAAACTCTGTCTCTGAGACTGAATTCCGTGCTGGGGTACAGAGGCCAGATTCGGTTTCAGTTCTCACCTTGCCTACCCCTACCTGTATATGCTCCTGATTGCAGCTCTGGTCCTGCTGCTTCTGATTCTGCTCCTTGCTGTTGGAATGATGCCTGATGTAGGTTTGAGTGACACCCAGCTTATAACGTTTTGACGCCCAGGTGCTCTGTGGAGGAGGTGAAGGCCAGCAAGGTTAATGAGACTCGAGTCTTTAGCTAGACACGAAAAGAGGCACAGGATATGAAAAATAGAGAAGGAAGAAGCAAAGCAATAAAGAAAATGGAAATCTTGAAATCTTGAGCTGTTTGGGGAGTCTAGTCTCTAGAAGTGGACTAAGCCGTAGGAAATAAATTGGAGGATGGTACAAAGCCTGGCTTTCAAAGACCAGAAATTTCCTTGGGGCAAAAGAAGGGGCCAGAAAGGGCAGAGCTGTCCTATAAAGCAAGCCTTTTCTTTTCTTTCTTTCTTTCCTTTTTTTCGCAGATGCCTGTACTATGACTGGAGAAGGAAATGGCAACCCACTCCAGTATTCTTGCCTGGAGAATCCCATGGACAGAGGAGCCTGGTGGACTACAGTCCATGGGTTCTCAAAGAGTTGGACACGACTGAAGTGACTGAGCACACACGCACACACTATGAGCCAAAGGGATGAGAAAATAGTCCAGCTTTGCCCACAGCTTCTCCAGGTGCCAGACCTGGTCCTATAGCCCTGCTAGATGACGCAGGCACTGTGCAGACCTGTCAAGGATGAGGATGTGGACAGAGCTCTTCGTCTCTCCCTCATCAAGTGGATACTGGCCATCACATATTGATCACTTAGTAAATGCCCATTTCTATGCTAAGTTTTGTGTGTATACGTCTTCATTTAGAGGGCTTCCCTGAATGCTTAGTTGGTAAAGAATCAGCCTGCAATGCAGGAGACCTTGGTTTGATTCCTGGGATGGGAAGACCGGCTGGAGAAGGGATAGGCTGCCCATGCCAGTATTCTTAGGCTTCCCTTGTGGCTCAGCTGGTAAAGAATCTGCCTGCAATGCCAGAGACCTGGGTTGAATTCCTGGGTTGGGAAGATCTCCTGAAGAAGGGAAGGGCTACCCACTCCAGTATTCTGGCCTGGAGAATTCCATGTACTACAATACTTTGGCCACCTGATGTGAAGAACTGACTCTTTGGAAAAGACCCTGATGCTGGGAAAGATTGAAGGCAGGAAGAGAAGGTGATGACAGAGGATGAGATGGTTGGATGGCATCACCAACTCAATGGACATAAGTTTGAGCAAACTCCAGGAGTTGATGATGGACAGTGAAGCCTGGGGTGCTGCAGTCCATGGGGTCTCAATGAGTCAGATACGACTGAGTGAATTTCATATCCACATCCTTTTAATTTAGACCTTGCATCAACTCTCCAAACTAGGTCCTTCTGTCCACTCCATTTTACAAATGAGGACTCTGAGGTGCTGTCAATGTGTTACCTGCTGGAGCATCGTAACCATGGGTATGTGGGCCTGATGGGAAACCTGCTTTCAGCTGCAGAAGCCGCACAGGATGATGCTCTCATTCTGAGTGATGTGGTGTCTTGTTGCTTGTGTTCCAACCCATTGGCACAAGGAGTCAGAGAAAACCATGCTCTGAAGTTTGGGGAAAGCAAGTCAGAAAAACTGGACCACCGTCACTCCCAGCCCTCATCATTCTCCTTCTGGGCCTATATCCTTTCTGCTCTGTCATGGGACCCTCT
Source organism: Bos indicus x Bos taurus (assembly GCF_003369695.1). Taxonomy (NCBI): domain Eukaryota; kingdom Metazoa; phylum Chordata; class Mammalia; order Artiodactyla; family Bovidae; genus Bos; species Bos indicus x Bos taurus. Next base: position 73,401,232 of record NC_040077.1, read on the forward strand.
CCCTGGGTCACCTAGCCACCACAGGGGAGAAGGGAAGGACATCTGGGATTGAGCAGAAGCATCACCAAGTTTCAGAGAGATTTGGAAGTGGGGAGGATGGGCTTGGCTTTTAGCGGTCAGCGATGGGCAGGTTGCAGACTGGCAGTGTTGGGTTCCGAGCAGCATGTGAGATCTTAGTTCCCCAACCAGGGACTGAATCCACAGTCCCTGAAGTGGAAGCTTGAAGGCTTAACCACTGGACTACCAGGGAAGCCCCACATCTTCTTTCTGTTGTTCTCTTTTCTTCTCTCAAAGCCTTCACCAATCATTTCAAGTGAAGCAGGAGGCGGTTTCTGCATCGCTGAGTGGAGACTGCTCAATACAAACCCACTTTATTTGTCTTGTCAGGAATCCCTAAAAATCTGGCTAGTGTTTTTGTGCCCTGTTGGTTGTAATTGGAAAGCCTGGCCATTGTGAGACCAGGGCTGTGGCCTGGGTGGGAAAACGGTTCAGAGGCAGATACTGGGGAGTCATCAAGAGGGAGGAAAAGGGGGCTGCAAGCAGAATTATCAAAGTTATTATTCTCAGGCTTGGAATATTTTAAGATCTTGATACTGACCAGTGTTGTTGGCCTTCCTCAATCTGTAGAAATTGATCAAAGACCAGACAAAAAATTCAAGCAAAGCTTTATTTGGGCTAATCTGGCTACGTGAAGGAATTAAAACAGATATGTAATAGGTTCCTTTGAATGATTGCTCCCTGAGTGAGGGGTGAGCTGATTCCTTATAGGGGGATGAGGGTAAAAGGTGAGTCCAGGGGTCCAGCTGGAGAGGTGGCTTAGGTGGTTTGCCTACCCCTTTGGTGGTGCTGTGTGGAGGGGGCCTGTGAAGTACCCTGCTTTTGCTCTTGACCCCCCTGCTTTTGTTCCTGACTCTTCAGAAGTAGCAGTTGCATTTTTGGTCTTTTGTATCTCCTTGCCCATAATTTTGCTCCACCTGTGAGTGCACACAATAATTTTAGTCCCTTATAGTTTTTTTCTATTTTGTTGCTTGAGGAGATGTTTTTCCAGGTGCAAGCACTGCAGCAAAGGATCCCAGGTCCCAGACTGTCTCAGTCTGAGTTTCTTCTTGCAGAACAAGAGACAAATCAGGCCACAAATATATTGATCTGGGTCAGGGAGAGTTTGTTTGGAGGAATGCTGCATCTCCAGGGTTGGCCGGTGAGAGGACGCTGATGTGAACGTTAAGGCCCGTGTAGTGATGTGGACAGGGATCATGCTGTCCCCTGATCTGGTTGACCCCACATAGTTGGGACATTGATTCTGGGAACTGGGAGATCCAGGCTGGGTCCCACTGCCTCTAAGTAGAAACAGATGCCCTCTGTCTGCCTTCTTGCCTTCTGATGCAAGACCCTCTGGGCCTGCCCAACCAGCCAGGCTCCCTGGTTGGGTTGGGTGGTGTTGAGGGAGACCAGTGGGCAGAAATCAAGGTTGTGGGGAATGAACCTCCAGTGTTTGGAGGTGGGGACTTCACCTTGTACCCAGCCAACTCCAGAGAACTCTGTCTAGGCAGACTCAGCTCCCAATTCCTTGGAAGCTGGAAGCATCTGGAGAAGAGTAAGCTGCACAGTTTACAATGGGAGAACATGCCAGGTTGTATTCAGTGCTTTCTTTTCTACGGCTCCATATTTACAGCCCAATGCTGTGGCCTTGATCCTAGGGTTTTCTTCTTGTCAAAGAGACAAAACTTTTCCTTCTAGCCTGGTTGCACTGAGGCTGTCCTAAGGAGGGCGGAACATTTGCTAGAAGGGCTTTAGCTGGGCAGGCAGCTGTTGACAGCCTTTCCTTCCACCTTTGAGAAGAGTGGGACTGGTGGGAAAGTCAGAGTCAGGCAGGCCAGCAGGCAGATGGTTTCTCCCCTCTGAGCAGAGTCCTGGAATCCTGGTGTTTTGCCAAAAGTTTTACTTTCATTATAGGTTCAAAAGATTCATTAACAAAAGAAACCACACACACACACACACACACACACATATATATATATATATAAATATATAAATATATAAATAAAATCAATTTATATCCAGACTTGAACAGCTCTGGGAAGTCCTGAATGGCAGCATCTGGAGTCCCTATTGGGAAAGGGTCCCTGATGGTGGATCCACCCCATGGATGAGACTTCAAATTGCTATTTTGGGGGCTCCTGCTTATAATCCGAGGATGCAAACATATGATCATCAGTTTGCATGCAAAAATGCCACTCTGGTTTCTCTTTAACTTTTACAATGCTGTTTGTTTCACCTTGTGAGTCATATGATTTTCTTAGACCGGAGGGGGCTGGCCAGGGTCCCAGGGGTTCAAGGAATTCCAAGACCCACTCCTTTTCTTTTCTAAACTGCCACTTGGCTTGCTGATAATGATTGGTGTGCGTGCAGGCAGGGATGTAGTACAGGCAGGGTCCAGGCAAGGTCAGAAGTCAGTCAGAGGCCTGCTCCCCTACTTCTGAAGCCTGAACAAGACTACCTCCATTTTAATTTCTCCAGAACCTGAGGATATTGGGGGCAAGGTAGGCAAGAGGTTGGTAGTTTGAGGAGTTTGTGTAGGTTTAGCATAGACCTGTTTGTAGTCTATGCTGTATCAACGTGGGCGACTGCATCAGATGATGAGGTATAGGGGCTGAAAGAGGGCCTGATTGGCACTCTTGGGTCACAGAATTGTTGTGACCCCGTGTTCTTGCATCCTAATGGGAGGGGACGCTGAGCTGGGACCAGGGGAACTGCTGGCAGGGTGAGGGGCTGCACATCTGTCCCGTTGCCTCCCAGGCTGGGGACAGGGTGCACAGGTGCCTCCCAGGCTGGGGACAGGGTGCAAAGCACATGTGCTTTGGAACTGGCATCTGCTCTGCTCCTTCCACATCTGTGTCCTCCTGCCATGACAAGTGAGGTGGGCCTGGCAATATTTGGAGGACAGCCTTTCCTTCCCTGTTCTGAACTCACAATTTGTCAAGAGAGTCCCCATCCCTCCTCTGGCAGGGCTCCCGGGTGGCTGTGAAGAGGGTGTGGCTGTTTTTCCAGAACATCAACCTCCAAGCGTCAGAGATGCTCCTTAACAATCTGCTGTGGATTGACTGTGGATTTTTTTAAGCCTTCCCTGAACCTGTTTATGTTTCATTAAACTCTTTTATTGATCCTCTTAATTTTCTCTGCACTGATTTACTCTGGGCCGTGACTCCACACGCCTCTCCCTGGCTCTTGGCCACAGGAGTTTCCCAAGCGCGTCTCTGCTTCAGGCCTCGGCCAAGGGGCAAAGCCCGCAGAACTGGTCTTGGTGCCCCCACTGTCTGTCACCACCCCTTCCTTTTCCTCTATATCCAGCAGGTGCTCAGACTTCCCCCTCCTCGGCCCCTAATCTCTATTTGTCTTTTGAATGTTTAATCCCAAACAGTGAATCTTTGTTGGTGCAACTTTGGGCTGCCATTGGCTAGTGGTGGAGACATTTTGGGGTAGGAAGTCCTCCAAGTCCACTTCGTATGTGGCTATCTATTTTGCTTTTGGAAACAGATAATAGAAATAATGCTCATTAAAGCTGCATTCTGTGGCAGGAAGAGATAGGCAGTTTGCAGAATGACTGCCAGACCAGCAGTCTGGGGAATTTACAGATGATCCACTGTCCCTTGCTCAACCACATTGATTTCTACTTACATGTGGCCACTAAAAAAGAAGAAGTGGCCTCATTATGTGGGTGTGGTGACTGGAAAAGAAATGGGTGTCAACCACCTACCTCCACTCACTGGTGGATTTTTAAAAGAAAATAATGACAACAGCTGTCTTTTATTTATTAATTTATTTCGCCTTACCTTGGGGCACGCAGAATCTTAGTTCCCCAACCAGGGATCGAAACTGTGCTCCCTTAAGTGGAAGCTCAGAGTCCTAACTGCTGGACTACCAGGGAAGTCCCTGCTGGTGGATGTTTTTATCAGTGTTAAATAAGGACCCAGCTCCTCTGCTCCTGTTCCTCTGGGCTGGTTACTTGTCTATCACTGGTTTATTTCCTCCCAACTCTTATTTGGGACTTGGGTTTCTAATGACTATTTCATCTGACTTATGGGAAAAAGTAAAAAATAATTTTTTAAATTAGGAGATTGGGATTAACATATACACACTACTATATACAAAATAGATAACTAATACGGACCTACTGTATAGCATAGGCAACTCTACTCAGTATCCCGTAGTAACCTATAAGGGAAAAGAATCTGAAGAAGGACGGATATATGTATATGTGTAACTGATTCAGTTTGCTGTACACCTGAAACTAACCCAATATAACTAACCCATTATAAATCAAATTTTTGCCCAATGAAAATTTAAAAACTGCATTTTTATGTACCATGCTGATGCATGATAAAATTTGTGTGTCTGCGTGCAGTGTAGGAGGTAATATAGAAACTACTTTCTGTTCAATTTTTCTATAAATAGAAACCATTCTAAAATAGTCTATTAATTACAGGCATAGCTGAACTGATTCCTAAAAAATGCATTTTTATTTAATGTATCATCTATGTATTTGTGGCAGAAGGGTCATCTGTTAGCTTTCACCATTTTTCAGAACCAGGAATTCTCTGCTTCTGTTTTCCTAAGAAGAAACATAAAATGTTCAGTGAGAAAATTCTGAACATGTTGGCTGACTCCTGCATTTCCTTTTCTCTTACTCTCTCAAAGTTACATAATCCAAATAGAACAATGCAGAATCTTCTTTGAAGTGGCCTGATCCTTAGTCAGTGTTAAGAGACTGTCCTGACTGCTCTCTCCATGGTCCCAGCTCAGTGGACGTGGTCCCAGTTCAGTGGGCATGGTCCCACCTCAGTGGACATGGCCTCATGGGCCTGTTGGCTGCAGGGGAGGTTCAGTCCCTGAGGCCTTGACTTTGGCTTCCTGACCATGAAGCTCACCCAGCAGCACCCACAGTGTGTGGACTGTGCTTCACAGAGCACACCTCCAGGGCTCTCTGGAAATGCAGGCACTGCAGGGCTGCATAGTCACCATAACCATCTTTCAGCAGATGGCCGAAAAGCATCGTGTGTAAAACCTTTTCTGATTTGCACTGAATCCCCTTTTGGAATAGTATTCAAGTATTTCCCTTCTGTTAAAAAATTATTTTATTGAAATATAGTTGAGTTACAGTGTTGTGGTAATTTCTGCTATACAGCAAAGTTATACATGTGTATATATAGACATTCTTTTTCACATTCCTTTCCATTATGGTTTATCCCAGGATGGTGAGTACAGTTCCCGGTGCTATACAGAAGGACCTTGTTGTTTATATATTTGCCTGAGTTTCCATAGGCTTCTGGAAAGAGCTTTCAACATTCACCACTTTGCTAACTCAGTCTCCAAAATGTTCCAAGTATCTGGGAAAATAAACCCTGCATTTTTCCTCCCAAGGCTATTAGCACGTGTCTAGGTCCTTACTGTTGCAAGAGGCAGCCTGCACATGCCCTGTAACAGGGTGGGAAATAGGAAATTGTGGCCAGAGAGCCCTCAGGGCTAGTCCAGAGAATCTCATGTTTCCCATATACCCCAGCACCTCCTCTGTGTGAAGGCGCTCAAGGTCGCATGAGGATGCCTCTGTCATCTGGGGTAAGAACTTGAGCACTGTTAGCCATTTACACCCTAAATGAGCACACAGTGACAGTACCCATTCAGCAGACATGTGGACACCTGTTCTGTATGGGCACCAAGCTTGGTGCTGGGATCAGAAGGAGGAAGAATGGTCTTGGCCTTCCAGGGCTTGAGGTCTGCCTAGGAGAGGGACAACAAACTGGGGTGGTGGGCTGACAGACATCTTGCGGGGACTGGTTGGAGGGGACACTTTTCTCTAAGGGGAGGGGCAAGAGGGGCTGGGTGTCTGGATGGCGTCTTGAAGCTCTGCTGTGTTTGTGGTGTTTGTGGGGCAGGAGGAGATGCATGTGGTTGGAGGGAGCAGTGTGGGCAGAGGTGGGGGGCTTGGTTCACAGTGGAAGGGTTAGTCGCCTTTGCAGTGGGGAGAGCTTTGGACATGAAGGGTTGAGATAAGAGACGAGTCCTCGGAGAACTGGCTGGATCCCTCAGGTAACTTGGCTTGGAATCCCCAGGCTTGTGAAACTTGATTCTGTCCCCAGGGCATGAGTTGGGTCATCCTAAGACTTGTGTACTCAGTCCTGACTGCCAGTGTGGACCCACTCCCTTTTCTTGAGCCATGATTGTTTTCCTATGCGCGACTAGGAAATGTGCCCTGAAGGGGACGGGAAAGGACCCTTAGTTAACCCACCAGAGACAGAGGCGGCCCCTGAAATGACTCCGCGATCTCTCTTTCCATGCCCTCTCCAAAGGCTGTGCGGGTGACCCGCACAGTGACCAACATCTCTCAGACAGCAAAGACATGCTGGAAACATTCATACTGCACCTCTGACCTCAGGCCTGGCTCCACATAATTCCTGGCTGCTCCCCTGAATCACTGTCTGAAATGAGGTAGTTCACGCTTCCCTGTGTGATGGATGCCACGTCTGGGACAGAGAGGAAGCTGTCTTCCCAATACCTTGGACCCCTGGGCCTCTGTGTCTGTCCTTGATATTTATGACTCAGTCAATTTCCCTACTCTGTGAAAACACCCAGAGCAGTTGCACTGAACCTCAGCCAGGCTGTGAGCTGCTTGGGAAGCCACTGATGTAATACCCACAGGATACAAGGGATATCCATTCTCCCTTCCCGCTGTAGGCCCTCTGCCCAAATTTTTATCCCTGTGTCATAGCAGAATTAATGACTAGAGACAATACACTTGGGATTGTTACCACCTGGGGACCAGTTCTGTTGGTATCCAATGTTTAGAGGCCAGTTCAGTTCAGTTCAGTTCAGTCGCTCAGTTGTGTCTGACTCTTTGAGACCCCATGAATCACAGCATGCCAGGCCTCCCTGTCCATCACCAACTCCCGGAGTTCACTCAGACTCACGTCCATCAAGTCAGTGATGCCATCCAGCCATCTCATCCTTTGTCATCCCCTTCTCCTCCTGCCCCCAATCCCTCCCAGCATCTGAGTCTTTTCCAAGGAGTCAACTCTTCGCATGAGGTGGCCAAAGTACTGGAGTTTCAGCCTTAGCATCATTCCTTCCAAAGAAATCCCAGGGCTGATCTCCTTCAGAATGGACTGGTTCGATCTCCTTGCAGTCCAAGGGACTCTCAAGAGTCTTCTCCAACACCACAGTTCAAAAGCATCAATTCTTCAGCACTCAGCTTTCTTCACAGTCCAACTCTCACATCCATACATGACTACTGGAAAAACCATAGCCTTGACTAGATTGACCTTTGTTGGCAAAGTAATGTCTCTGCTTTTCAATATGCTATCTAGGTTGGTCAAAACTTTCCTTCCAAGGAGTTAAGCATCTTTTAATTTCATGGCTGCAATCACCATCTGCAGTGATTTTGGAGCCCCCAAAAATAAAGTCTGCCACTCTTTCCACTGTTTTCCCATCTATTTCCCATGAAGTGATGGGACCAGATGCCATGATCTTAGTTTTCTGAATGTTGAGCTTTAAGCCAACTTTTTCACTCACCTCTTTCATCTTCATCAAGAGGCTTTTTAGTTCCTCTTCACTTTCTGCCATAAGGGTGGTGTCATCTGCATATCTGAGATTATTGATATTTCTCCCGGCAATCTTGATTCCAGCTTGTGCTATATCCAGCCCAGCATTTCTCATGATGTACTCTGCATATAAGTTAAATAAACAGGGTGACAATATACAGCCTTGACGTACTCCTTTTCCTATTTGGAACCAGTCTGTTGTTCCATGTCCAGTTCGAACTGTTGCTTCCTGACCTGCATACAGATTACGCTGCCCAATATTCCTGCAATGCACAAGACAGCCCCAGCCATTCACAGAATCATCCAGTCCAAAGTATCAACAGTGCTGAGGTTGAGAAACTGCTCTAGAGTGCTTGGGGATCCCTCCTTCGAGAAGGCTTAGATAAAGTTCTCCTTTCAGTCACCTCTGAGTCATCTCTTTAGTGGTTGCTATTCCCTTTCCTTGTAGAGGCCTGCCAATCACAGTTTGACTGGCAAACTCCTTTGCATCAATCAAAACTCATCTAAAGTATCACCGTCTCTAGGAAATCATTCCTGGCCTCCCAGAATCCTGACTATGAAAGTTAATTACTTCCCTCTCTGTCTTCCTTTTCAACCTGTATACGTACATATAGGTATATGTATACTTATATGTATGTGTGTGTGTGTGTGTGTGTGTGTGTGTGTGTGTGTGTGTTTGGCTGTGCCACATGGCTTGTGGGAACTTAGTTCCCTGGCCAGGGGTTGAACCCATGCCATCAGCAGTGGAAGTTCTGAGTCTTAACCACCAGGAACTGCCAGGAAATTCCCAACTTGCAGGCATTTTGAATGTTGCTACTTTTAAGCTGCACAGTAATTTTATTTCTTTTTTCCCCTCTTTTTTCTTTTTATTGAAGTACAGATGACATACAATATTACATTGGATTCAGGTGTACAACATAGTGATTTGACATTTACATACATTATGAAATGATCACCATGATGTCTGGTAACCATCTGTCACCACACAAAATTATCACTATGTTATTGACTATATTCCTTATGCTGTCTATTACATCCCCATGTCTTATTTGGCTTATAACTGGAAGTTTAAACCTCTTTAAAAAATATTTCTCAGTGTGATTCTCATTTTCTATTTGCTAATAATCTATTTAACATTTTTATATTCATATTCAGGTGTAAGAGTATTCTGTAATTATTATTATTTTTTTCTATTGAAGTATAGTTGACTTACACTGTTGTATTAGTTTCAGATGTACAGCAAAGTGATTCAGTTATATATATATATATGTATGTATGTATATATTCTTTCTCAGATTCTTTTCCATTATAATTATAAGATATTCAATATGGCAACCTATGCTATAGAGTAGGCTCTTATTTGCTATTTACTTTATAATAGTAGTGTGCACATGTTAATTCCAAACTCTTAATTTACCCCTCCCCCTCAGTAATTTATTTTTATGTCTCTCCTATTCTCTCTGAGTAGAGGGAACCCCAGGTCCAAGGGCTTGAGAGAACAGCCTAAGGAGCTTATCACATTCAGGAGTCATAGTTAAAATAAATGTTAATGAAAATCTTCTTGAATTGATCATATAAATCCCAGGCTTTCTAAACAGAATCTCTTTCCTAGGTTTCTAGCTTCTAGCACAAGGCCTGACACAGTAATTATTCAATAAACATGTATTCAATTGACTTGATAATGAGGAGAGAGGGTTTTACAAAATGGAGATGGTCAAAAAAATGAAAAAAAAAAATTCCTGGAGAGCACTGGGGATTTTTTATTACTTCTTAAGGATTTGAAGTTTGGGCCCTTTTGTTTTGGATTTATGACTTTTTGTGGGTCAAGTGAAGACCTGTAGCTTTGGAAGCAGTGTGTGTGCATGTGTGTGTGTGTGTGCGTGCGTGTGTGTGTGTGTGTGAAGTGGTAACGGGGGCCTAGTGCCCCTTTTTGGAAATGAATGACTCATTTCTCTTTCTTGATGCCAAGCAGGTGCAGGGAGTGTTTATCCTGAAGGAATGTGTAATCCTAAATATAGATTTGCTAATGAGGGGTACCTCTTGCTAAGTAAAGAAAGCTATGTTTTCAGTTCCATAATTCCTGAAGCCCTGGCCCCCTCCTCCACTTAAGGGCTTTGTAGGTACTGTGGGGCTTTTGAGGAGAAAGAAAATAATTTTTTATTCCAAGTAACTGTTTCTAAGCCACAGCAGAGGTAAATTAATTCACACAAGTCTGGTAACTAGAGGAATGGCATCAGTAATATGGGAGGACTGATACTTTTTCTCAGTAAGGATTGAGGCCATCCAGGGGTGGCAAGGGGCAAGATTTCCCACAACAAAAGAGAAAGCCTTGGCAGTATAAGAAGACATTAAGGAATAAAAGCCAAAAATTCTGCACAAGGGCTTCCTTTTGTGCAAATAAAGGCTTGTTTGGGGACTTTAAGAACCTATACTTAATATTAGCCATAAGAATAAAATAATTCCATTTGCAGCAACTTGGCTAGACCCAGAGATTATCAAGCTAAGTGAGATAAATCAGACACAGAAAGACAAATAGCATATGATACCACTTTTGAAATCTAAAAAAATGATACAAATTAACTTATTTACAAAACAGAAATAGACTCATAGACACAGAAAACAACTTTATGGTTGCCAAGGGGGAAAAGTGGGGAGGGATAAATTAGGAGTTTGGGATTAACAGATATACATTAATCTGAGTGTCAGTTGCTCAGTCATAGCCGACTCTTTGTGACCTCATGTACTGTAGCCCACCAAGCTCCTCTGTCCATGGGATTGTCTAGGCAAGAATACTGGTGTAGGTTGCCATTCCCTTCTCCAGGGATCTTCCCAACATAGGGGTCGAACCTGAATCTCCCTCATGGCAGGCAGATTCTTCACTGTCTGAGCCACCAGGCAAGTCAACAGATACACATTACTATATATAAAATAGACAACCAATAAAGACACAGGTATCTATATTCAATATCTTGTAATTACCTATAGTGGAAGAGAATCTGAAAGAATACACACACACACACACACACACACACATATATATATATATATATGTAACCGAATCACTTTGCTGTAG